>NC_047678.1:28697386-29021536 GCF_011762505.2 Arvicanthis niloticus | reverse complement strand
CCAGAGTGACTGTTGAGTTTGATGCCAAACACATACTTGAGCTGAGAGACGAGGACTTGCACAGATGCAGCCGTGGTATAGCTGCGGACCAAAGGCTCTGACAGGTAGGTGACCACGAAGCCAAAATGTACCAGGCCCAGCCCCACCTGTTGGGTGGTCAGGGAAAGTCAGATGGCGGGGGGGGGGGGGGGCGGCCGTAAATCACAGTCAAGGGCGGGTGGAATCAGAAGGAGTCACAGTGTAAGTCAGACACTAAGAGGATGGCTGTTTCATACCTGGAAGAGGCCAACCAGGAAGCTGAGTGTATAGGCCACCTGCACACGGGCACCATCAACTGTGGTATTCAAACCTTTCACGAAGGCCTCATCTGCTGTCAGAGATTCTGTCACACCGCCGACCATCACAGACATTACAGCAAATGTTCCTTCAGAGGCAGGACAGGGAAGGTCTGGATCATGGGCAGGCTGGACAGGCCTCTAAGAACTTTCAAGCCCCATGAACTATATCATTCACCTTGAAGCCAGGGCTTTGAGATATCCTGAACCTAAGAGTCCCTACAGTTAGTTTCCTAGTACTGCTTATGGCGATTCATAGGCTATCCTCTTAATGATCTAGCAACCTGCATTCCTATACTACCCTTTTCCCCAAGCTGCCCTGCCCTGCCCTGCCCTGCCCTGCCCTGCCCTGCCTGCCCTTCCCTCTATGAAAGGGTCGCCAGACTCCACTTACCCACAGAGATGTGTCTAGAGGTACCAAACAGGAAGTAGACGAAGACCGGGTAGAAAGAACTGTACAGGCCAAACATAGGAGGCAATCCCGCCAGGAGGGCATAGGCCAAGCCTGGAGGTAAAAACAACGGTAGCAAAGCAGACTTGGAGAACAGGGTCTCAAAAAGGTAGGGGAACCCAAGCCCTAGGCTCAGGGGGCCTAGCTCCAAGAGCAGAGGTCATGGCTCCTGGTTTGGCATTTCACAGACCACAGAGCTTGCAATCCAGGTGGTTGGAGGTAGCTCACCCTGTGGAAGCTGCATGATAGCCACACTCAGGCCAGATAACAGATCACCCAGGAGCCATTCACGCACAGGATACCGGGGTAACCAGCCCAAGACCGGAACATGCTGGAGCAGAAGAGAATAGGCCCGAGCACGGGAGCATCTAGGACCAAGAAGAGTCTGTTACAGGGAGGGCTGTCTGCGCCCTGCCAGAACCCCAAGGACCTCTACCCTCATCATTACCGAAACCAAGTTCGCCACTGGTAGGTCTTCGACACTGGGCCCCAGTGCCCCAGATCCTCTAGCTGCTCCTGGTTCAGCAACGGCCTTTCCACATGGTAATCTCTCCTCTGCAGCTCCATTTCTTGGGCTGCAGACAGGAGTGCCTCTGTCTGCTGTGTCCCGTGGTCTAGAGAGGTGAGACCACAAACACACAGTTGATTCCTCTGGTCTGACCTTTTCTACACTGGGACCACCGAGCCACATACCTGAGTTTTCTGGGCTCAAAGATCAAGGGTAGATCCAACTCTGCTGGTCTCTGAGGGCCCTGTGCTCACACCCAGACAGAGGCAGTATCTGAACTTTGGCTACTGGAAGACTCTTTCTGGGCCAAAGTCTCTCCGGAAGGGAGCAAGGGATGAGCACAACCTGCACATTCAGCCCAGGTGTGGCTGCCCAGCCCCAAGTACCACTTCAAGTCCAAGTCCAGGTCTGGGTCCAGGTCCAGACTGACTGCGCTCCCTGGCCTCTACCTCTCAGGCCCTTGGCCTCCTTCCCTTTGTCAATTCCTGTCCAGACCCTTTCCCAGCTTTTCTACCAGGAGCCCAACCTTGCTGGCTGAGAGCAAGTTCCTAGATAAGACCTAGCAAACCAGAGATCTGTAAGGAATACTGCCCTCCAACTTCAGGACAGGACCCACCAGGCCTCCAGGGTCCAAGCTGTCACCTCCAGAGACAGGCTCCCACTCGAAAACTTCACCTGGGAACAGGAGCTTTCAGAAGCCAATTCAACCTAGAGGGAACTCTGCCCTGAAAGCCTTCACCAGCCAGGCAAGTTCTGACCTGGGGTAGGGGAATCTCTCCAAAGTGGGAGAAAGACTTTACCGAAGAATAGGATCTGGGGAGTTCTCTCTGAAGAAACTGATCTGGGGGCTGGGGGTGGGGACCTCCATATGGAATGCGGCTCTCTTCTATGAATATATTTCAGGGGGTGCAAATTTGGAGGGGCGGGCTAGCCTTTTGGGAAAGATTTCACTTGTGAGTTCTGATCTAGGAGAGGCTATAACCAAGGGAGAGAATCCCACCAGAGGGGTAGGAACTCACCTGGGAAGACCCTCTAACCTGGGTGTCCAATTGGAGGAGGGAGCAGTGCAGACACAAGGAAGATCTTCAGAGATTCTCTGCACCGCCGCCGACTCCAGGAGATCTCAGAGGCCCCTCTCCCCTCCTTCAAGATCTCTCAAGTCTTCTTAAAGGGCTCCCTCCCCTTACCAGGCAGCACGCGCCTGAGGGGCGGAGCCTTGATGCTTGGCACTTCCCTTTGGGAGGGCGCAAGGGCCGGCAGCAACAAGAGAGCACATTACCCCGCCGACTCAGGCCGCTGCTGGTCCACCGCCTGGCTAGAGCCTGTCTTGCAGCCGTTTCTCTCCCAGTCCCAACGCGCCCAGCTGGCACAGCTGCCGTGCCTGGGCTCCTTGGCAGGCAGCAACTTCCCTGCAGCGCCTTTATTAGCACTCCAGGGACGTTCAGTACAACCCTCAAGAGCAGGGGTCGCGCCGGATCCCGCCCCCATCCCTCGCAGCTGGTGGATAACCTCCTGCGGAAAATCTCGGCAAGGCAGTAAACTAAGGCTCCGCAAACGGGAAATGCCTGCTGGGGATTTGGCGGTTCCCTTCCTGAACTGAGCCAGGCCAGGAGTCACAGAATTACTAGCGCTTCGCGGACACGCGGAATTTGGGCTGCGCCCTGCAACTCACCGGACCCATCGGACAGTCCCATGGCCCTCTGAGGGCAGCTCGTGTGCCGCTTTTCTGACAGCTCCCCCAGGAGGCCACTACCGGCTAGAAGGTGGCGCCAGGCCGAGAACCAGGCCGGCATCCAGCTCCACCGCTAGGATGTGCAGGATCAGACCAATCAGAATTCTGGAGGTGGAACCTAAGTCATACTCTCCGGGCGGGGCGTGCCCGGAGAATAAAATTTTAACCCTTTCCTTCCCGTCGGCCTGGCTTCTGTCCCTACCTGCAATTCTAGTTACTCGCAGCTTGTTAACCTTCTTCTGGGAGCTGGAGCATTCTGCTGGGACTGGAACGAAGGACCAGTGCTACGCTTGGCCAGTGTTATGCCTCTGTGCCCCTAAATGGCTGGACCTACTTGTATACTTTGTAGAAGGTCCGCACTTTATGCAGAGGAGAAATTCTTGAATGATCTGGATGCCTAGATCATTCAAGCCTCAAGTGTGGGAGATCTCGGTCTGTAGGGTCTCTCAGGGACCACCAAACTGTGAGTATCACCCTCAGATTTTCCCTCTGAGACCTGGCACAGTGGTCCTCAAGGCCAACCCCACCCCACCTCCATTTTTTTTTTCCAGACAAGTTTTCTCCGTTTAGCCTTGGCTGTCCTGGAACTCCCTGTAGACCAGGCTAGGCTACAGAGATTCACCTGCCTCTGCCTAGTGAGTGCTGGAATTAAAGAAGAGATCAAAGATGTTTGCCACCACTGGTGGCTTCTCAAGGCCTCCCTTTCACTTCTGGCTGCCTAGACTGGAAATGGAGCATTCAGGATCTCTTTCTGCACTGGAAGCTCAACCCAGTTATCTCAGAAGGGCCTGCTGGGTGTGGTCAAGCTTCTGGCCAGATCCAAGTGAGAAAAGACCAGTAAGGGTCAGAGTGTGGGTAGTAAGGCAGGAACTGCTGTGGCAACTCCTAGGTTTGGTTTGACAAATGGGCAGGACCACAAATGTCAGGAAACCCTCATGTGACTACCTAAACCAGGAAAGTGGCTTCTCTTGGCCAGCTCCTGTGCTCCAACCTTCAACGTCAGGCTCCGATCACAAGGTGAGAGGCCATATTTCAGAAAGAAATGGGAACCTGGTCCAAATCTCCCATGAAAGGGGCTAAAAATAACTGGGTATTTTGAAGGGAGGAGAGCTCAGATTCCTACAAAGGTCATTCTGGGTGAGTCAGTCACAACAGTCAACCTACATCTGAAATAAAAAGAGGAACAAGTGTTTTCTATAGAAGTTTATTCCCAAAACAGAGCGCGGCTTCACGGAACAATTTACACAGACAGGAAAGAGGGCCACTGTTGGAAGGGGACCCCAGAGACGGGCATCTACAGGACCTAGGACATAGCAAGGACACTCTCCCACCGACAGGCCTCTCAGCCCTTCAAGGGCAGGGGTCAGTCTAGGTAAAGAGAGCTAAGGACCTGGCTGGTGGGATTTGGCACAGGCAGTGAAGTGGGACTTTTGAATCTCAGAAACTGCCTCCCAAGAGTATGCACAGGGTAGGGGTGGGTGGCGTTTGCACAGAACCCCGGTCCTGAGCCACCTTTGGGGCAAGCTGTTAGAAGACTCAGCTGACCTTTGACCTGGAAAAAGCTGGGATTAGAAGCCTACCTCAAGATGGCCAGGTCCAGGGGCATCACAGGTGGGTTTTTTAGGCCCCTCCCCCACTTTTCTACCTTTCACTTGTAAACAAAGAGGGGGAAACATTCTGAACTGTAAACAAAGTATATAAGTTCAATGTTTTAAGCTGTAAACAATAAATAAAACCCAACCATGTTAAAAAAAAAAAAAAACCTTGACCTGTAAACAAAGTAACAAAAATTTAAAGTCCCCAGAACTGGACATCAGACAAATAACAAAAGAGAGTTTTGTGTACAGGATCCTAACAGTTACTTTTCCCTTTATAAGGGACTAACAGAAGATGGGGCAGCCACTGCTGCAGCCTGGGAGGATCCTGTAAACAGTGGGAGGCTGTGGCACCTACATTCTGGGTCTTGGGTTCCCTTGTTTCTGCTCCCTTTGTTCACTGCCCCCCACATCCCTCAAGGGGACAGTGTAATGAACCAATGGCACCACAGACAAGTGAAGGAGGGACAAAGGAGTGTCCCCTCCATCCACCCCCTGTAGGAATGTCTGATTAGAGGCCCAAGTCCCTCCCAAAGGGAGAAAGGGAAGCCTTGATCTGTAAACATGACTTCTGCTGCTCCACCAGCACCTGCAGCATCAGTCCTAGGTCTTAAGGCAGTAAGTGGCAGGGACTCCATGTAATTCATACCCACACCCACAGGGAGGAGTGGGGTAGGCGAGCCCTCAGGAGGAGGGTGGAGGATCCCTGTTTCCAAGACCAACCCCCAAACAGGAGTTTGGCCTATGGGGCATGGGAGAAAATGCAAAGGTCAAGTTTGCATCCTGGGCCCCAACAACGTTCAGATCAATGTGGGGAAGAAGGGGGGAAAGAGTAGGTGAGCCCGACTCATCCACTCCACTGTAAGATGAAAGAAAAGAGCAGATGCTTTACTAAGGACCCAAAGGAGGCCAAACTGCATCTCTCTCCCATCCCTTTTCCCCCTCCTAGCCCAGTCTCAAGACCCCTGGGAGACAGAAAAGCTGAAAAATAACATAAGCATATCTCTCTGGTTACCAAGGTACAAAACATATAAAAGTCCTCCCTCAGCCCCCACCCCCTGCACCTGTCACACGCATGCTCACAGATGCACACCGGAGGAACCTCCATACTGCACTCAACTGAACTGAGGGGAAGGCTTGGAGAAGGCTGCCTTGGGATCAGTCCTGAAGTCTCTTCTGTCAGCCCAAATCCTCTGCTGCCCCTGGTGGCTCCTCACTTGCTGGTCAGCCCCTCAGGAGTGACCCTCGCTTCTGGGAACCCTGTGAAGTTGAATGAAGAAATGGAAAGTCATGGCTAAGAGGAGGAGCCTTGTCTCAGCCCGCAGCCCCTTCATGCCCACTCCAGGATTCTGAGCCCCCTACACACCCATCTGCACCCTAGACTCATTAGCAAGGCTACTTGGCTGTCTCGGTCTCTCAGTGCTTAGCAGGTCACCTTCTATGTTCGGATACTAAACTCTACATCCATAAGACAGATAATGTCACAATCTCCACATCTCAAGGAGTACGTTCCTCTAAACTCCCTCAACAGATGAAGAGACTACTGTAACAGTTTGTACTGTGTCAAGGTCATAGCAGAGGAGAGACAGAACTCAGACACAAACTCTGGTGATTCTAAAGCCTGAATCCTTACTCAGGCCTCAAGGCTAGACTGCAGGGGACTCTCTCATCCTTGCCTTTCAGCAGTCCTCAGTAACTCTAGGCTCCCAAGCCCCTGCCCCCTCCCTCCTTTATGGCCCCTCTCAACATTGGGCTTTGCCTCAGTCCTCTCAGTCAGAGACCCATTTTTCTCACATCCACACAGTTATCTCTCATCCTGAAAATCGCCCAGAACTTGCCCTGGCAGTTTCTCCTTGAGAGAAAGCTAGAGAGCAAGAGAGAGAGAGAGAGAGAGAGAGAGAGAGAGAGAGAGAGAGATCTGATTGGCTAATAAGACCTGGCAACTCCCTAGCTGGGCCCTTCTTAGTCTGAGTCCCACAACTCTTCCCTCCCCTCCTTCTTTCCTTCTCGGATTCCTGTGTATCCAGCTGGGTGTCTCTGACATCTTCAACCCCACAGATGTCCTACATACACCCGAGATATGTTGTGCTTAACCACACAACACTCACAGGTAGGCCGGCACAGTCTCACGTGGATGGAACAGAGCAATGAGTGAAAGATTTATTCTCAAAAGTTAGCACTCAATATGGCATAACACGCTGCTATTCCATATGAAGGAATAGGAAGGGCCTTCCTGAACAAAGATTCCTCACATTGTCTCATGCGAATGCCAGATCATTCTGTACTTCGACGCCCTGACTCCTGCCCGTGGAGGTCCTTTTCTGGGACGTGTAGCACTGGGAGGCTGGCTCTAACCATACAGCCAGAAAGTTCCAGGTAGTCCTATTCCCAGTGTCTAATGGAGTTGTCCCTGATATGTGGCCTCCTGGCTTGCTGTGATGGTTTGTATATGATTGGCCCATGGAGTGGCACCATTAGGAGGTGTGGCCCTGTTGGAGTAAGTGTGTACCCCTATGCCTGAATCTGGGACTTGTTTTGTCCCAGGCTGACCTTGAACTCAGAGATCTCCTTGCCTCAGTCTTCTGGGATTAAAGGCATGTGCTATCTTGCCTGGGCTTTTTGGTTTTTCCAGACAGGGTTTCTCTGTGTAGCCCTGGCTGTCCTGGAACTCACTCTGTAGACCAGGCTGGCCTCGAACTCAGAAATCCGCCTGCCTCTGCCTCCCAAGTGCTGGGATTAAAGGCATGTGCCACCACCACCCGGCTCAGGACTAAGCTTTTCGTAGTCACTATGCCTCAAGATCTTCACGCCAAGATCCAGGTCAGAAACTTGTGTCTCCCAGCCTCAAGATCTGGATGAACTACCAGATCTATCTTGGTGAGCCCTCCAAGTCTGGATTGTAGTTCATTCCAGATATAGTCAAGTTGTCAAGCAGGAAGAGCCATTACACTTGCTGAGCCTGGGATAGCCCTAATCTATGGGCCAACTCTCACTGCTGAGCCTGTGGGTAGCCCTTATCTGTGAACCAACTCTCACACACTTTGGTGGAACCCAGGGATGGGAACATGAAAGAGCTGCCCTAGATTGACAAGCATGTGAACAGGGGGCTGGGCTCCGCTTACTCTGAATCAGGTGACAACTCCGAGATGCTGTGAGAAGTGGCTGAGCGAGGTGTGGAAGGCCCAAGTGCAGAGGCTGTGGCGGAAGGCGTGGCCGTGGTGTGAGGGCCCGAGGGTGTGCTTGAGGACTGCACAGAGGAGAGGGCTGAGGAGTTGAAAGAGGCAAGGATAGAGGAGAGAATGTCCAGTTGCTCTGTGGAGGGACCATGGCTAGGACCGCTGGCTGGGTCCTCCCTGGCTCTGAGAAGCTGTGGGGCTGGGCCGAGGGCCTCCCGTGAAGGGTGCCGACTAGGCACCTGGTCCAGCCGCTCCCGAGAGTTCGAGATCCTAGATAGAGAGTCCAGGGGCCGAGATGGCAAGAGAGGGTCCCTTGAGAGTTGCCGCTGTGGAGACATCGGCAGAGGTGGGTGCTGTGGGTCAAGGTCCCGGTTGCGGCGGGGAGGAGGCAGTGTGCTCAACCATTCTCGGGGTGCCCCTAAGTCCAGTGCATCCCGTGACCCAAAGCGGCCAGCCATGGTGCTAGGGTAGTCCCGAGGTGGCTGCCTCCGTGGTAGCGTGCTGCCCCTATCTCTGGGTTCCAGGCGGGCTGGTGCAGTATCCAGGCGTTCCTGGGAGCCTGGTCGGCTCAGGGGATGCAGAACAGGTGCAGGAACTGGGACCTCTTCTAGTCGCTCCCTGCTCAGCTGTCGCCTTAAGAGCAAGTCCAGCTGTTCTCGAGAGGAGTAACGACTGGCTGGCTGTGAAAGGCTACCTGTACCCCCACCTGCATAGATGCGACCATAGGAGGCAGCTGGCACAGCACGGTGGCCCAAGGTAGCTGCACGGCACCAGGACAGCTCAGGCGTGCCTCGAGTCTGAGGCACCAGTGGATATTGCAACCTGTTCTTCAGGATGCCTGTGGAAGGAGCAGAATTGGGAACCAGGTATATGTCAAAGAGCAGGCAGGAATCTAGCTAGGGAAGTGCCAGCTCCTGGGATCCTATAGCAGGACTGAGGTCAGAGACAGTGCCAAAGGTCCCAGAGAGACAGTGCAACAAGAGTCCAAGTGGGAAACGGTGATCCTGTGGGTCAAGCTAGGGCAGTTGCTATGGTGCAGGGTCAGGACAGACTCTTAAGTCAGAAGTGGAATAACCCCAAGTCCTGGAAATACAGGCCTGGGTCAAAAGGGTAGGAATTCCCTGGGTTGGGGCAGGAGCAGTCTCCAATATTCCTGTGATGCAAGACCAAGGGCAGAAACCTTTTGTGTTGATACAAGGCCAACCTCTGGGGTTCCCCCAGCCAGCATAAGAGACAGAGACCTTCTAGACCAGAGCAGGAGCTCAAAGGCTCAACAGCTTCCGTGGTTTTGCAAAGTGAGTGGGACTAGAAGAGAGGACGGTAACTTCCAAGGACCCAAGGGTACAAGCCAGGATATGGAGCGGGCAGGAACTCCACAGATCAGGCTGGGGAACAGGAAGCAGGGCTGAAGAGCAGATTCCCTGCCAGAGTTGAGCAAGTCAATTTCCCTGTTTGGGATCCAGAAGCTAAACTACCATAGGTCATGACCTAAGCAGCCTTCAGGGGTCCTACAGTGAGGTGAAAGGGTCAGAGGTCATACCTTTCCTCTGCCGCTGGGCCCGGCCCAGGGAGGTTTCATCTCCACTGGTCAAGGCCAGTTCGGGCTGGTTGTTGTTGGCTGCGTCTTTGTTGCTGTCTAGTCCAAGGCGCCGTTCAGAGCCCCACGCCTGCAGAGCACACGGTGCTGCCTCACACTCTCCCAGGGCTGGCCAGTAAGACAGGAGGTCATTACCGTCCACATCTGTGAAGCCAGAGCAGGTTACAGAGGCCCCGGGTTTGACTCCAGAGTTTTCTGACACTTGTGATTCAAACTCTTTGACCCCTGATTCTAACGACCCTCCAAGTCCTGTCTATCTTCACTGAGAAATAGGAGAGGGAGAGCTGGGGAGATGGCTCAGCAAGTAAAAGGCCACCAAGACTGTCAACGTACATCTGAGTCCCAAGACCACATGGTAGAAAGAGAACCAATTCCCACAGCTTGTTCTGTCACCTTTACATGAATACTATACCACACAGACATCTACACACACACACACACACACACACACAAAATCTGTTTCAAAAGAAATAAGAATAGGAGGACATCCCTTCTCAGATCCATGGAGTCATTGAAGGAAGGCTTACTGATAGCTATTATCCTTAGCTAGAAGGATTTAAATGAGATGGAATTTCGATGGCTGAGCTAAGGGAGACCAATATAACCCCAACTCACAGGGAAGATAGGGTTGAAGAGACAAGTTACTCTGTAACGTCTCTGACTTCATTACCATTACCCAGGTTGCTCCTGGGCTCCTAGAACCTGGATAGGAATGGGGCTCAGGAACCCTGAGATGGTAAAGTCCCTACATCACACCCAACTGAGACATGGAAGTCCTTTGATCACCCATGGAACCAGGCAGCTCCTATCACCTTTGGGGTGGGCAAGGAGTCTCTCACTTTGGGCTGCCCTGCGGAGTGGACGTTGGAACCGCCCTCGAGTCCGGCCATTGTCCTCGCTCTCTGAAGATGGGATGGATAGACTCCTCTCCTCCTCCAACGACAGGTCGCTGTCAGAGTCAGAGTCTGCACCTGGATCGGGAAGGTCAGGAGAAGGTCAAATGGCAGGGGATTTGAGGGATAAGAAAAGGTCCTGAGCTGAGGGTCTGGAGGTGGGTGAGCAAGACAGCAAAGGGGTTAAGGTGGGGAGCTGGATGGGGCTTGGAGTGGGGGTTAGGATCAGAAGGGCTTGAATCAATCATGGACAGACTAGGTCAGAAGTGGATTTGGACAACCAGTGGATAGGTGCTTTCTGAGGCAGCGACCTGACAGGAGTTTGTCCCACCCAGTTAGCCACTGTCCCCATTTTGAGGCAGAAGAAAGCAGATCTTGAAGGCCCCCTCTACCCCCTCCTCCCAGGCCCTGGGCTCCAACTGCACCAGCATCTCGATGGAACATAGCCACATCCAGGTCAGTGGGGCCGGCGTGAGCCTGGAGGCTGTGTTCGGCGTGCTCCGTAGTCGAGCCGTGTCGACCCAGAACATTGTCCCTGGGAATGAAGAATCTTCCATCAGAGAAGCCTGTGACAATGTGCTTTGGGAGCTTGGGAATACGGCAGAGCCTCTGAGTGCATGGCCTGCTGCATACAGATGGCTGAGGGAGCCTCTGAGTGTTTAACAGAAGACATCAGGGCAGAGCAGCAGTCGGGTTCCAGGTAGCCATCCTCCCTCTGATCTGGTAAGGTCAACCCCAGGTGAAGTAGTTTTGAACTAAGCCATATATGGCTGCTTACCTGAGGTAGCTGCGGCCCCGCTGGCTGTCCTGGTCCTGGGCCCTGCCAGAGCGAGCACTGCTCACTGAAGAGACGGTAGAGGCACCGAGAGTGATACGGATAAGGCCACTCTCCTCAAAGAGGGCCGTGTTGTTGTAGGCCCCAGACCCCTGGGGGGAGGTAGGTGGGACAGGGATATGAGCTGGTTCTGAAGAGCCTCAGATCCAGACTTCCATCCCCACCTTCAGCCCTAGAGGTCTCTCACCGGCCCTGGTGCTGGCCTTGTTTCCTCAGGAGCTGCCTTCTTGCCCAGACAGGCTGGCGTCCAGGCAGCCCGAGCGTCTGCATTCAGGACACAGAAAAGCAGCAGTACAGCCAGGCCCTGGGGGTCAGGAAGAGTCAGAAAAGACAGACGCTCAGAACACAGTCAACAGGGTGCAAATCAGGGGCCAAGAAAAGGCTCTATGGGTCAGCACAGAAGGGAGTATCAGCTGTCACAGGGAAGAGTCCAAGGGAGTGGGAATCAGAAAGTCAAGGAGAGTCTCAGAACTGATAATGAGAAGGGCATATGGTAGGAGGGGCAGGAGTCAACAACAGTGTGGTCAGCCAGGGGTCAGAAGTCACAGTGTCGGTGAAGGTAAACCCAGGGTCAGCACCCAGCCTGATGTCAGTGATTAGCTGGGTGTCAGCTCTAGGCCTGGGGTCAGCAACTAGGGTCAGTGTCTGCTCTAGGATTTACATATCATAGTCATTCAAACAGGGCGAGCTCCAGGCCTGGTGGCAATGCCACACCTAGGACTAGAGGCTAGGATGCTGAAGCCCCATCAGGGTCTGGGATGGGAGAAGGGCACCAGAAGTACCTGGAGGCCACAGAGTCCAGCATGGAGGTAGTGGAAGGCCAGTATGCTGTGGTTGACTGCCAGAAGGCCAAAGAGCCAGGAGGCGCTGACCAGCAGAAGGAGCAGAAAGGAGCTTCGGAGAGTCCTGCTGTAAGGACACGGGGGACACGGGAGGTGTGCCAGGGTCAAGCAGGGCTTATGTAGGCGACACAGGAGGACACACAGGGATGGAAGAAACACTTCTCACACAGGGACATGGGAGTCTCGGGAGGACACTAAGGAAGATGGGCAGTCACACAAAGAACTGGGAGTGTATTCAGGGAGCCATGAGAGACCATGGGAAAGCCAACGGAGTAACAGCCATGAGAGAAACAGAAGATAGGCAGACACACACACGGTGGGGTGAAGTGAGTCATTCAGGCCACGGGCGATTCCAGGGAGACCCAGGGGACTGAGGGCAAGAGTGAACGCATGTGTGGGGCCAGAATGTGGTTAAAATATCAGCGAGGGACCATAGGCCGTGGCAGGGGTGACTTCCCTCCGTGCAAAATTTGGAGTCCAACCTCCATTGGGTAAGCTTGAGGCCCAGACCCCACCCAGGAGGAGTCTGCCATCCTGAGAACCCCTACTTCCCTCCACTAGCCAACTCACAGCACAGAGGTCTTCTTGGCCTCCCTCTGCCCTGTGGAGCAGGATGTACGGGCAGCGAGGAGAAACATGGTCCCATTCATCTACACCCACAGTGGAGAGAGAGAGACAGAGACAGAGACAGTAAGGAACAGAAAGAGACCAAGACTACACTCCCAACCGTAGAGAAAGAGAAAACAAGATGGAGAAGAAGAAAGCTGAGTGGGATTATGAGAGACTCAGAGAGGAGTGGGGGAGGGACAGGAGGAGCAGGCAAGGCTTGGGCCCAGTTCACCTCACACCTCCATGCCAGCTGAGTGGGAGCTCACTCTGTGACCTGACCTGAGGTGGAATCAGCTAAATGCCATGAACCACCACCTGGCCCTCCCTCACACTTGCTCCAAGCCTCCTCCCTCCTGAGACTAAAGCACACAGGTAGCACCAAGTGCCAGACACTTACCACAATCACAAGGACGATAGGGCCGGCAAAACTCCAGATGAGAGGCTCATGGATGGAGATCCAGCAGAAGTCAGGGTTCCCATAGCCCTCTGGGTCCAGCCCAACAGCAAGGCCTTTGAAAAGAGAAGTAAGACCAAAGCGGTGTATTCTCAATTCTGATCCCCCTAGTATGAGAAGGAAATGGGGAAAGGGCAAACAGGATTTTCCCTGAGTAGGAAGCATGGGGGCTGAGGTTGAGGGATCATGACAGGGTTTGGAGACATAGTCTGGAGTCAGACCAGATGACAGACAGAGTTTGAGGATCACAGGCCTGAGCGGGTAAGACCTCACCCAACAACACAGCAGGGACGCCCCAGCCCAGGGCATGGTAGAAGCGCATGGCGCCACGGTCCACATTTCGAGGCTCAACCTGCATTCGGTAGAGGTGCAGGCCCTGCACCAGGAGCCATGCAAAGGTGCTGAGGAAGAAGTAATGCAGAAGGATGGCGACCGCAGTGCACAGCAGCTGAAGGCAGGGCCAGGAGACCAGGTGTCAGAATCCTGCCTACCTTGACTCCACCCCAGACATCTTCCCACTTACTTCCCTAACAACAGCATCTAATCCCAGCCAGCATCCTGCCCCAAACTGGGACCACGACTTAAATATCCCTGATCTTAGATCCCGAGCTTTGGCCCCAGGCTTTCAAGAAAAAGGCGGAGTCACGGAGACAGGGTTCCCCTGGCCCCGCCCCTGCACCTGATTGTGGGTCCTGTGGATTCCCAGTAGGAAGAGGAGCTCTGCCACTCCCAGGGCAGCTGCCACATTGGCATGGATCCCACGCACATTGGACTTGAGGCTGCGCAGGCTCAGGAGGACAGCTGCAGTCAGCACTAGCGCAGTCACAGACACCGCCACGACCACATGAGTGAACACTGCCAGCAGCTCAAGGTCTCCCTCTAGCCGCTGTAGAGTTAAAGATGGTTACTGGGATGCTGGGTAGAGCTTCCCTGCCCCGCTGACTTCCCGTTTCTTTGGGTCACCGAATACAACTCTACCTCACGGGGAGAGGCATCCATAAGGACTCCAAAAGTGCCCGTCCGGCTACAGCGACACCGAGCATGGGATCCGTTCCTGTGTACCAGTTCGCAGTCTCTTGCTGTCCACATACCATGCTGCTCTGCCCTGTATCCAGAGGAGAGTTGGGTCCACCTTTCCACCCAAGATGTGTCCCATTGTAGGCAGGGATTTGTGAGATGGTGGGGGAGGGAGAGGGTGCCTGGGGTTGGGGAAGGGCATTTCCTCATGGGGCTAACTGCACAGTGGCATAGATAGGGACCTCACGGACAGGCTGGGACACATCCCAGAGGTTAACAGGGACAAAAGGTTTCCAGAGTGGGGTCCTCACGGGCCAGGTGGGTCCCACTGCACACAGATCGCCTTGCTCCGATTCGCTGTCTGTAGTAGGCGGAACTCAAGGTTGATTGGAGAGACCAGGACACCCCTGAGGAAGTTTCGTCCATGGAAAACAGCCACGCTGACCACCGGGGAGTTCATAACAGGGTTCTGGGGGAGCCTGAGAAGACACCCATCTGGTCTTGGATACTGCTGACCAAAGAACGATTGCCCACCTCTCCCTGCCTTCAAGCCACATGCCATGGCTGATCAGGGTCTGGGATACCTGCACAGCACAGGTTGTTTCTAAAAACACCAGTCAGTGTTTCCTGAGGTCCCAGGGGCTTCAGACTCACTGCCTAGACTGGACTCCGAGGCCTGAACAGCTCCAGACAGGTCTGTACCTGTCAAACTCTCCCTTCTTCCATCTCCTTCTGACCTCCCCAGCCAATCTGCCTTTGCCTTTCAATTGGCCTGTGTGTGTGTGTGTGTGTGTGTGTGTGTGTGTGTGTGTGTGTGATGGTCCCCATGTCTGTCCACCCTGGACCTCCTTTACTCTTTATAACCAAAGAGAATTCACATGGAACCCAGTTCAGGTAAGCTCCCTGGAGGTATGCAGAGGGTCATCTCTGTTGACCTGTGGACCTGCTCATCTGTCCAGTGAGAAAAGAAGTACTGGGTGGGGTAGAAGCTCACGAAAGACTCAGGATTGAGAGGACTAGGAGCTGCTTCTATGCCTGGTACCTGGCGCCCCGGCGCTCAGCTTGGAACTGGGCGGGGAGAAGCCCTCCCAAGGCTCGGTACACTAGCAGAATGACTATGGAGATCCCAGGCTCAGACTCAGTCTCCAGAGGGGGAGGTGGGGAGACCACACTCGAGGCTGTGGCGTTTTCTGCGTTGCTGCTTGTGGGTAGAACTGCCAAAGGAAAGGAAGGGGCGATAGTGACTTCTTACCATGAGTATCCACAGACCTAGCGCTGAACCCAACCCAGCATCAAGCACAGAAACCAATTCCACACAAGTCCAACAACTGGGGAGCGGAGGATACAGGGGCCATGAAAGGAGCTCGGGAAAGGTATTGAAACTCGCAAGGCAAAGTATATGGAGGTGGCCTGGGGGAAGGCTTCACACAGGAGCCATGAGGTAAAGGGGTCTGGCAAGGAAAGAATTGGTAAGAGGGTGACATGGTATCAGGCTCCTTAGGAGATAAGGAGACAGGCCCTAGCCCAGCAGTTACCAAAAGGGCTTCTGCCTTCAGACGGGGATGGCTGTGGGGACTGGGAAGGCACTAGCACACGTGTGTGAGCTTACCTTCAGACGGGGATGGCTGTGGGGACTGGGAAGGCAATAGCACATGTGTGTGAGGATCCCAGGCATCCTGGCCCCGGAAAAGGTTGCTGTGATAGCGGGGGTAGCGACGGGCTCCCTGGGTTGAACTAGGATGCTCCATACGGTCAATGCTGAGCACTGCCCAAGAAAAAGAAGGGTAAGCCTTGCCGAGGACCTCCTTCCTATGCCAAGAGTTACAGTCCCACCTATGCCTTGTTTGCACAAGCTTTGTTTTCCTTGGTGTGAGTGCAAGGCCCTGCAAAGCACTGGGGATTGGAGTAGGTGTGGCACAGCAGTTTCGTTAGCCCCAGACCCCCACCCCACCCTTTTACAGCTCTTACCCTTTTCCTGTCCCATCTACCACTCACTGATATTGGGTGTGACTAGTCCGACAGGATTCAGATATGTCAGCTCCATATTCCTTGCGAGGGTGGCTGCATATTCCTCCAGATGCCGCACCAGCCCTGCACTACCTGGGGAGCCCCCAGGGGCCCGCTGCCCCAGGGCTGCCCACAAGTCTCCTGTCTCTGGAGCAAGCAGTGCAGAACCAGCCCATAGAAGATTCTAGAAGGATGGAGAAAGAGTTGGATTCATCCAGATGGTGAGGATGTACAAAAGGTTGGGGCAGGTATGAGTGGGTCTAGCCAGGTATTTAGTGAGGACCCAAGAGGCAAAGGGACAGAACTGGTCAGGAAGAGTGAAGTTGTAGGACCCTCACTTTTCCAGAGGTGAGGATGGGTAATAGGCTGGATGTCCAGGACTAGGACGTTAGGGAGAAGGAGCCGTGGAGCAGGGGACACAGAGCACAGCCCACCTCATTGAAGTGGGCATCTTGTGTGGCTGTCAGCCCGAAGCCCTGCTGATGGCTCTCAAAAGCCAGCAAGTAGGCCAGCAAGCGGGCAGTGACTCGGACATCTTGGCTAAAGTAGTGGTCAGTCTGGCCAGTCACCTCCCGTAGCCTCTGAGCCAGCTTCTTGGCCTCCACAGTATCCAGTGCAGTCTTGTTCAGCTCTAGGCCATCCAACTGCCAGGACAAGGATGGCAGTGGTTGCTCTGTGGTCCTGTAGGCCTTTCTCAAAAGCCTTACAGGGAGAAAGGCTTGGACAGATGAAAGGGCAACTAGGAAATTTACACCCAAGAGGTCAAGGGCTGAGGTATATATATTGGGCCCATCACAGGCCTGAAGGTCTTGGGTGTAGGGCACTATCTGGGCAGAGTCTCACCAGCAGACTAAGCTCTCGAAAGGCAGGGGAGGTACAGTTGAAGAAATCAGGCTCCAACCAACCCTGGTCCTCATCACACAGCCGCACCGCAGCACCTGGGAACAGGCAATCCCTGGTCAGGCCTGGAGCCTGGATGCGTTTGCTGATAGGTGGCCACAGCACCCTCTTCTATCCCATAGGGAGTCTTGAGGTAGGGGCCAGAGTAATTAGCATCTATGGCTAGGTGCCTAAACGCTGCAACCTGAGCCGGGTGGGTCCCAATAGCTTGTTGGTCAATTCTCCCAAGAGATCTATGAACCATTCTCACTGCTGACCACATAAAGTATGAGGATGTGTTGTAGCTACACACACACACACACACACACACACACACACACACACACCACACACTCCCATACATTCACTCACTCATTCACACATATGGGCTTGGATAACCTTACATGTCAACAATACTCATCACCTACACACACACAGAGAGAGAGAGAGAGAGAGAGAGAGAGAGAGAGAGAGAGAGAGAGAGAGAGAGAGAGAGAGACTGCTCTCTTACATACTCCCAAACACACACTGACATAGACAAGATCTTCCAGGAGATTCATCTGATCCAGGTGAGGTGGGGGTAGGGTTCTCATACAAGTTTTAACTACCCCAATGGGGACTTTACAATCATTGCCTTCCCTTGTCTATGGGGTTGGGATAGAAGTTGAATAAGTTGTGTCCACCAGCAAAATAGAACCTAACTTAAATTCAGATCCCCAGCCCCTCAAGACAGACTCACAGACACATGCACAGGCACAGGACACATGTGTGAGCATGCACACTCAGAGAATCTCTGTCCAGCCACTGCAGAGACCTCAAGCAGCAGGGAAGATTCTGGGAGGCCCTCAGGCAGCAAGGAGAAGCTGGTGGGTGACTCTAGCCAATAGGGAGAGCCCTATGAGGACCCCAGGAAGTGGGGGGAAAGTGTGCATGGGTGTAGAAGTGGAAAGAAGATCTGATGGGTCCCAGATGATGGGGAGGGTTCCTTTAGGACCTCAGGCTTCAGAGAAATTCTATAGGGTCCTCAAGTCACAAGAAGGGGTCTCCAGGAGACTAGGAGCAGGTTTTAGAAACCTCAGGCAGCAGGGAAGGGTCTGCAGGGACCTTAAGCAGCAGGAGGGGGGTCTGCAAAAGCTCTGGCAGTGGGAGGGGGCAGCGCACCTGAGCAAACACGTACCCCTTACCTGTACCCCGCAATCCTGCCCAGAAGCCAAGAGAAACAGATGGAGGCTTAATGACAGTGTAGGAAGAGAACCAGAGCCACTAAGAAGTATAAGGGGCCCACGTGAATGTCCCCCCTACTCCCAACTCTTCAGAGATCCGTCCACCCAGCTTGGTGAAAGAGGAGACTGCAACAATCAGAAAAGAGACCTGCCCTACCCTCAGCAAGAATGCTGCACACACCACATACTCACCCAAGGCCCCCCGGGGACAGGGTACTGTAGCCAAAACACCAAACTTAGTCTGGGGCCACCACACACCAGATCTCAGGGACTTGGGGCAGGCATCGTAAAGTACTAGGGAGAAAGGGAGCGTTGAGCCTGGTGGCCAGGTTCCACGGCAAGGAACACCACACCCACTGCTCTTCTTCCACTCCCACGCAGCAGCCCAGGGTCTACCACCCCCCACTTCTGGCTTCCGAAGCGCTCGACTGTTAGCTGAAGCTTGGCTGTTACAAGTCAGTCAAGTATGCTCACAGACTGCAGGGCTCCCTGGGGATAACTGGTCTCCCTCAGGAAGAGCTTCCTGGAGACCCCCACCTCTAGGAGCCAAGAGCACCACAGACCCTTTAGCTAGAACCAATCCTCTCCACGTGGAAGTGGATAGAACTTGCTTACCTCGGCAACCACTGGCTGTCACCTCCGCAAAGGGGCTGTCACAGCTGTTACACTGGCGGCCAAGGGCTCCCGGGCGGCAGGGGCACTGCCCGCTGTGGGGTGCACATGAGCGGGAGGTGGAGCCCACAGGGTAGCAGTCACATGGGAGGCATGAGTCACTGCCCCTCGGTCGATAGTGGAACTCCTGTTTAGGGATGGGTCAGGGGCCTGAGGTCAGAGGTCAGGCTTAAGGGAAGGGTCTTAGGTGAAAGCTTGGGGAATGAGTAGAAGAGTCAAGGGCAAAAGTTAAAAAGAAAAAAAAAAATAATGAAAAAGAGCTCATAGGCTAAAAAGACTTGCCTCAGATGGGTTTAGAGGTGAAGGATGAGAGGTGGCAACTAGATTGTAGGAGACAGATTAAGAGATTAGGGCCCAAGACAGGTAGGTGGCAGAGATCATAATGTCCAAGGAAGAGTTAAAAGGTCAAGGGTCAGAGTCTAGGCCAACCTTGCAGTGGCACTGGCCATTTGTCTTGTTACAGTTGGGGTCAAAGCCCTTGTGAACGTCACAGTTGCAGGGACCACAGGTTGGGCTTCCCCACCATCCCCGAGGGCACTGCTGGTCCATCCTGGGAATGAGATTAGGTAAAGTGTGTCCGTGAGACTTTCGTGGCCCCGCTTGTTCCTACAGGGCCTTTCCATCATCTAGGTCTGGAACCTCTCACCTGTGCTCGCAGTGCTGACCGAAATAGCCGCCTGCACAGTCGCAGGTGTAGCCGTGGGGGGCTCCTTGAAGGTGCCGGCATGACCCTTGGTTTTGGCAAGGGTTTAGGAGGCAGGCATCCACACAACCTGGGCCGTAGTAACCTGCAGGTTGGGTCAGGAAGCTCAGAACACTGGTCAAGGAGCACAGAGAGAGGTAGGGTCCTAACTCCCTCGTTCTCACCTGCTCCAGATCCCCTAGTTCCCGAGCCTTCTGCATGGCCCCTGGTTCCTTCCTCAACTCTCTCAATACCCACCTGGCCGACAGGTGCAGGAAAAGGTCTGCCAGAGATCTTTGCAGTCAGCATGGGGAGGACAGGGCCCAGATGCACAGGGGTTCATCACAGTACAGCCAGGCTCCACATTCACTCTGTGGCTGGGAGGTAGCAGGGCTGAGGACCCAAAGGGTGTGAAGCCAATCCACACCCCCTATAGGCACAGACAGCAAAAGGTGAGATTCACGTCAAGGCAGTCCTATTTAACCAGACACCTGGTCTGATGATCCCTGACACACAATCTCTATTGCTTCCACAAGCCCACCCTCTAAATATCCCCATCTAGCCCCCATAAGGATTCCTTACTGTGCTGTTTCTGACACATATTCCAGATGACCCCTGATTTTCTAAGCTAGAAGACTCTTGCTTCCACCAGAGGAAGGTCTGACTTGTCTCTGATCTCTCTGGGTTACCTAGCCCCATTCCCATGCCAACATGTACTTGAATATTATTTTTCAGGTCCCCAATGACCCCCATATAATGACAGGCCTCACCTGAATACAGCCAACCAGACCCTGAGGCCCCTCCTCCTTACTGCTGGGGGGCAGGCCTCCCACATGGAGCTGCTTTACTTTCAGGCCCTGCAGCTCACCCCCCATGGCCATGGTGTCCTAGAAGAAGGGGACAGTCAGAATTGAGGGAGGGGCACCTAGGAAACCCCTGTCATATCCCCAAGTCAGAATGACTTGCTCCTAGCCCTGTATGACCACGCTTTGTCTTCTGTATCAGAAGAATGGTTTGGGAATGAGTTGCCCCTAGGTTTGGAGAACTTGCTGTGGCATGGGATATACATAATAGAAAAGCTTCAGTTAAGACCTTAGCTCGGGGCTGGAGAGATGGCTTAGTGGTTAAGAGCACTGACTACTTTTCTAGAAGAACTGGGTTTGAGTCTGGCGCCCACATGAAAGCTCACAACTGTCTGTAACTCCAGTTCCAGGGACTCTGATACTTTCCTGTGGCCTCCTTGGGTATTAGACATGCATATGGCACACATACATACATGGAGACAAATACTCATACACACAGCATTAAAAAGAAAAAGATATGCAAAGACAGGCCCCTCCCCCCTGTACCCAGAGATTAGGGAAGATACTAGAAGGGACTTTCAGGAGTCAGGCAAAGTCAAAGTCCTAGCTACAGAGGTACCCCCAAGATCAAGCCAGAAATCTAGGTAGCCTACCCAACACAAGCAGGGAGGCCTAACAGAGCAACCAGGCTGGTGGGGTGGGGCCAAAGCAAAGGGTAGACTATCAGATGTATTGGAGGAGTGGAAAGGAGCTGGACAAGAGGCGGGGTCAAATAAAGTAGGCCTTGTTGGAGAGCTGAGAACAAACTACCCTGGGGTCAGAGGTCAGACCTGGAAGAGGGTGAAGTCCAGTGAAACCATAAAGATATGATGGCCCCTTCGGCCACCTGGCTCCTCCTGCAACTCCAGCCGAAGATCATGCCACCGGCCATCGCTGACAGTCATCTGGTCCAACAGGAGGTGGACAGTGTGGCCTGAGGCCCTACTCAGTGTCACAGACAGCAACCCTCGATCTAGCTGTGGATAGAAATGCACAGCTCCAGGGTTAGATTGGGATGAGGTTGGTTGGTGAGATCAGAGGGCGTAGAAGTCAGGAATATGAGTTCAGAAGAGAAGGCACAAAGCTATACTTAATACATAGACAACTGTGCGGGAATATCGTGTTGATACGGGTTGGGGGGAAAGGACAGAGCCAGGGGTTGTGGGTTGGCATGGTTGTAAGAGCCATGTGTGTGCCTTGCACATGCAGAGAATGTTATGATAGGGAGAGAGTCAAGCTCCAGGGTCCAGAGCAGAGTCCAGTGTGTTAAGACATCTGATATAGAACTGTGCTATATGACCAGGCCCAAGCCCACTTGTTGGGGAATATCAGAGATTACCAGAGAGAGTGAAATGACAGATGGGAAGAACAGACACACCTTGCAGAGGAGCACACTGTGTGGCCCAAGCTGCACTTGCATCAGGACCCCTTTTGTTGCCCGTGTTCTAAATGATAGTCCCAGGTACCACGGCACAGACACAGCCATGTCATTTCCAAAGTCCCAACTCAGTGTCCCATTGCCTTGGAAACGGTAGGGATGGGCCATTGCTGAGGAGATAGAGAAGTATGGTTACAGATCCTACCCTAAGAACATACCTTACTTACCCTGTACGGCCCTCCTGCCCCATGATGTCCACTCACTGAGTCGACAGTCTTTGCCACCAAAGCCCACAGGACAATCACAGCTGAAGCCACCCCAGCGCTCAGAGCAGAAGCCACTGTTCTTGCAGGGGCCTGAGGCACAAAAGTGTGACTTGGCCTGACAGCCTGGAGAGAAAGAGACAAAGAAGATATGAGAACCCCAGGTGAGGGATCTGAGTGCTGGGCAGGATGTTTGCATCCAGAGGAGCTCAAAGTGAACATG
This sequence comes from Arvicanthis niloticus, assembly GCF_011762505.2. NCBI lineage: Eukaryota > Metazoa > Chordata > Mammalia > Rodentia > Muridae > Arvicanthis > Arvicanthis niloticus. The sequence continues at coordinate 28,999,323 of NC_047678.1, read as the reverse complement.
GTTTCAGTCTCATGTTTTCAGGATGTAGGCATAGTAAGAGTAAGGCCCTACAGGCTGGACTATAGTGTGGGTTTTGCCGTCTAATACCGGATTGGGGTCAGATGTAGAGCCATTCCACGCAACCCTCCACCTCCACGTCATAACAGAGACAGGGACATGAATGAGGAAAGGCCGCAGCTTTGGAGGCCTACCTGCCGTAGTGCCGTTGTTAGCAACAAAGGCTGCCATGTCCATTCGGCGGCCATCAATGTGCAGGTCTCGCATGCAGCCAATGAAGTCCTTGTGGGACACAGGGAAGTTCTCGGGAAGGTTGGGGACACCCCCCAAGAGCAGAGGGCCCGTCAGGTCCAGGGACCTGGGGGTCAGGAGCCTGGGTCATTTGTCGATCTAGAGCCAGAGTAGGGGTTGCTTCTGGGGGCTACAGGAAGTAGGGGATAGGACTACAGGAAGGATGATTAGGTAAGGGTGGCAAGGCCAGGCCGGAGAAGAGTCAAGACTGCAGCAGAGAGATAATGGGAAGATGGCTGGGGAAGGGTGGGGTACTTGAAGGCTATGGTGAAGGGTAAGGCATTCAGGTGGCTGGGGTTAGGGTGGAGAAGAGGGATTGAAAGGGTGAGGTGAGCTGATTCAATAGCCCTAGGGTCTGCTTATGAGATGTACAGATGAGAGGCAATGTGTGACATTAAAGACTTAAGGAGTGTAGAGATTTTAGAGGACAGAATGCCCAAGGACTTGAGGATTCAGTGGAAGCCAGAAGCCAGGGGTGGGATATAAGATTAGGAGCTAGGCTGAGTAGGCTCCCAGGGTCTTTGACGTGCTGGTTTGGGAAAAGAACAAGGAGTTTGGTAGGCTATGTGGAGGGTTTAGGTGGACTCTGGTAGGTAGAGAACATGAGGGTCGGGGGGTGGGGGCCTCACTTCTTGGAGCTTGTTTGCACACCAGCAGCTGCACACGAATAGTTGCCAATCTCAGCCCCAAACTGCAGAGCCACAGCCACGTTGCAGTCATCCACACTCAACACAGCCACCTTGTCCTTCGACGGGCCCTGGGCACCCCCTAGGGCATCTGTCCGGGGCTAAAGACCAAGCGCACCAATCAATGATGCCCTTATGGTAATTCCTAGGGAGAACTCAGCATCCCAGCTCTTCTATACACCCCACCCGTATCATGCCAGGGGTGATGACCACCTTGTTGTAGTATCTCAGATGCACTGTATGCCACTGTCCATCACTCAGGCCTCCTGGAACTGTGGGGCTGACCACTGTGTTGGATTCACCTGTGGGAAGTATGCATGTGGGATGTTGTCTGGAGTTCTCGAGTGGCACCTTTCCACTCCACTTACACAGGTACAGATACTCTTGGGATCGTGCTGAATAACTAGATCACCATATCCCCTAGTGACCATACTGGCTGAACTACAGTGTCCTTGAACATAGGACAAACACAGGAGAAACAGGAGAATCACAGAGAGATGGACCTTCCCCGAGGGAGTGGCCATAGAGGCTGGTTCTCACTGTCATCTGTTTGGCATTGAAGATGTGTTTGGGAGCACAGTGAGGGACACCTGAGGAGATTCATGCATTGAGTTTGCCAGCCATCCCAGGAACACGTGCACCTACTCACTGTCACAAAACTCCGAGGGAGCACCCACCCGTGGAATATGTAAGCCGCACTTGGCCAGCCACAAGCTCTAGAGCCAAAAAATCATGCTTCTCATTCAGGCGCCCGTTGTAGAAGAGTAGCCCGCTGGGTTGCACAGTTGCAAACCTGAGTGAGGTGGAGTGGGACCATTAGGAGCAGACATCTCACACCCTCCATTGGAGAACCAACTCAAGCTAAGACGAAAAAATAGTGTGGGAGATGCCAGTGCAATGACCCTAAGATACCCCAGTAGGGGTCAGGGAAGAGGACAGTGTCCAGTGAGAAAGAATCTCAGGATCTGGCAGTCATCAATCTGGGTCAGGGTCACGTACGTAGGGACAGTGGAAAGACGTGCAGTGACACGGGGCGGACACCTACGAGAGGGACAGCGTGAGGTGGAAGCGCTGTCGCAGGCCGCGGAACATGACGAAGGAACTGGGAGGAAAGGAGCGTGCGGCCACCTCACAGCGCGGGCCCTCGAAAGCGCCGCCTGCGGGGCACTGGCAGCGAAAACCGCCATTGGGTGCGTTGGTGCAGGTGCCCCCGTTGCGGCAGACGCCGGGCACGCAGCGTCCAGCTTCAGTGTCCAACTCGCAGTCTTCCCCTGCAGGGCGGGACCCTCAGAGGATGCCCCGCCCACGTCCCGCCTCTTTGGAGGGCGGGGCTTCTTTGATCCATCCGCCCCACCCCTCAGCCTCTGAATGGTTGAGCTGTCTGTGGGCACGCCCTCATCCTATCTCCGCCGCGGACCGCCTACAGCCTCATCGCCCCGCCCCGCCCCGCCCCGCCCCGCCCCGCCCCGCCCCGCCCCGCCCCGCCTCTAGCTCATCTTGCCTAGTGCTTATTTTACTGAGCTTTTCGGCTTTCTAAGAGAAGTGCTCAGCCGCGCCTCTAAGCTGGTCCAGGTAGTCTCAGAAAAAATGCTGGCTGCTTACTCGCACTCCGGTAGTCCCTCCGCTAAGTTTTGTCAGGACTTCAGCACTGCACCCGACTTACCGGTGAAGCGCGGACGGCACACGCAGGTGTAGCCTCCCTCGCGCCGCGCGCACGCGCCACCATTGCGACAGGGGTTCGAATAGCAGAGGTCCAGCTCTGTCTCGCAGAAATCTCCCGTGAAGCCAGGAGGGCAGCGGCAGCGCAGACCGGCGATTGGTTGGATGGGTCGGAAGAGCGTGGAGGCCGAGGCCAGAAAGGGCGCGGAGGAGTCAAAGCGGAGCACTGACACGCATTTCATGTAGTTCTCGCAGGGCTCGCGCAGGCACACGTTGTCGTCGAAGGGCAGCACGTCGAGCAGCGAGCGGGCCGCCAGGGCTGCACGGCGCACGTACAGTTGCTCTTGTAGCTCCTCGGAGCTGAACCAGGGCCCTGCAGCGCCTGCCCCAGCCCCACGTGGTGCCAGCGCTGAGAAGCTCACATTGAGCACGGTGCCCCCCACATCCGTGTCATTCTGGATGTTGAAGATGAAAACGTCCTCCGTAGGTGTTGCGAGCACTGCAGCCACGCCTTCAAGAAAATGACCCAGCAGCGGTGACAGGAAGCGCTCTTGCCACATGTTCTCCAGGCGAACAGTCAAACTGTTGGCCAGCAGCTCCTCCGTGATGATGACCACACGCAGAACACACTGGGCTGTAACACTATGCAGGCCATCTGCAGGCATGGGCAGGGACATTGGTCAGTTTCGGGTCAGTAGCTGCCTCTCCTTGGGCAAAGGGTCAGGAACCAGTAATTATCTAGACCCCTGAGTCAACAGACTGACCTCTAACAAGGCACAAGTGGGTCTGGGGCTTAGTAATCATGACTTGTCCCAGCTTCAAGGTACCCACAAGCTGCTGCTGCCTACTCTGACATCCCCAATATGGGGAGAGGCTTAAATCAGTAGTTGACCCAGCTCAGGTCTGGCCTTTAGCACCAGGGAGCTCCACCAGCCCCACCCCCACAATTACCCAAGAGTAAATAAATCTACAAACACACAAGAAGTTCCGTAATTGCTCAGTAATCCATACTTCTAGTCACTGTGATCAATAAGCTACTTCCACTCAGGATACAAGGAGAAGCCAGGACCACTAGTCATCCACTTCTAGCTTTCCACCCCCCTCAGTGTAGTAGAAACAGAAGGACACCCCCACAAGAAACAGTGGAGGCTGGGAGAAGGCCAGGCATGTGGTGATCCACACCTTTAATCCCGGCATTTGGGAGACAGAGGCAGGCAGATCTCTGTGAATTTGAGTCCAGCCTGGTCTACAGAGTAAGTTCAAGCCAGAGCTACATAGTGAGACCAGTCTTAACAAACAAACAAAACAAAACAAAGAAGGAGGAGGAGGAAGAGAAAAGGAAGAAAAAAAGATAGAAGAAAGAAAGAAACAAGGATGTGGTTTCTGTTGGAGTTACAGATCTAGCTTTGGCCAGCAAACTCCTCTCCCATGGCACTAGATGAAGTCCTGGACCGGTGAAGCTCAGTGGATTTCTCCAAAACTCTGGATCAGCCAGCAAGCTCCAGGAATAACAGGGACCTTGATGTATACACACACTCTGGGTCCTCTTTAACATGCTTTAGTCAGCAAACTGCCTGACACTCCGGACGTGGGTTTTGTGACTTCAGTGTCCATCCTGAGATGAGAGTTTTGTTCACCTCAGATGTGTGTGTTGCTTGGTCTGGAAAGGTTGGTTGTTGGGAGAACTGGGAGTAAATGAAGAGCATGCCTTCTCTGCAGTGTCAGGAGTCCTATCTATTCCCTGGCTGAGGAAAAAAAAAATCTTCAAGCCTCTGGCACCTTTAGAAGGTGGGACTTCAAGAGCATTTTCCACCTTGTGAAAGCCTGGGGAAAGGAAGGCCATTGGATTTCTGGACATTTTCCCACAGGAAAGGACCTTGGACTGCTCTTTGGAAAGCAAGGTGGGCCCACTTCCTTCTCGAGGCTGCCAAAGTAAGCTGCTCTTCCTGACCACTGAAGTAAGTGAGGGGCCGATGAGACCCAAAGTAACCCTTATCTAAATAAAACATAGACATGAGATAAACAACCTGACATTCTGGCTTCTCCTAGAAATACATGAACATTAAAAAAAAATTAAAAATAAAAAATAAATAAATAAGGAAGCCTCTGTCCCCTCCTCCTTTAAAGAGAGAGGAGCAATGCTTATAGCAACAGTTATTTATGGTTCTTAGATGCCCTAGAACCTTTAGGGTTCTGTAAGACCATCCAAGAACATAAACAGAATCTCTGAGGTCTGCGGGAGCTCTTACTGGGTACAAGAACTCATCACTTTGGGATTCTGTTTGAACCCTGACAAGATCATTAGCTTACTTCCTACCCGGCGTCCCTCACCTGTTACAGTTACCAGCATGGAGGCCACTAGTGGGCGGTTGTTGTCCAGCTTTCTGCTGAGCCGAAGCTCCCCACTGGTCTGGTTGACCACAAGCAGCTGCAGTTCGTTGCCCCTCTCAAAGGAGTAAAAGAGGTGATCAGAGACATCGGGGTCGTACGCTGGGATTCGCCCAATGATGCCTGAGGGGAAGGTGTCCGAACGGTTGGAGACATAGTTGTTAAAGAGGATCTGGAAGTTGTTGAGCACGGGACTGTTATCATTCTGGTCGACCAGGCGCACATGTACAGTGGCCCGGCTGACCAGAGGAGCTGATGTGGCCTGCACTACAATTACGTATTCCTGACGCGCCTCATAGTCCAGGTCAATGAGTGCTGTGAGCTCTCCAGAGAAGATGTCCATTTGGAACAGCTCGGGGATGTTCCCTTCCACAATCTGGTACATTATATGAGCATTGGGGCCGTCGTCAGGGTCCACTGCGGTGATCTGAGCCACCACAGACCCTACAATGCTGTTCTCCTTCACCCTCACTTCAAACTCCTCAGCTGGAAAGACAGGTGCATTGTCGTTTACATCCTGTACAGTCACTTGGATGCTGACTGGAGTCCTCAGTGGGGGCACGCCACGGTCCACTGCGTAGGCAGTCAGCTCATACACCGGCACTGCTTCCCGGTCCAGTCGCCTCACAGTCCTGACAATGCCAGAGGTGGGCTCAATGGTGAAATCTCCATCCCCATCTTCCCCATTTTGGAAAGTGTATTGGACCCGACCATTGGCATGAGCATCCCGGTCAGTGGCTGAGATCTGCAGAACACTAGTGAAAGGTGGCGCATCCTCGGAGACCAAGCCTGTATAGTGGGAGGCTACAAACTGGGGAGCATTATCGTTCACATCATTCACCATTACCTCCACATAGGTGGTATCTGCCTTCTGTGGTATACCATTGTCCCGAGCAGTAATGGCCAGTGTATAGGTCACTTGGTCCTCATAGTCCAGTGGAGCTTGTAGTGTAATGGCCCCTGAGTCGGCGTCAATTCGGAACTGGGGCAGGTTGTCTTCCAGAAGGTAGGTGATGCGAGCGTTTTCACCCACATCATCATCAGAAGCACTGATGACCACCACAGTGCTACCCACTGGGCGGTCTTCATTCATGCTCACTGAGTAGTGGGCACTTTGAAAGACAGGCCTGTGTGTGTTGGCGTCTGTGATGTTGATATGCACATAGCAGTGGTCGTGAAGGGCACGATCAGATGCAGTAAGCACCAGCTTGAAGTAGCGTTCCTGCTTGTAATCCAGAGGCAGGGCCAGTGTCACCAGGCCCACACCACCTTGGGTGCTGATGGCAAATCTGTTCCGAGTGTTGCCACCTGTAATTTGGTAGCTGATGGCGCTGTTGGCATCTCGATCTACCGCGGTCACACTGACCACACTGGTGCCTACAGCTGCGTCCTCATTGAGCCGAAGGTGGTACTCTTTCATGGTGAACTCGGGCCGATTGTCATTGACATCCAACACGGTTACTGTGACACTGGCTGAAGCAGAGAGTGGGGGTGAACCATGGTCACGAGCCTCCACGCCAAAGAAATAATGTTCCACAGACTCACGGTCCAGGGGACCACTCACAGAGACCCAGCCAGTGGCACTGTTTATCACAAAGGGTGTGTCTGATGCCACACCAGTTAAAGAATACTCTAACCTGGAGTTCTCTCCATGATCTGCATCTACTGCTTGTATGTGAATTACTGAGTGACCCAGGGGTGCGTTTTCCAAAACAGAGACCTGAAAGGGTGTGCTGACAAAGATAGGAGCGTGGTCATTGATGTCTACCACCTGGATGCTTGCCAGACCTGTGTTGTTGGACAAAGGTGGCCGGCCTGCATCTTGTGCCCGGATACGCAAAGCATATTCTCTCTCTGCCTCAAAGTCCAGAGGTGCCATTACCTGTATCTCACCCGTGAGACTGTCGATGGCAAAATGGCCCCTGCTGTTGCCGCTAATGATGTTATAATGCACCAAACCATTGGCATCCTTGTCCTTGTCGGTGGCAGTGACACGTAGCACCACCGTGTGAGGGCGCACATCCTCACGCACCTGTGCCACATAGCGCTTCTCGCTAAACTGAGGAGCGTTATCATTTTCATCCAGCACAGTTATGTGCACTCGCACGGTGGCTGAACGTGGCCCAGGCTCCTGGCCCTGGTCACTAGCCTCTACCACCAGCTCATAGCTTTCCATATGTTCCCGGTCCACGCGGCCACTGGTGCTGATAAGGCCGGAACGTGGATCAATCTCGAAAGCAGCGGCCGCTGCGGTGCGCGCAGCTGGGGATCCCACGAAACGGTAGCGCAGGTTGGCGTTAGGTGGCGCGTCGCCGTCGGTGGCACGCAACTGCAGGATGGGGTAACCTTCTTCCACATTCTCACGAAGTGTTTCCCGATACTGGGCTTGCTCAAACACTGGCGCGTGATCATTTCGGTCAGCTACTGTCACCGCCACCATGGTGGTAGCTGAGAGGCGCGGTGAGCCGTGGTCCTGTGCTGTCACTCGAAGGTAGTGGCGTTCCATACTCTCACGATCCAGAGCGGCTGCCGTGCGGATGAGGCCACTCTGAGGATCAATGCTGAAAAGCTCCAGCGAGCGACTGTTCATGAGCGCCGCCAGCGAGTAGACCAGGCGCCCGGCCTCCCCTGGGTCCGGGTCTTGCGCCACCACGCGCAGCACCGCTGTGCCCGCTGCCTCATTTTCAGGAACCAGTGTCTGGTAGTTGTATTGAGGAAACTGCGGGTGGCGGTTTGCAGCACGACGGGGACGACCCTGGTTCCTTGAGAGTACTCGCTCGGCTTCAGGACCAGTCGGGAACCCGGGAGGGCGCGGCCCAGGGCGCTCAAAGAGGAAACGGCGGCGGAAGAGACCTCGGGAGCGCATGCGCTCGGGAGCTGTCCGAGACTCGCGAGGTGCTGAACCCGGAGTAGGAGCTGTCCTCACAGCACGTGGTGCTGAATCCTCCCCCAGGCCAGATCCCAAAGAGCCGGGAAGGCAGTCCCGCCGAAGGGGTCCCCTCTCCACTGTAGAAGTCGCGGTTCTTTCACCCTGACCCTTGTGTCCTGGCTCCCACAGTTTCCCGCAGCAGCGAGAGGTTTCCACTCTTTTGCGGATGCTTCTCCTAGCATTATGCTGGAAGGCCACTGGCCTGGAGCCATCAGGCTGAGCCAGAAGTTCCGAAGGGTGAGGAGAGCTGTTCCTCAGATCAGAATCCCCTGGGGACAGAGCCTCGAGTGGCAGACTACCTTTTCGTAAAGGCCCTGTTCTCCCACAAGAGGAGATCTCTGGGTGCCAACATAACAGATATCCCGGACCCTGACCTGCCTCTTGCTCACGACTACCCAATGTCTGGACCACCAGCTCCGCGTTTGGTTGCTCAGGGGCCCCTCGACCATTCCGGGCGTTTTGCCTACCTACTCGGAGCCTCATGAAGACAGGCTCCCTGACCCCCAGGCCAGGATCTCCATCTTCCCAGACGCCGGGAGACTCGGGACAAAGAGCTACAGCTCCACTGCCGATTTGCGCTCTTGGCCCAGTAGCAGTAGCTACCCCTGGGTCCCAGCCCTGGTCCCCACCGCCCCCCAGCTCCTCCCGGCTAAAAGGGAACAAAGAGAGGAGAAGGAGCAATAGTACCGGGGTCGACGGTCCCGGGAGACCACACCATAGAGGCCGCCTCGCCATCACCCCCGCCTCCCGTCACGGCCTCCGCCGCCCCCCGCCCGGGTCCGGGCCTTGGGCCCGCCCCGCTGCTCTGGCCCCCTCCTGGGCCCCTGCCGCCGCCCCGGCCCTCCGCCCCTCTGCCCGTCGCTCCGCGCCGCCACTGCTCTCTGGGCACCATCTACTCCGCGGCCTGAGCCCCTTTGGCATACGGCCCCGGCTTTTGCCGCCCCCACCACAGCATCCCCGACGCTGCTGCCGCCTCCCGACGCTCCAACATGGCTCCCGGCCGCTCCGATGGTTTGCTCCACCTCCGCCCCGATGCCCCAAACCTGGTGGTACAGCCCGTCGCGCATGGCAGTTCTGGCGACAGAAGCCGTTGCCGCCATCTTTATTGAGGACAGAAGTGCTGCCCACGGTGCTGAAGGGAGCAGGGAGTTTCTCCGCTACTCCGCCACCGTCCTCCCTCTCATTCTAGTACGCTGTTCCAGCGTGGTTTCCTAGCCTTTCTTCAGATTGAGAATCCCGTCTCCCTTTAGAGTACTAGTTCCGAACCCTAACACCCATTTTGTTTTGAAAATGTGCTGTCATGTTTTGAGTGTCCTGGGAAGGGTCTGGGAAGGGTTACCATGTAGAATCCTGGGACTGTGAGGATAATGACCAGACACCGGCCTGGTTCAAACAATAGCGTTAACTATTTATTAACAAGTTTAACTTATGAGAAGCATGTCGCAAGTATCTCCTACAGAACAGGATCTGAAAACGACCCTCCTGAAGTAGGAAGAGAAGCCAACTCTTCTCCGCCTCAACAATCGCTAGCGGTCTCCCAGACTCGGGGCTCCTGTACTAGACACCATATCTCTCCAGGCTATGATTCTTTCCAGTCTTCTGAGGTGCCACGTGGAACCCAGGGTTGCACAGCTGTGGGCCCAGCTTCCTCAGATCTCCGCCCCCTCGCCTGCGACAACTGCATTCTTTAACCCCTTGAAGAATCTGACAGCAGCTCAGTTCTCCCTAGTCCTGGTCCAATCTAGCTTTCCGTCCAACTCCTGGCACGCGCGCATCTCAACCGACCAATAGCTGGATGTGGCGCAACAGACGTCACGGAATACTAGAGAAAGGAGGCGCATTCCAATCAGAGAGTCATTGTTTCTATTGGCACAATGGGAGACCCCGCCCCTCTCGGAGGACTCCATTGTATGCGGGAGGTAGGAGGGCCTCGAGGGTTTCAACCTAGCCAGCAGAAATAATCCACAAGACCCGCTATACTGATCGGCCTCCAAACTTGGCATCGGTGATGAGCTGCAACGCAAGGTGAAGAACACTCATTCATTCTGGCACCGAGACAGGAGTCAGGCCTAGGACCCCAGAACATTGCCCTGGGTGCGGCTCCCCCGGCTGAGTAGTTACTACTTCAAACAGTCCAAGAAGTCCTGGCCAAGACCTCTAGCCCGCCCCCAAATGGTAGCTATGACATCACCAACAACCAATCAACGCATTCTCTCGCTCCTGGGTGTCTTTGCTTTGGGGAGGTCTGGCTCACACGGGTTGCACTCGATGTGGCTTCTGTGATCTGGCCCATGGGCTTCAGCTGTAGTATTTGGGGTCTTTGAGTCTTAAGACTCAAGTCAGAGTTCTGTGGCAGGTAAACCATTTGTACGTGTAGATGAAGTATCTACAGCGGCACTAAAGAAGGTTCTCCGTAGGATTGTGGATCCTGACTGGAGGAGAGAGGAGCCGGACCTGGTTTTGAAGCGCCCGCCGTTCTGTTGGTCCACAGACTAGTTAATGGAAAGCACAAATCTCAGGTCGAACAAGAAGAAAAAGAGCTAGGATCACAGAGGAGACGCCTGAATGACCTTAGGGATTTGGACTTCCGGTACGAGATGCCTGAGCAGCACTTTTAGGATGCCATCCCGGCTCTTGCCGCATGGGCAGATGTGTTAAGGCACTGTGGCTGAGGGAAATCGAGTTCCGCTTTCCCCTCAAGCAGGGCTGGTGACTGGCTTCCACCTTTGAGTCTGTGGCATCCACTAGACAAGACATTCGAGGTGGCTCCCGGCGTGAGGCTGTCTCCATTCTTCCTTCGTTTGTGGCTGTTGCGTGCTCCCTCACTTTGTTTTCTCGTATATACTCACTTTTTATGTGCAGCCCACAGTAGTCGTTCCTAATGCACTTCCTGGAAAAGACAAAATTGAGGAGCCTGAAAGATGGTTCAGCTGGTAAAGGTGCTTGATGTCCGAGTTTGAACACCTGAGTTTGACCCCTGCAATCCGTGCAGGAGTGGAAGGAGAGAACAGTCCCTACAAAGTTGTCCTCTGACCTCTACCTGCTACTCCACTCCATAAAACTCCATGCAGATTTTCAAATGAAGTGCTAATGATAATTCCTCCCTCTGCTTCCAAGGCCAGCTTTGTCCCTACCTCCTAGGAACAAGACCTCCAGGTGGTTCATGGTCATTTCTTCTCAATGGTTCTAATTGCAGGGTCTATGCAGGCCTCAGAGACCCAGATTTGATGTGAGGTAAGACAAACAAGACCAGACAGTATCAATTCGAGCTCCACAGGTCCTGACCTTTTCCGTTAGCCTTGTAGAATTTGTACATTACGTACACCAAGGCCCTGAGTTCAATCCCCAGCACCAGAAGCAAAAGAGACTATCTCGGCCTGATAAGCTGATATGCCTTTAATTCTAGCACCCCAGAGACAGACAGAGAGACGGGTAGATCTCTGAATTTGGGACCAGCCTCCGCTACACAGTAAGACCTTGTCTCAAAACAAAACAAGCACACATAACCTATAATGTTATTTCAGCTGTAACTCCTCAGTTCTTCACTGGGTTATAACCAAACTCACTTTAAAATAGAGCATGTAGCTCTCACATCTATCTGGAGCACTGCTGCAGAAAAACACATGATTCTGCTAATTGGTCTCATTTTATATTCATGACCACAGACTTAGTATGTTCGAGGGCCTGGGCAATCAGTGTGGTAGGGCAAGAAAACCAATTTAAAAGAATATGGAGGTTAAGAGGGAAAAATTGTACCCACGGTCAATATGATTGTATAAGTAAAAAAAATCCAAAGAAGGGGTGAGCAGTTAGCAGGGAGTTTGCTTGTGTATGAAACCATGGGGTAGATTCTCAGCACTGAGTAAACCAGCTCTGGCGGGCAGGCATGCCTGGAATCCTAGCACCCAAGAGGTAGAGCAAGGACGGTCAGAACTTCAAGGTCTTCACACATAGGACACATAGAGCTACGTGACACCCTGTTCTAAAACTAAAAATTTAAAATCTAAGGGATCCTGAGGGTAAATTGTCATTTTGCTTGTGTGTGAGATTTATCTGATGTGTGTGAGTGTATTGCCTGCATACATATATGTGCAACACATGTGTCTGGTGCCTGCAGAAATCAGAATAAGGCATCAATCCCCAAGACGTAGCGTGACAGATGGGTGTGAGCTGCCATGTGAGTGCTGGTAACCAAAACCTGGGCATTCTGCAAGAGCAACGAGTGCTCTTAACTCCAGCCTCAGTAAGATTAAATTGTCAGAGTGAGCTTAACAAAGTTGCTGGACATGGGACTAGAGAAATGGACCAATTGTTTAGAGACCTCATTAATTTTTTTGTATTGTTTTGTTTTGAGATAGAGTTTTTCTGTGTAGCCCTGGCTCTCCTCACTCTGTAGACCAGGCTGGCCTTGCACTCACAGAGATCTACCTGCGTCTGCCTCCTGAGTGCTGGGATTAAAGGAGCACCCCATCACTCAGCTAAAGAAGTGATTTTTAATAGAACATAAAAATGTATTAAACAAATGAAAACATCAATAAACTGGAGTATATTACAATTAACTTTTTTTGTTCCTTTGTTTCTCGAGACAAGGTTTCTGTTTGTAACAACCCTGGTGGCTGTCCTGGAACTCTCTTTGGAAACCAGGTTGGCCTCAAATTCACAGAGATCCGCATGCCTCTGTGTCCCTGATGCTGGGATTAAAAGTGTGTGCTATCACACCCAGCTCCAATTAACAAATTCTTATTATTTAATGGCAATATTAGGAAGGGAGCCAGCCAGGTGTATTACATGCCAGCACTAGGGCTGAGATAGTAAGATTATCAGTTACCTGCTGGCTAGGGCTGGATAGTAAGACTATGTTTCAAATAACAATAGCAACAAAAACAACAATAAAAGAATGGAAACCAACCCACTGCAGTCCTGTGATCCTACAGACTCAGCCTCTTTGAAGACTGAAATAGGAAAGTTTATTCAAGTTGAGGCAACACAGCAAGATCTTGATGGTCAGATGGTAGATAGATGGACAGACAGAGAGACAGACTATATTGTAAGTATAAAATATAAAGACAAATGCTGAATACATATGTAAGTCAATAAAATATATACAAATCAGTAGATATGTGGATAACAGATTAAATAAGCATTACAACCGAATAGCCAGAAACTAATGAAAAGGTGCAAGTCCTGCCCTTTGATTATCTTACTTTACATGGCGTGCTATTCTTCCATTAAAAGGGGAAAAGGCTAGGGTGATGGCTCACTCAGCAGCTAAAGCATTTCTCATATAAGTGTGAGGACCAACCTTCAGATCTCGCATGAATATTGGATGGATGTGGCAGCCTGTTCACAGTTCTCAAGTTCAGAAGGCAGATTGGTATCCTTGAAACATCTGGCTATTCATACTCGCTGTATTGCTGGGCTCTGGGTTCAACTGAGAGAGACTGCTTCAGGGAATAAAGTGAAGAGCAGTGGGGAAAATGCCTGTCGGGCTTGGGCCTCTATCTGCATATGCATCTGCACAGAGATATATTAAAAGAAAAAACCAGATTTCTCCTCACTGCAGCCTCAGTCAGCGTCTTTTGAGAACAGAGCTGAGCTTTCTACACTTTAAAAAAGCTGTGCGGGGAGTAGTTTGGGGTTCGGTGCATGTCCCACATGATCCAGACCTTTATGTATCCACGTTAGGTACCATTTCTGGTTCAAAATAATACTCAGCTTACAGGTTCCTACTGCACCTGTTTGCTTCTCAATCCCATCCAAACACTGTCCTATCTTGGCAGAGCTAAGTGCTCTCTGTCCCTCAGTCTCCCTCCTGGCTACATCTCACATCAACCCTTCCAAGCAGCTGGAGAGGTGTTGTCTCAAAAGCTGCTCTTCTTGAGAGAAACCTTTTGGCTCGCCACAATCTACCTTTATAGCTGCATTTTTATGTTGTGAGACTATTGCCAGAGTGTTTTCTGGGGGAGGATGTTGGAGTCCTGCCCTTTCCCTAGAATGTTTGGGAGCAGTACCCCATATTTATGTAACTCTTGGCTAGGACTTCTGTATCTCCTACAAACTTGTGCAAGACCCTTTGGATCATCCTGCAAATGTGAGTGTGGGCTTTATGAACATTGTTTATCTAGGAGTCAGGCCTCAGAGCACAGATCAGCACAGCTCTTCTCACATCCCAGCAAACGGCAGATGCTGCCCCAATGCTCCTGCCTCTGCTTCCTGGGAACCCTCTGCTTTTCACTGGAGTCGGTCGTCTCCTGAGGGTAATAGTCTCATGCTTGCAGCACTCAAGTGAAAGCAGTCATGGCTGGAAATCAGTGTCATTGACTCTGGATGTGACAAGAGGAGGCAAAAAAAATCTCAGGGCAAAGAGCAGTGAGTAGGCTGTGACCCTCCACGTGGAGCCTGTGAGCTCAGCATTGTGACAGAGCCAGTAGCTAAGGAAGGACAGTGTCCGAAGATGAAATGTCCCTGCCTCCCTGTCCTGAGCAACTGTTGAGGTCTGAGCCTCTCCTCTACCTGCTGCATGTTTGTGTTTGGGTGTATGTGTACACAAGGCTAGAGGGTAGTATCAAGTGTTTGTCTCTATTGCTCTGTGTACCTTTAAATTTCTATTTACATCTTCAAATATGTATATGATTTTTTTTTTCTGGCATGGGTGTGTGTCTGATGCTTGCAGAGGTCAAAACAGGATACCAGACCCCCTGGAAGTGGAGTTGCGGGTGATTGTAAGCCATAGGTGGGAGCTGAGAACGGAGCCTGAGGCGTCTTCAAGAGCAGCTGGCGCTCTTAACAGCTGAGCCATCTCTTCAGCACCTCTACTTAAGATTTTTTTTTCATTTTTAATCATGTGTGTATGTAGAATTATTGAGTGAGAGTTTGTGCAGTGCTGGAAAAGGCCAGAAGGGGGCGCCGGATCTCCTGGAGCTGGAGGAGTTAATAGCCGGGTTGGGCGGCTCCTAATGTGGGTGGTGGAATTGAACTAGGGTCCTCCCCAAGAATGTAGGCGCTCTTACTTTCTGAAGCACTGGGCCGTCTCTCAGCCTCCACCTTCCACTTTTTAAACTGCACTTTATTATTTTTTGTGTGAATGCACATAGGGACGGGCACGACAGCACACATGTGGAAGACAACTTGCAGTTGGTTCTTTCTTTCTGCCTCCCATGTGGTCCTGGGTCGCAAACTCAAGTGTATGCCAACACACCTGGCTTTCTACATGGGCTCTGAGAACCCAAACGCAGGCCTCCATGCTGGGGTGGCAAGCACTTTATCAACTAAGTCATCTCTCCAGACCCTGCCTTCAGCAGCCTACGGGATTCTGCGAGTGTAGATCTGGACGAGGAACAGGGCGGCAGGTAAGAGCCTCAAGAACCAGACCCTGTGGCTGCCCGTGAGCCCTCCTTTCCCTGCGCACTCAGTGAGAACTACTGTGCTGACCTGAGGGAGAACAAGCTATATTCTTCCAGAACATAAAAGTTAGAAAATCTCTGCTGAGGTTTCACTACAGAGGAATCATGGTGGGCCAAATAACAAGAGAATGGTAATCAAGCCAGCATGCTCAGGAGAGCAGAGCTGGGAGACGGGCCTGCCCGGCCTAAGGCCATGCAGGAGCACGTGTGGGGCTCAAGTTCACGCCTCCGCAGTGTAAGAGGAAGATGGCGGGGGGGAGGGGGGGAAGGGGGGGATACAAAGGGAGCACCAGAGACTAGCTGTAACTGCAGGATCCCATAACTTTATTTTACTTGTATTTTACTGGGACAGGCTCTCACTGTATAGCCCTGAATGGCCTGGAACTATGTAAACTAAGCTGACTGTGGGCATCTGTCTGTCTCTGCCTCCCAGGTGCTGGCATTAAAGGTGTGCACCACCATGGCCAAGAAGATAGGAATGGAACCCAAAAGGGATAGATACCTACAGGTGTGTCCCCAGGCACAGGTGTGGCTGGACCCTAGAGGAAGCAGAGGAGGAAGGCCAGGCTTGTCAAGGACCATCATCACCTCTCTGAGCTGCAGATATCAGTTTCAGCTGGAACTGTGAGATCCGGACCCCCACCACCACCACCCTTCCCGTCATCTCCCCGCAGGACCACACAGGGAAGCCCAGCTCCTGGTGTGCCTGGGATTTATTTTTGAAGGTGAGCTGTAGTACATAGGAAAATACACATGGCTTTTGGCCTACTTTTTTTTTTTTCCAGAGAAAATAGATTCTATCATTGGCTTTCTCAGCACCATCATCTTGTCCCGTGGGGCTGCAGGATGGATGGTCTGTCTCTAGGATCCCGCTTTCAAGGCAACAGCCTGGCCAAGGCCTCTGGGGCTGAAAGCAGGGGGTTGGGGCACAGAGGTCCCTAAGGGGGAAAGAGCTGCACATGAGCAACACTCACTGCAAAGCTAAGGCAAAGAACAGGGCTGGCAGAAGGCGCCTCCCTCACCTAAGGACATGGCTTGCTGAGGGTCAAGCCTCAGACAAGACAGTGGGTAGGGAAGGCAGTGGCCCAGCCTGGAGCAGCAGCAGGATTCTGGGTATGCACATTGAGTATGGGTATGGGGTGGCATGCTGAAGAGGCAGCCTACCAGCAAATAGAAGGTCTTCAGCTTGCACATTTCTTCTGCCCCAGTATAGCTCCCAGACTGTGGTCCCCAATCCTACATCTGGCCCCTTACACTGACTCTACCTCAGGTAAGGGGCCCGGCTCAGGTCCCTGCTAATCCTTTATCATCTCACAATGTCAGTGCAACATCCTTAGAGCAAAGCCCCTGAGTTCCCTGCACCCTCCCAGGGCTGCAGAGAAGGGGGTAAAGAGAAGTGCTAGCTGGGGACCTCTCCCAGGTCCGGGAACTCCTTGTACATCTCTTGGACAATCATGCGGTCCATCTGGCACTGGGGTGAGGCCTCCTCCTCAGTCACGATGCGTCGCAGTGTGGCCTGCAGGTCTGACAGCCGATGACGGTGCTGCAGGTAGGGTGTGGAGCGGACCACAGCATGCATCAGGGAGAGGTACTCCATGCGCAGCTGCAGAAGAGCAGGCTGGTTCAGCAACCCTGGAATAGTACTGCAACTGCCCCCGGGGGACTGCAGTACTGCAACTGCCCCAGGGGCACTGCCCACTACCTCCCAGTGGACTATGGGACAACAAAGCAGCTCACACTCCTCAAATTCAACACTAAATGACTCTCAAAGCTGTTGGAGAGGTGAATGAATGAATCACCCAGAACATGGCTGCCCTGGTCTTGCCAGTCCTTTGGTGCCAGGTCCCTAGGTACCATGTGTGTCAATCAGAGCCCTTGGCTTCTCGACGTCTCTTGCCCCAGAAGATCTTAATCACACCCATGACCCAGAACAGCAATCTGCTCTCCTGTCACACACAGACCTTCCCTGAGAGCAACCAACAACAATGTCCAATTGCCTGCTTGTCATCTACCTGTCTCAGTCACCTCAAATCCACACATCTGCCACCACACTCAGCAGCCTCCCCATCACACCCAAGGTAAAATGCTTCCCATGCTCTTTAGGAAAGAAACAGTTTGATCCGTTGAGGCCTGGACTGCCCCTGGATCCTGATGGCGTCTGCTGTCTGTCCATATAGTACCACTGCCTATCTTCTGCCCTTTGACCCTAAGCAGCTTGAGCAGCTGGTCTTGTGCTCGCAGCACCCACCCTTTCTCTGTTCTGACTGGAACAAACAACAGAGTCCACCATTGTCAGTCTCCTACCTCATCTGCGTACCTCCTGCAGTGGTCCAATCTCTCCAATACATGGTCCATTTCTCTATGCTTACTGGAGCACTGCCCCAGGCCAGGGCATGTAACGGCACCTCCCACCTTAGAGACCCTCCATGATCCCATGGTTTCCTTTTAGAACCTGCCCCCGCCTTTCTATTTCTCTGTGCAGAAAACTGGTTGCCTTCATTTACTGCTTCCAAGTCCTTACCCATCTACACTCTCCCAGTAACTTAAACATTTCTCAAACGTTCCATTCAGACTTGATTCTCTCCACCACACTGGCATTGCTGGGCAGTCACTGCTGGCCTCCATGTGGCAAATTCGAAGACTAATTTTCCACCCCACCCCTAGGCTCCCAACAGTGTGGCTCCCCTCTGCACACACAGTCTGTGGCTTGCTCTTCCTCAGTCAGGTTTGTTCCTGGGTTTCTCCTTAGCTGAGCCTGCTGAGTCACAGCTAATGCCCAAGCGTCCCTGCTGATTATATCCATCTGATTTCCGAGGTGACCACCCTGTCATAGGCTTTCTGTCATGTCTCCACACAGACAACTGCGCACGTCTCTAGTCCCAGTTCACTCGCTGCCTCCCTGGTACCTTGGCACCTCCATGTCTCCTAAGCACTGCATTTTCAGTGCTAGGGATGGAAGTCAGAGCCTCAGGTATGCGAGGCTCCATCCATGAGCTCTAGCCCCAGCCCTCGTCCTCAATCGTTTTTTTCTAATTTGGTTTTTCGAGACAGGGTTTCTCTGTGTAGCCTTGGCTACACTGAAACTCGATCTGCAGACCAGGCTGGCCTTAAACTCAGAGATCCAGCTGCCTCTGCCCGTTGAGTGCTGGAACTAAAGGTGTGCGCCACCACTGCCTGGCTTGTCCTCCATCTTGACTCACTTAGACACAACTCTAACTTTCCTAAGATGTTCTCTGGGCCTCTCCCATTAACAATCATCTATCCACCTAGCTACTTAAAGCCAATCCTGAAGCAGGCTCTGTCAGGCCCTCTTGCAACACACCCCAGACCTGGCCTACTTCACCACCCACTCCTGCCCCGGGTTTCCTGGCTTCCACTCTGCTCTCACAGGAAGGCAGTGAGTTTCTTCCTCTTCTGAGAAGCAATTCCACCTCTCTTCAGACATCCTGCTCTAGTATGCCACACACACCGCTGGCTGCGTGTCCTGGTTTCTCAGTACCTTCCACACTTACTCGCTCTGGCGGCAGCAGCCCTGGCCCATCACATCCACTCACTGTCACAGTCACCCCTTTTTGTTACGTTGCTGTTCAGCTCCCAGCCCTCCTGCAGCACCCTCCAGGCACCTTGTCTCCAGGTGACAGGTCTGCGATCTGGCGCACAGTGATGTCAATAAGAGCCATCATGTCTGTGTGGTAGAAGATGGTGGCTGTGGTGGAGCTGCTGAACACATCCTGCAAGAACTTGAGGACAGAGTGTGGTGGCTGGGGCTCGTGTCTGAAGATACGTACAGGATCATCTAGAAGACAATAGTTCACGGGAGTCAAAACAGGGTAGGTGGCCGAGTCAAGTGTGCATCCAAGTGGCACCTGTGCACTAGGCTCTCACCCCCTCTGTTCAGAAGCAAAAGCAGCTTCTCAGAGAAGATCTTAACATTGGTGTGTTTGCTTAAGGCAGCCATGATGACATTCTGGTCAGGAGCTGAGGAAAAACACGGATGGAGACAAGGTAAAAATGTATGTAGGTACAGAAGCCCGCAAAGCCCCACTTTGGTCAGCCTCCTTCCAGATGGGTCCCACCTCACCTGTCAGGTGCAGATTGAGAGCCAGAAGCAGGTTCATGCAGAGGTCTGGCAGCTGCTCTGTGGTGTCCATTGGAAGGCCGTCCTCAACGATGCTTAGTAGGAACTGGGCAAAGGGCGTGCCTAGGTGTTCTGACAGAGCAGCATAAAGAATTTACAGATCCAACTTTTGCTCCCCAAACAATCTGGCCTCCCTGGCTTTCTGTGAGCCCTAAGAACACCCTCTTCTAGTCAGTGGGTCTCCAGGCCCTTGAGACATGCATGGTTCCTACCTCTGGGACCTCGAGTCCACTGCTTAACGACCTGCATTCTTACCATAGTGTGCGTAGGGCACTGCCTCTCCCATGGAAAAGACCATGGCCAGGACGAGGGCGGAATAACAGAGCTTTTGGTGGTCTAGAGGGGTAAGGAAGGTAGTCAGTAAGGTTAGGGGTCTCCAGCAGATGGTGGGGACGGTCTCCAAGTGTAGGGAGTGGCCCAGCCCCACCTCACCCTGTGTGTCAGTCTGCATGTCCCGTGCCAGTTCCACAGGCAGCACGGAAGATACCAGTGTGGAGATGATGGCTGCATCTAGGCTGCACATGGCCCCAAAGCACTTGAGGAGCAGCAGGCGTAGTGACGCTCGGTGTTCCTGGCAGAAGGACCGGTGTGCTCAGTGCCCTTACTCCTGCCCACAGGCCTCTGTGCCCTCCCGTGTCTTACACATACCATCTGGTAATAGGCCACCAAGGCTAGGACAGACTCAAAGTCACTCCTTTTGCACATTTTTTTGCAAACTTCAGGATCTGCATCCGTCTGGAGGGAAGAGAAAGAGTGAGCATCGCCCAATGTGAGGTGAGCATGTGTGAGCAGAAGAGACCTAACGGTTAAAGAGTGATGGTACAGGATAGGCTCACTGCTCCCACGCTGGCAGACCCATGAGGGTCCCCACCCCATACCAGGATATGCAGCAGCTCCTCCAGATAGCAGCGGATGACTCCCTCGTCCTCATACAGTGCCCAGCTGCGCTGCTGGGCGTCATCCTTTCTTCTAGCCAGGTCTGCAAAGATCACCTCCAGTCTCTGCTGGTCATGGCAGACCTGCCCTGAGGGTAGGGCTGTGCTCAGGTCCTGGGGGAAGAAGGCAAAGCATGACTTAGAGGCTTCCTGGAGCTGGTGCTATGCAGACCTGGCCCTTCTAAGTATAATATTCTTTGAACTAAGGTCCCACAAACTTCGTACTGTGGAGGCCAACTCCAGCCCCGACCTTCTGGTACAAGACTGCTCAAGACTCAGCTGTGGGAATTTCCATCATTTCCACTCTCACTCTAAAACTGGATGAGCAGCTCCCGTGAGGCAGGTGTGAACTCTGTCACTCCTTGAATGTGACTCCGGATTCTCCTTCCCATTCCACACAGCGTGACACCAGGACTGTTGTACTAGATGCTAGCTGCTATGCCCAGTATACATACCACTGGCCTACTGCCCTCTACTTGCTCCAACCAGAAAGGCCAGGAAGGCCTAAGAAGTACCTTTGGCCCACTCAAACCCCATCATGTAGTCAGGACTCACTACCCTGATTCCTTCTCCTGACCAGTGACCTACTTTTTTTTTCCCCCAGGGACACGGGTTTCTCTAGCTGTCCTAGAATTTGCATTGTAAACCAAGCAGGCCTCAAACTCAGAGATCCACCTGCCTCTGCCTCCTGAGTGCTGGGATTAAAGGCGTGCACACCAGGCCCAGCACCAGTACCCTAACCTTGACAAGGGACCACAGCCATCTTGAAATGCTCACATCACTTACTACCATCCAAGTTGGCTCCTAAGCCACTATCAAAGCTGACCAAGCCTGTGTCAAAGCTGACCAAGCCTGTGTCAAAGCTGACCAAGCTTGTGTCAAAGCTGACCAAGCCTCCATCAAAGCTGACCAAGCCTTCTTTTCTCTACACTGCCAAGGCTGGCAAGGTACTGGTCTCTCACCCATATCCCCTCTTCTTTCCCTGCATCTAGAATCACAAAGACAGAAGGAGCACCAGCAGATAGTGGGAAACCCTTCCAGGTGATGGGAAGCTTCCCCTAGGCCCACCTCATCTTGGTCTCCTTTATTGCCTGCCTTAGGCTCACCAGCTCCCAAACTGCCTGTGACCCAGATATGCCATCCACCTTCTTCCTTCCTGTGAGCCATATTTGGCCCTGTCTCTCAGTCCTTCCAAGCTGAGCCTCTGCCTACAATGCTCTTCCTCCCTTTCTCCTTCATGGGTCAACTCAAATGACTCCAATACCCGGCACAATGAAAGCCAGGGGCCAGAGCTTGACAAATACCTGTCACACAGCCTGGACAGAGGTGTGAGGGCAGGAGCGGGGTGGGACTAGCAGGCTGGCTGAGGGTGGGAAGGCTCCTTGGCCGTGATGCCCACCCTCACCTTGCCCTCTACCAGCGAGAGGAGGACCTGTTCCATAACAGGTGAGCTGGCTGGTATGGAGGCCTGGATGTGACCCACCACGACACCAATGGCTACGCGACATAATTCATGGCTCAGACCGGTGTTTCTCCGCACAAGTTCCATCAGCTCTGCCCCAATGGTCCTTGGCACAACTGTCTCAGCAGCTGGCTTTTCCTCTGTGGTCTCTGAGCTCAGGGCATCCAGAGCTTCCAGGTCATCAGGGGCTGAGTTTGTATCAGCTGCCACTTCCTCTGTAGGGGGCTCAGGGGATGGTGCCTTGGAGGGAGAGGGCTGGGCCTGGGACACAGTAGTGTGGGCACCTCTGCGAGGTACAGGCGGGGGTGTGGGTGAGCAGCTAGGACCTAGCTCAGAGGGGCTGGAGCCAGTATAGAGGGTGTCCATGGAGGTGCTGCTGGCTGATGAACCACTAGACACAGAACTACCTCCAGAGGGCACGGTTGTGCGGCCACCTGTGAACAAAAAGTAAAAGCTAAGCTGGGGCAACCTGTTGGGGAGCCTGACCCTAGTACAAGACCCAGTTCCTCTGCTAGGCCCTATCTCCTCACCAAGCCTGGAAGCCTCAAATGCCCAAACATGGAGACTCTATATTTACCCCAAGTTCAGATCTCCCATTTGCCCACCATGGGCAGAGCAATCATTCCAAGTACAGGGTGCTCCCATCCCAATTACCCAAGCCTGGCCCTCTCACCACTCCCTGAGATCACCAGGGCCTCACGGTCTCGGCGCTTCACCGGTGGGGGTGGGGTGGCAGGTGCTGCTCGTCGAGGCTGTGGTGGGACCTGAGAGAACAGAATTGGGATCTAGGGAAGGACAGGCTGCTAGCTGCACCTGTGACCCGAGCAGACCCTTTGAGTATCTGGATGAAACCTTAGTTCCACACAACTCCTTCTAAAAGATACCCTCACTCCATACCTGGTAGAGGGCTCCATCTGTCCCAAGATGCTCAGAACTGGGCAGGCTATGCTGCCGTTCAAATCCAGTTCGACACACCCCATTGGGCTGCCTAGATACGGCAGCATCCAAATGGTGGTCGCTGGTGGATGGGGTCATAACCGAAGCACTGGAAGCTGAGGTGCCCCTTCGAGACAAGGTCTCTTTTCGGTGATGGATAAGCTTCCTGATAGACAGACAAACAAAATAGACCATGGTGGGAAGGTTCTTCCCTAAGTATACACACACACACACACACACACACACACGCACGCACGCACGCACGCACGCACGCACGCATATACACACATGTATTTACATACTCTCACACACATATACTCTCTCTCTCTCTCTCTCTCTCTCTCTCATACATGCGCTCTAAAATAACTATTGTTTAAAAGCCTCTGTGGGGTTCTGGGACCTTATGCTTCCATCTTTCCCATCATCCATCCTAATCTGTGGAGCCTCACACTAACCCTCATACTGCCTCCACAGCATCTCTGGCCCTACTGAAGGAGCCTCCCCACCAACACGCTCAAGGGAAAATACTAGCTCCACTTCCCAGATACTCACTGAAGGACTCCGCGCTGCTCCAGGCTGTACTTGCCACCATCTCGCATGGCTGTGTTATGCACAGCCTCAATGGCTCGGTCAATAGCTTGGAGGACATCTTGCTCCATGCCCTAAAGGTAGGTGGGCAGTTAGACCTGGGTGCCAAGTGGGGTTGATCAGCCCAGACCCAGCCCAGTCTGGAACTAGCCTAGAATTCTTGACACTAGAAGACAAGTCAAAATGGAATACAGAATGAAGTGCTCAAATCATGTCACTTGGAAGCAAGGGGTACAGGGCAGACTCTGTGGTGGTATTTTACACTTAGAGACCCCCTTGGGAGTTAATCCCATACACGGGCTCTTAGCAAAGACAGTCCTAAGACACTATAGGTCTAGAGAGAAACAACAGCAATCCAGATTGGGATCAGGAGTGTAAACCCAGCCTATCCTCGGGCTTGGCTCAGAGCCCAGAGTGAGATGCCAACAGGAAGACTCCCATGTCTGGAATCCTTAATCAGTCACTCTGGATGCTGATCCTTCACAGAACCAAGGTCATATTCCAAAACAGCCTTTTCTCCATAGGGACCTTCCCAAGCACTGGGAGATAAGAAAGGGTCAAAAGGATGTCCCCTCCATCCTCCCAAGCTGTCCCACCACTTTTTCAGATCACCTTTGGGAAGGCACTCTGTGCTTATGGTAAAGGAGGGACTTGAAAGACTGGCCTGATTCCTGGCCTATGTTGTCATCCTCAGTAACCCAGAGTCCGTTCTACTCCACTGTCTGCCAGGGAGGGAGATGAGGATTACAGCTATGGGACTGGCCAGCTGTGGGACAGGAACCCCAGAGCAGACCTGGGCACACTCTAGGGTACAGTTTCGTTGTTTGTTTTGGTTGGCTGGGAGGGTGGTCTTTTGAGATGAGAATCTCTGCAGCCCAAGCTGGTCTGGAAGTTGCTATGTGGCCCAGGCTGGCCTGGAACTCATGGTAATCCTCCCGAAGTCTCAGACTGTAGACATAAATCACCATGTTTAGTTCCAGAGTGAGTTTAAGAAGCTTCCCTGATAAGGTCAGATAAGTATAGGGGTCAGCAAAGTCCTTCAGGTGGCAGAAGGTGTGTGGGTGGGGCTGGGAGACAGCTGCCACCCACACACAGAAAGGGAAAGTTTTAAGAAGGGCAAACATCAGGTGGAGTAAAAATGAGACAGAAATTCACAGTCGGGGAACTGAGACTAGGGGTATGCTGAAAGAAACAGGAAGTGATCAGAGAAAGATGGAGATGGGTTCTTTCTTTCCTTCCCAAGCCCCCAGCCCTACTGAAAGTCTCCAAGGAGACCCTGGTGCTCAAAAGGCAGAACTGGGAGTGTCACAGTTTAAATTTTCTCCCCTCAAACACCTCTAGAGGAGACTGAGGGTCTGTGAGGAGGGCCCTAGAACCAAGGGTCCCTCCCCTTTGGCAAGACCAAAGACATTTCCAAATTTACCACAGTATTTCTGGCCTTAACTGGGCTGGGACAGGATGTTTCCATAGCCAGGGACTGGGGCAGGGCAGGAGTCTGGAACACCCCAGACTGCCCTGCGTCCCCCTTCCTCCTACTGTCAGAATAGGCTAACTGGAGACATTGCAGCAGGACTACTCTTGAGCAAACAGGAACTAGAGCAGGCTCCACTGGAAGGAGACCAGGCCATCTTCAGAACAGGGGAAGCCATGGAGAAGGCTCACTTCCTCAGAGTGTGGACAGCTCCCATTCCAGGATGGAGCACCCAGATTTCAGAGGAAGGAAATCTGAGAAGTCAGGAGTCAGACGCCTGGGGGAAGTGGAGGCTGTACCAGGGACAGGGAACCTTGTCTGTCAGCAGGGATCAGGGGCCTTGGTTTCAAAAGGGTTGGGGAAATTGTCCTTGGGGAGATTTTATAGGTGGGCGGGTTCAGGATAGAGATTGGACAGGAACTGGGAATCGCATAAGGGACAGGAATGCCTGTGGCTCTGGGGTCCAAGTGTGTGGGTGGGGTGGGGTGGGGACTAAGAACCTGGAGGATGGTTGAGGAAACAGGTGGTGTATGAGGTGGCACAGTCAGTGGAGGGCACAGTAGTCTTTATGGTAAAGGTGGACGCTACAAATTGACAGGAGACTGGCTTCTTAGGGATTCAGAGAAGGTCAATAATAAGGGTGGTGGTGGTTGTCAAAGGGACTTAGGTAATGAATGGACTGGAGTCTCTGGGTCCAGCTTGAGAATTCTATGCAGATGGAGGCTCTGATTATGGATTCGAGAGAGCCTGAAGTCCTAGTCCCAGAATTAAGCTTTTCACAGGCCCACGGTTAGATGTCAAAGGCCTAGTCTCTGGTGGGTGTTGATGGCCCCCAGAGGGGTCTTAGTCCTTATGATTTGGGGAATTTAAGGTCAGATTCTCAAACTCCTTGTCTGGTAGAAGTCCCGAAGAATATGACTGAGCTTTCTGGATCAGTCCTGTGTGCTGGTGAGAGGCCTGGGAGGGAGGGACATACTCACCTGCAGGCGATGCAGGTAGGCAGGCGGCACGTACCCGGTCTCGCCACTGCGCGCCCGTGCCGCTAACCACCAATGTGTGCTGCTGCGCTCCAGCACCAGGAAGGTCTCGCCTGCAGCGAACGCCATGGCGTTGGGCTCCGCGGAGCGGAACGCATACAGCGCGCGGTACATGAGGCCGGGTCGGGCCGCTCAGCGCAGCGCCGGTGCTGGGTACACGACGAAGGTTACGGTGCCGGGAAACCAGGCCTTGAGTGCCGCCGCGCCGCGCTCGCCCCGCCCCACCCCGTGACACACCACGCCCCACCCCGTGACACACCACGCGTGCGCATGCGCGACCACCGGAACTCCGCCCCAGGAGCGAGCCGGCTCCGGCATTGGAGCGCCGCGCCCCCTCGCGGCCCGAGGAGGTTTGGCGGGGCGGGGTGGAGTCTCTAGTTCCTTCAGGCCTCAGACTCCAGTCAGCTGACTTAGGGTCCTAACTCTCTCTTCCTGGCTTTCCTCCTCCTTTCCCAGCTCAGGTGCAAGCGCTTGAGTTCCTTCCCACCTCCTGATGAAGGATGCTTATAGCCAGTGCGTCCCTGGGGACGGGGATATGGCGATTTGCTTTGAGGAATCCTGATCAGACATTTCAAAGTCCTTCTTGGGGAGAAGTCTCCCAGCGCATCTAGGCCTCACAATGCCTTAGTACAAAGTCCCTACTCTGTCCCTGAGGTGGAGAATAAGTGTGGAGGACGAGGGACAAAACCAGGTCGTACTGTCCAAAATGCATCTTTGCTACCTACCACATACACACTCCCTTCAGCCACTGGCTTCCTTCCTTCCTATCTTGAGTCTTGCATTTGTTCTATTTGAACATTCCCTTCTGGACCATGCCCCAACTTGTTAGTGACTATCCTTTTGCCATTTTGTTGTCACAAAGGATTCAAAAGTCTATGACCTAAGGTCATATTCATTCATATCAATCTGTGTGTATACATGTATCCTCCCACCCCCACCCCTTTTTTTTTTTTTTTTTTAAAGCACTCTGTTACCTAACCCTGTCCTGCATCAACATCGAAAACGACACTTCTGGGAAAAGAAGGGCAGAAGGCTGATAGGGTAGAGATTGAATGCATGAGGTCTAGAAAACGTATTTTAAATCCTGAATGGTGGCATAATCCCAGCATCCAGGAGGCAGAGCTGGAGAAAGCCAAGACCAAGATCAGCCTGGGCTTCATAGTAAGACTGTCTCAAAGAAAGAAAAAGCATCCTTCACCTTCAGTTCAATATTCGACCTAGTCCTCCAAACCTTTGAAATCCTTGACATCCCTGGATCCCAGTGAAGAGGGCCAAAGGATTCTTGTATACTCCCCGCTGAAAACCTGAATCTGAGGAACATAGTGTATACATGCCATCAGACATTTTTCAAGGCAAGGCCTCACTGTGTAATTTTGGCTGTTTTGAAACTATGGAGACCAGGCTAGCTTCAAATTTAATGATCCGTCTGCTTTTGCCTTCCAAATGCTGGGACTTAGGGCATGTGCCTGGCTTCCCCCCCACCCCCAAAGACAAGGTCACACTAGCAGCCCTGACTGACCTGAAACTAACAGCAATCCAACTGCCTCTGCCCCGAGTACTTAAAAGATGAGCCAGACTACACCTAGACTTCGCTAATCTATTTTTAGGCATGGTAAAGGTAGGCCCAGTGGGATGACAAGAACTTGATATCCAGGACCTGGCTTTTACACACACACACACACACACGCACTCACTGAAGCTTCCAGGCATACAGCAGTGGTGGCTTTTTGGGGTTGTGCTGGCTGGTTTTGGGAAGGATGAGGCTGGTGTGCTTACAGGACTGCTGAGTAGGGGTAGTAGCAGGTGTTGAAGCCAAGATTGACCATGGCTACCAATAAACCAGACTTGTGGCTACTTGAGACCCTAGCATGGGGTCCAGGATATCTGAATTACTATGACCAGCCAATTAATTACTTGCGGTCAATTACCTAGAAGAAATCAAAAGCTGGACCCAAGGGTTAGAACACCTGTTGTCCAACTTTTCCTTAAGCTGCGTAGGGCCACAGGAAAACCTATACCAATTGTACTTTTGCGTAAGGGTGGTAGAGACACAGTCAGCACAAACCACAGTGACCTGGCTAAGTGGTGCTAGACTGGGACACTTTAGACAAAGCCAAGCCTTTGTAAGGAGTGGGTGGCAGGCCTGGGAGACCACAACTCAAGATAAGGCTTCTGCAGACTGGGAGAGAGTCTGCATGCTCTTAGAAAGAATGACAGCATCACCGGATACAATAAACAAAAAGATCTGTATTAGAACATTTACACTCAGGGAAGAAAGAGGTATCTGCATCATCAAATATGGAATGTTGAAGAGTTAAAATAAATAAAAGGCTCCGAGCACGTCTGGGACCGGCTCAGGCGGGGGGAGGGAGGGATGTCACAGGGGCCACTGTCTTATCAGCTCCAGGCTGCAGAGGCCAACACCTAGCCATACTGGCCTGCTTCCCAACAGCACAGCTGCAGGGGGACACAAAGTCTCTCAGATACTGGAATAGCCAACAAGCTCACTCCCCACTCTCCTCACTTATCTCTGTGACAATGTCTATCAGGCTCTGCAGCCCAAAGATATAGCCAGCATCCTGGCCCTCATGCACCACACTGTCCTCGCCATACAGCCTGCAGGTGGTGTGTGCAAAGTCGATCATGCGCACATCCACTGAGCTGGCACCAATGGGCTTGTAGGCATAGGCACCAGCAGACTCATCAGCCGACTCTTCCGAGAGGTCCTCCAAGTCCTCAGCATCTGAGTCCAGGGTTACTTCTGGCCACTCCTTGCCATCATAAATGACCAGCAGGGAACTTGAATAGAAGCGGTAGGATTCCTGTCGCTCCAACACGCCCTTGAGCTCAGTTAGCTTCTTGAGCACAGGGCCCAGGAGCTCACGGCGCAGGTACCGCCCATTGTGAAAGAACTGGAAAAGTGCCTCCTTGAAGCCCTGAACCGAAAGCTTCCTCCCATGGTACTTGTTCATGAACATGAGTTGCCCAGTGCCCGCCTGGTACACCTGTGAGAGAGACCAGCAAGTCAGGGTCACAGGGCCATTTCAAGACCTAGCCATTGGGTGAGTGCAGGTGATGGGACTGGCTGATGAGGTCCTGTAACCTGGGTGCATCAGTCACACAGGAGCCCACCAGGTCAGGCCCCATCACCTAGGCTGTCACTGTACTCAAGCTGCCTATTCTGCACTAGATCAACAGTGGTGGTTTAACTTTGAACTTTGTATCCTAGTATATAGACACATACTATGGACTCAGCCATCTAGACTAGCCTCGGGGGCTCAAGTAGGCATACATGCTTTCTTTTTTAATCAGGAAGCAACAAACTTAGGTAAGGCCAAACCTAGAGCTTGTTTTTTTTTTTTTTTTTTTGGTTTTTGTTTTTACTTTGTAATTTTTTTTAATGCTGAAGATCAAATTCAGGGCCTTGTGCATATAAGGCAAACACCCCACCATTGAGCTTATCTTCCGCCAGCTGAAATGGTTTGTTGTGGGCTCTGGGTACTGAACCCACAGCCTCATGCATGCTGGGTGCACTCTCTACTGAGATGTATCCCTACTAAGTCTGTTTGCTGTTTTAAATAAAGCATACTGAATGTATTAAGGGCAAGTGGGGGAGATGGAGTGGGAGGAGTTCCAAGGGAGAAGTATCCCAAATTTGAACTCTTATGAGCATTTCAGAATATAACGCCACAGTGGATACCCTCGTAATATCTGAGCACACTCACCTGCATGCCGCACACTCGAACACCAATGACTGCAGATGTGCTCTGCTGACATTTTCGGATCTGGTTAGCTGCTTTTTCCTCTGAAGCATCATCACCATGCTGCCGTGTGCCCATCTTGAGGTCCAGGACACAAGGCACCTCATAGCGGGAAGTCAGGTTCTCCAGTAAGATAAATTCTGAGTGGTTAAGGGTAATAGCCCAGAATGAAGTATCTGCACATAGTGTCTCAAGAAGCCTAGGTCTACAGGACACTCCTCCATTAACTGTACTATCTCCCATGGACGGAGTTCAGGGCTGAGGCAACCCTGCTTGGTTTGTCAGGAAATGAGAATAAATACAACAGCCAGTGTATAGGCTCAACAGGCCTAGGGCCCCCCAGCCAGGGATATACATACTATTTTCCTGAACTTAGTTTGGTAAAAGATCACAGTTTAACAGCACACTCTCTTCAATTATAAATGTTAACAGCAAATACAATGAATAAATCCTATAGCCTGGAATATAACTAGGTCTAGAAAGAAATGAATAGCCCTAGATAGCTTGAGATAGGGTTTGACTGTGCAGCCCTGGCTGGTGTGGAACACACTTTGGGTTCCAGGTCTGTATGACCACACTTGGCTGTGAGTACCCACAGTGCCATTTCACCATTTTCTAGTTATCAGGAACCAGTGCTGCCCAGAACAGAAATCAGTAAACTATAGCCCACAGTTGTACAGCTTATAAGCTAGGAATGGATTTTATATTTCTGGAATGCAGGGGTTGTACCTGCTAGGTAGGTACTCTATATGTAACCATATCCAGATTTTACATGGGTTCTGAGGATCCAAACAGGTCATCAGGATTGTGTACAAGCAAGCTATTTTCCAGCCTTGACCATCATGTTCCTAGGTCATAAAGTATTGTATATCTTGATATATTTGATGAAGTGTTACATATTTTTGCATTAAAAATGTAAAATTTGAGCTGGTAAGGTAGCTGTGTGTTTAGAGTACTAAGTACTCTACTACTAAACCATAGCCTGTCTTCCTGTGTGTGTGTGTGTGTGTGTGTGTGTGTGTGTTAGTTAAACTGAGACAGAGCCTCACTGTGTAGCCCCATCTGGCCCGAAACTAACAGATCCACTTGCATCTGCCTCCCTAGTGTTGGAATTAAAAGCACATGCTACCATACCCGATTATTATCACTATTATTATTTTATTTGAAGATTTCTAGCCAGCATGGTGGTGTATACCTTTAATCTTAGTCTTCAGGAGGCAGAGGCAAGAGGATCTGTGTTCAAGGCCAGCCTGATCTATACAGTGAACTCCAGGACATCTAGGACTACATATAGAGACCCAGTCTCACAACAACAACAACAACAAACAGAAAGAAAGAAAGACAGACAGAAAGACAGAAAGACAGAAAGACAGAAAGACAGAAAGACAGAAAGACAGAAAGAAAGAAAGAAAGAAAGAAAGAAAGAAAGAAGAAAAGAAAAAAAGGAAAAAGGAAGGAAGATTGATTTCTAAAGTCTGTGTATCTCTGTGTGTCTGTACTGGTTTGTGCATGTCAGTACTAAGAGAGCTATGAGTCAGACTCTCTGAGCTGGAGTTACAGGTGGTTATGAGCCACCTAGCTGGATGCTGGGAACTGGTCTAGTGGTCTCCAATAGCGGTGGGAACTCTTAAACACAGAGCTACCTTACCAACTCAAATTTTACATTTTAATGCAAAATATGTAATATTTCATCAAATATATCAAGATATACAATACTTTATGACCTAGGAACATGATGGTCAAGGCTGAAAAATAGCTTGCTTGTACACAATCCTGATGACCTGTTTGGATCCTCAGAACCCATGTAAAATCTGGATATGGTTGCATATGTCTGTAATCCCAGCATGTTTAAGATGAGATGTGAGGTGATAGCAGCAGAATTTCCTGGAAGTTTGAGAGCTGAATAGGCTAGAGTAAGTACACAGAGACGTGCCAACCAGACACTGCCTCAAATAAGTTGGAAGGTAAGGACAGACCCGAGACTGTTCTCCAATCTCTACAGGCTACCATGGCATCTGCTTACCCTCACACACAAGTATCATACATGAAAATATCTTTAAAAGAAAAGGTTTGGTTATAAGTAACTTTCAAGTTTTATTAGAATGTAGCTACATAATTTGTTTATATGAATGTCTACAGATGTTGCTGTAGTGGCAGAGTTGTGAAAAAAGACTGTATGGCTTACAAAACATGAAATACTGTTTAGTTCTTTACAGAAAAGGTTTAAGTTAGCTTCTGGGACAGCAACTATACAAGGTCATCTCCTAGACCATCTTTTTCAAACCAGAAAGACAATAATTAAAGACTGTTGAACTTGGGACATTTAGGTTATCAGTAAATGGGCTGGAGGTTCAGTGAGAGTGAGTTTGTCTAGCATGCCCAAGGCCCTGGGTTTGATCGCCAATATCATAAAGCCTGTACTCAATAAAATATATCTAATATGCCTAACTCATGTATTTGAAATGATGCTAAAAATCTTACTGTGATGGACACCTCTGGAGGATTGGGTCCCATTTATTCATTATTCAAACATCTAGTAATCAAAGGAAAGCAAACACTTAATCTCCCTTTCCAACTGTAACTCAAGAGTTATTCCTTGTAGAATTCCAGCTAATGACTAACAACATTAGAAAATCACCTGTTGAAAAAAGTGGATCTAAAACAATGACTGAAAAACAAAACAAACACCACTCTTTTTAATAGACAACTCAGGATTCCCAAGGATTCTTGCTTGTAGCCCCTGAAGAACTGAAGCTGGATCTGATCAAGTCTTTGGATCTAAATAACAACTTATTGTAAAGAGAGGAGATCATATGTAAAAGACACTCAACAGATGTACTCAGTAAAATCCAGATCATGGGAAACTCCACGCTCTTTCTAATGTGCACACACATGTGTTAGCGCAGAAGGACTCTAGATGCCAGGCAGCTTCTCTATTACTTTCCACCTTATATAGTGAGATAGGTTTCTTCACTGAACCTGGAACTCACCAATTGACTACACCAGCTGGCTGGCGAGTTCCAGGAATCTTCCTGTTTCTGTCCTCTATCGATGGTTGCAGACCTGTGCTGTCATGCTGATTTTTCTGTATTGGAGATCCAAACCCAGGTCTCTGTGCTTATAGAGAAGCCTTAACTAACCACAGAGACAACTTCCTAGTCCTGACCCTTTACTCATGCTGGCAAGAAATCTCTAAAAGGAAAAAATGGAAATAATATTTTAAACGTCTCAAACACTTCAAATCCAATGCTATGTTAGGAACTCTATATGGATCTGTCCCTTAAACTAACCAACAATAAAAAAGACACTTTCTGAGACAAGTAGGAAAAATACATATTCTCATTTATTTTCTCTCCCTCCCCCCCCCCCCCGCCCCCTCACTTCTGAGACAATGTTTCTCTGTATATCCCTGGCTGTCCTGGAACTTGCTCTAGAGACCAGCTGGCCTCTGCCTCCCAAGTCCCGGAATTAAAATGTGCACCACCACCATCCAATGAAATAGGTATTTTATAGTCAAGAATTACTCTCTCTATTGGTAAGTAAAATGGTATCAATGTTTTAAAATCTTTTTGTGGGGGTCGCTGGAGAGATGGCTCAGTGGTTAAGAGCACTGACTGCTTTTCCAGAGGTCCTGAGTTCAGTTCCCAGCAACTACATGGCGGCTCCCAACCACCTGCCATTGGGATTTAATGCCCAAGAGAGAGAGAGACAGTGTGCTCATATACATTAAATAAATAAATAAATAAATAAATCTTTTTGTGGATGTGTGCACATGTTCACATGTGTGTGCTTATGTGTGGAGAGCAGAGGCTGCACTGTGTCTTCTTCCATCACTCCCCGCCCCCCCTTTTTTGAGACAGAGTCTTACACAGAGCCTGGCACTTAATGATTTGGCTAGAGTGGCTAGCTAACGAGCCCCAGGGATCCTCCTGTGTCTGCCTCCCAATGCTGGGATGACAGGTGTGTCCAGCTGTTACATGGATGCTGGGAATCAAACTGATCCTCATATTAAAAAATTTTTACCTTTTGGGGATACATGATAAAGGTATAGAGAAAATGATTTATCTCAGACTTACTTCACAATCAAATTTAGGAAAATAATTAAAAACTGAACAAGGGTAAGTTACCTATTTAGCCCAATGGTAAAAGGGTTTGCTTAGATTGATGAGTCCCCAGTAACAAAAAAGAAAAATAAAAAAGAAAGCTGTCGTCTGTCCCCAAGATCTAACACAGTAACTGGAGGCCTCACTTATCATCAGGGAAAACTCCTCTTTCCAGAAAACTACAGCTAACCAAAACGCAGAGCTGTGGAGCCCAGTCCCAATGGACACATCTACAACACAAGTCCTGCCCCTAAGTCTCAGGGAACACTGAAGAGGGGGCAAAAGGATTACAAGAGCCAGAGGATCAGGAAGCTCAATGTGAGAGAGACTGTGCCTCCCAGGAATCTTAGAAGCTACACTCACAGTTTCACCAACACGACTGCCTAAACATGAGCTCAACAAGGACAGTGATA
Source organism: Arvicanthis niloticus (assembly GCF_011762505.2). NCBI lineage: Eukaryota > Metazoa > Chordata > Mammalia > Rodentia > Muridae > Arvicanthis > Arvicanthis niloticus. Next base: position 28,965,126 of record NC_047678.1, on the reverse strand, counting down.
ACAGAAGATTTGTTCAAGTAGATTAGTCCACAAGGCCTCAATGCTATACAAAGGATTATAGGTAAGGGGTGCTGGGAGTCGGAGAGATAGTCTTCCCCAGAGCAGTACACACCAACTGGTTATCAAATATCAAATGGTCAGCTGTAAAAATATAACTTAAAAAAATGTCAGTTGTGGGACACTGGGGCATAGGCGGAGAGTCATGACATGAGATTGAATGACAAGTAGTTAGGAATTCTATTTTTAACATTTTTTCCTTATAAGAAAATTCTGAGGAATTTCATCATACAATATAAAAAAGAGAGAGGCCTTGGGGGAGGGGAGAGCAGTGCAGTGTTCAGTGAGCCACATGAGGGGAAGAACAGACTCCTGCAAGCTGTTCTCCCTCCTCCACATACACTAGTGAGCTCCTGACCAAGCCAAATCCAAGCCCGGGTGCAAAAAACCAATCAAACAAAAAATATGAGTCCAGTGAATAACAGAAAAGTAAAAAATGATCCTGGTACTTTCTTTGTACAGCTTGTGTGGCAGATTCATTCCTCTCAACTGGGCAGACAAAAATCTGTGATACATTCTACAGGAGTCTACAAATAGGGCCAGCAGCCTCTTGGCAACCTAGATTAAATAACGCCCGTCCTGTATAAGATGGCTTCTTCATGAGGTTCTCAGAGCCTCCTCTTCTCTCTTACCTATACTCTAAAACCAGGTTCTATTCCTAAGAGAGGTGACAGCTGCTCAATTATCACAGTTTCCTGACACAACTCTAATAGAGCAAACTAACCATAGCTAACACAAAACAAAACCAAGGCCCATTAGATGGCTCAGTTGTAAAGGCACCTACCACCGAGTCTGATGACCTGAGTTCAATCCTTGGAACCTACTTGGTGGAAGGAGTTGCCCTCTGACCCTCTCATTTATGCTATGGTACATGTACATGCAAGCACACATACCCACACCTTAGAATGGAACACTTCAGGCAGGAGCAGTAGCAGGCACCTGTAAGCCTAGTAATTAGAAGAGTGCTCTAGTCCCACATAGCTATACATAGACCCTGCAATCACAAAGCAACCAACTACCCAATCTGCTTCCAAGTTCTCTAAGCTCCCCTTGCTGCTTCTCCTGTCTCTGAGGAGGAGGAGCCTTTACAAAGGATACTGTACTGGTTCCGATGCTTTGCATTCTCCTTCATTCTCTGTAACTGCTGTTGATGACATTTCATGCTCCAAGGGTTATAGTGTTTAAGCTGGGAACTTATGTTTCCCTTTTTTTCTACACTGTAGTATAAGACTTCAGATTTCTTTAGCCACTCAAATTCTTCTTCTAACTTATGGCTATAAAGAAATAAGAATTCAATAAATCATAATATATTATCAAAATGAAATATGAAATGATGAAACACATTTCAAGAGTGATGGGAATGTGATATGCAGTACAAATGTATGCTGCCCAAACCCATCACACATTTCAAATGCATGCATTTTATCATGTGTATCTTTAGAAAGCTGATTAACATTTTAAAGGGGATCAGTCTACCACCAATTTCTATAGCAAGATACAACAATGACTTTTTTCTCCCCAACTTATGAGGTAGGCAGCCATCATTTCCTGTTCCTAGTCTGGTTCCTGGTCTGGTCCATAAGGTCCCCTGACTCTAGGAAATGGGGAAAAGTGAAGTGAAATTATACTGGAATCAGTCAGTCTACTTAACCACACTACATACTTTACACTTTTACTTTTTATTCCCAAAAGTTCTGCCAACCAGTGGGACTTCTATGGTCCTGCCCATATGGGACCTCGCTTTTGCGAGATCATTCTGTCTCCCACCATTAGCAAGCAACCTGAAGTAAAAGAATGGCTCCAGTCTACTTGTTGCCTGGCAGGAAGGAATTGTCAATTGTGGAAGGAATGAGTCAATTTCTTTTATAGCTGCCACTTCAGCCATTTATGCTAAAAGGCATGTTCTAATTTAGAGCCAATCAGAGACAGCAGATGTGTGGAACCAGCTACCCAGTCACCTACAGGTCCACACTGAGCTCCTGGCTGCAGGGAACTAGGCTATAACCAAGCCCCCAACATGACCTCTCAGGCTTCAACCCACCTCTTCATCTTCTCCTCTTTCCGGTGCTGGCGTACCCAGTCCTTGGGATTCTTTTCTGTTTCTAGAACATGATGCTTTTTGTTTGTCCATCTTAGCAGCTTACTTTTTGGTTCACAGTCTGAATTGTCTACAATATCCACAGTTCCATGGTCCCCCTTTAATGGATATGCTATTAAACACAAGTTCCTGTCTTCATCTTCTTCAAAGCATACTGATACCACACCTGAAAGGGGGGTGAGGAGCAGAAACGACTTTTAATTCCACAGAAAAATGCATTCTAGATAACATGATTGTAACATTTGTTTTGTTTCTTACCCTGTTCCTTAGTCTCTATGTTGCCAGAGGCCCCAAACTCATCTGCAAACCTAACAAATATCAAAACAGCTAGAAAAAAGTGACACCATACAAGACAAGCAATTAGGGAGCAAACATGGCCGAGAGACTTCCTCTCTAATGCACTCAACGAGGGAAAGCAAGGGCCAAAGAATTACAAGACACATTTTTCCATCATTGAAAATGTTTATTAATTTTATGTAACTCTTCGAATCCCAAGAGAGACACAAAAACATTGCTCTATATAGCTTATGAAAATGTTTATGCCCTCAACACAAACTCCGACGGCCTGAGGCTTGCTTTAAAGCAGAGCCTGACCGCAGGGGAACATGGATGCTCTCAGGTGAAGGCACTGAGGGTGAGGGAAGACTGGGCAAGCAAAGCAAAATAAAGCAGCAAACAATCCACACAGCACAGACACCCTGGCAAAGGCTTCCAGAAGCCTACGTGGTGGGCGAGCCAAGCCTTTTGTCCTTCTCAGTTATGCATTTATTGATTTTTGTAGTTTGTGTCACAAAAGAACAAAATGAACACCAGCAGATGAGGGGGCAGGAACACAGACACACATGGTAGCCTTGAAAGCAGCTCTCCCTTTTGAGTCTCTAGGACCTGCCATGTGTAACTGGACAGTCTTTGAGGAAGGGGCTGTCAGGTGGGAGCACTTCAGCGGTGCCGACGAGCGCCTTACAACCGACTGGCTGAACACCTTTTCTCCTAGGCCTCTCTGCCCCACGATCACTCAATCTGCTCAGTCCTTGCTGCCCGCCCGCTTGCTTGCTGCAGGGGAATGCGTGCTCAGAGAGAGACGACACTTCTGAGGTGGCCCCAGCTCTGGGCGCAGAGGAGCGGGAGGGGGGGTGTCAGGGGACCACACTTCCCTGTGGGCATAAGGAACGACCAAGGGGATAAAAACGGGGCAGGGGTGGCCAGCTAACAAGGGAACTTTGGCTTTGTCCTGGAAAAAATAACAGAAAAGGACCAAGTGAGGGTCCCCAACAACCCCAGTCCCACCACATGCATTTCCAAGTAGAGAGAGGTAACCCAGTCCACCCTATCTTTAAAGAACAATTGTGTCCCAGGAGAATCTAAATTGTCCTAGTCTTTTTTATACCTGGTAATGCACATTTAAAATTAATTTAATGAGTTCTCTTCTGATTTACAAAAGATTCCTCCCCTCCCCAGGAAAAACCTCACCACGCTGGTGGCTGACGTTCCCTCAAAGCATACAATTATAAAAAGAGAAAAAGTCACTACATGTGAATCAAAGCATTGCCTTCACACAGCAACTCTGGGGACATTCCGTACCAGCAAAGGGCTTGAGTTGATTGTACAATCCTCCCACTCCTGCATTCATCTGACTCAACCCTGCTCCCAGCCTACCTAATCACCAGGGCTTCTGGTTTCCTGGAGGACAAAAAGCAGGCAGCAAGAATTCTGTGTATAATCCTCCTAAAGTCTTCCCGAACTGTCCCCACATGGGGACTTTGGGTTACCTTGAGCAAGAGACACCTGAACATAAAAAAAATAACTATACTTCTACCAAAACCAAACTCAAAGCAAATCCAGAAAACAAAACAATTGAGCAATCTTACCAGGGCTTGAAAACTGAGGGTGAGGTGCTGGGCTGAGGGCCAAGAGGAGGAGGAGGACAAAAGGGTAAACGGGAGGTGGGGAGGGCTCCCAGGACACTGCCAGAGCCTTCCACTGACAAAATCCCTTACATCTCACCATCCTGGCGACCCCTCTAGCAGCTGGGGGCTCACCTTTGTACTGGGGAGTGAATTTGCGCATCTCAGCTGGAAGGGTCTCGTAGAACTGATGCTCCCTCGGAACCAGGGGCTTGCACAGGGTTGTCTCATTGAATCGGAGAACGCATGAATGCCCCCCAACCTGGTGGACAAAGGGCTCCAGTAGGATGCCCTTGGTGCGGGGCTCCACATCCATGGTCCTGAAGGCTGGGCTCATCCTCCGGACACAGGCAGCAGGGAGAAAGGGGAGGCAGCGGGGTCCAGAGGCCAGCTCGTCCTCCGTTTACTGTCTGTCCTTACAGCCGCCTGTTTGATCTCTGCTCCTCGGTTTGTGCAGGCCAGGACACTCTGGCGGAAGCAAACACAATGATGACGTGAGGTTTGGAAGTAGCCTGGTTTACAGTCAGCCAGTCGACTGGTCTACTCAGCAGGAAAACAAACGCCTGAGCTTACATAGGGCTCCGCCCACACTGCCTACCCCTGCCCCGCCTTCTTCCAGGAGAGACAAACATTGGGAGAGGGAGGGGGAAGTACAGGTGGGGCAGATACTGATGGGCAAAGACTGGGCTCCAGGGGCCCCTAAACTGCCAAACCCAGCCACCACAGCAGGCAAAACACAAAGCCACAATGGCGTAAAAGCACAATTTCCAACACAGTATTCAAATAAAACCTTACAATTTTATAATTAAGGTTGTCATGCTTAAAGATAAATGGTTAAGTTACTCTGCTAATTATATTTTTATAAAGTGGATTTTAATACAGGGAAAACCAATTTACGTATTGTTTAATACGATTTACTCTTTCAGGGTGTCCACAAACACTGCCCCTTGCCCAAAGTCAAAGGCAAGCCCCATTAACCTTATTAGCAATGGAGCTCTGAACCCGCTTTAATGATTAACGTCTGTATCTAAAAACAACTGATTGAAGCTGGCTAACTCCATTTAAAAAGATACACAGTGTTCTAGGTCACCAACTATTTTTATCAGTTCTATCCTGATCACCAAATGCTGAGGCACACCTTTAAACCAAAGTTTGTGAGGCAAAGTTGAGGCATCTGACTATAGAAAGAATGCATACGTTCTCTGACACAGTTTGAGCTTGCTAAAGCAAGAAAGTCTAACCTATTCCAGTGTTCTCTTCCCCATGAGGCAAGCTGTCATACAGGCTCAAAGAATAAAAAGAATGCGAACATTCGAGTACTCCAACCACCTCTCTTCAAAAGATGGGGTCCTATTATACCTGAGGACATAACGTCTTTCTCTGTTTCTGCAGACTTCCTGAGAAAGCGACACTAAAGGGAGGCTACTGACTCATCAGAACCACACAGGTCAGGGACCACACTTACTAAACAGTCAGAGCACAGTACAGCATGCTCCCCAGTGCACAAGCTTGGAAACATAATCCAAAGTCTTTGTCAAGATATAAATCTGCTTTTGCGGGCTGGAGAGATGGTTAAGAGCATTGACTGTTCTTCCTGAGGTCCCGAGTTCAATTCCCAGCACCCACACGATGGCTCACAACCATCTGTAATAGAATCCAATGCCTTCTTCTGGTGTGTCTGAAGACAGTGACAGTGTACTCACATACATAAAATAAATAAATCTTATTTTAAAAATCTGCTTTTGCTCCAAGGGTAATGCTAGGTACCAGGCAGGCCCCACAGCTGGGAGGCTGATGCAAGGGGACTGCCACAAATTCAAGGTCAGTTTGAACTAAAAAAGAGTTTTCCAAGTCTATTCAACCCCCCCCCCCCCAAAAAAAAAAAGATGGCTCAATACTGTCCATATAAGCCCAATATACAAGCCAATGACCCGAGTTAGTCCCAATAAGCCATGGAAAGGTGGAAGGAGAGAATAGTTTCCACAGAATTTTCTCTGGCCTCCACATCTGTGCCCACACAAATACATGTCACACATACACTAATAATAGTTTTTAAATACCCCTCCCCCAAAGGATGGGAGCAATAACTTAAGCAAGATGAGCACTTGAATAAAATGCCCAGAACACACAACCTACACAAACACTGGACTTGGTAAATCCTGCTTGTAATTCCGTGCTGGGGAGGCTGGGATGGGTTAACCTCATCAGGGTGCTATAGCATGAGAGGCCCTACCTTGAAAAACCAAGGTGAACAATTCCTAGGAAAACACCAGAGACTGACCTATGGATTCTATACTAATGTGCACCTGTATACACACATATGTACCCATATAAACATGCATGCATACATGTGTGGCACAAGTGCATTGATCACACATGCACGAGCACACACTGCATACTACTCAAATGTATTCAACTAAGAAGAGTATCTTTCCATCTACCCCTCCAATGAAAATTTTCAACTGGTTCCATGGCATCTGAGCACAGTACAGTGTGGTGCACTGTACATGGTGTGGTCAGAGGCTGAAAGGCCTGCAGGACTACCTCCTTTCCAAGGTCTCCAAAGTTCGATTAGTTAGTTGCTAGACATAAATGGCAGCTTTGCCACCTCCCCATCCTCCTCTTTTTTTCCATTCCCTGAGCCAAATCTAATGACAGAGAAAACTTCCGAATATGAAGTGGAATTCGAAATTCGAAAACTGATTAGCCTGTGGTGAAATGGAGCCAGACTATGTCACTCAATTGACTGGGGAGCGACTCCAGTTCTGGGTTCCCTTTTTCCTTTGGGAATCATTTTCTGGTCCATAAAATAAGACTTCCAACCTCTGCTCCTCGGGTTGTAACCACCAAGAGCAGTTGTTTATTTATTTTTTTGAATAAACATTCAACATAAGGTAAGTTCTGTTCTGCAATTCTTTTGCTTCAATCATGTTTAACTTTAAAACATGAATTTAAGAACGACTTTACTCGCTGGGCGGTGGTGGCGCACACCTTTAGTCCCAGCACTTGGGAGACAGAGGCAGGTGGATTTCTGAGTTCGAGGCCAGCCTGGTCTACAGAGTGAGTTCCAGGACAGCCAGGGCTACACAGAGAAACCCTGTCTCGAAAAACAAAACAAAAAAAAAAAAAAAGAAAAGAAAAGAAAAAAAAAAGTGACTTCACTGTGCAGCAGGTCTCACATTTAGAAGCAGTAAGGAAAGCGCTTCTGTTCTCAGTATGTTGTACTTTCCCAAGCATTACAAAGCCCATCAACGTTCTCCCTTGAGATCTCAGAACAAAGAAAAGTCCAAAGGGGCCTGCTCTCCACTTCACTTGTTTCTCTGAGGCTCCACGGGCAGTTTGAATAGAAAGTTACTAATTTTTTTTCTAATAAAGCAGAATCTTGCTATATAACCTAAAACGTTCAGCAATTTTCCTGCCTCAGACTCTGGAATGCTGTGCAGTACAGGCGCGAGCCACTGTGCCCAGCCTGCTGGTGACTTACAAACATCCAAAGGCTCAGTTTTCAGGAGGCCTGGATTAGAAATGGTTACTGTAAAGCTCTTGCAATCTACAGAGACCAAGAAGACCTACAAAACCCTGGCTTCTAATTGGGCAGCTGTTTTAGCTTTCCATATTGGCTCACAGCTCACAAAACTACAAGTAAAAGCAGAAAATGACCCACAGTCCACCCCAATTCAATTAACCATCAGTTTAAGAATCTGCATAAACAGTACTTTTTTTTTTTTTTTTTTTTTTTTTTTTTTAAAGTACTGCAAGTTAAACACCTGAGATTCAAGCCCCTGGGCTCTTAGCTCGCTCCTTCAGAATTTACTTAATGAGACAACAAATGGGCTCCACAGGAGCCACTTACTCTGCCTCAAGAAAAGCCCCAGGGTCAGGTGTCATGGGGGACTGTGTGAAGCAACAAAGCCTCATGGTACAAAACAAGCCTTTCCATTCAAATCTCCACAAGGAGCCGCAGGGGCACCACTAAACATCTGCTCAGCACACCTGCCACACAATCCACAGCTGCACAAGCAGGGGCAGTCGCTGGCTCTCTCCTACACTGCTGCTAGGAGTACAAAGCCACAGAAACTGCAGTGACAGAAAACAGGTAGTTACTGACAGGCCAAAGCAGAGGACAGGGTTGACTGAGGCCCCAGAAACTTTCAGGTGTGGGCAGGTGGCCTGAAGAGTATATGCCTGAGATAAATCTGCCAGGAACTCATCAAATCATGAACTTAAAGTTGCCTCTCTGCACGTCTTCAGTCACACATGCCAGGGTCATCCTGGTTACTATCCTGGTCAGAATTATATCTTCCTAGTACACACACACACACACACACACACACACATCGTGTGTATTTTTGTTTGAAATAGCTTATCTACATAGCCCAGACTGGTTTTGAACTCACAACCTTCCAACTTTGGACTCCCAGTACTAGGATCACAGGCATGTGGATAATGCCTGTCCAATCTCTTCTTTAATTCTTACCTCTCTCCTTTGTCTTTTTCAGACAGGATTCTGTCTTGTAGTTGAGGATGGATATATCTCTGAGCCTCAACTTTTTGCCCTGACAATTTTTTTAATTACATTAATTCATCTATCCATTCACTATGTGCATGCGTGCATAGTACAGGGTGTGTGGAGGTCAGGATACTTTTGTGAGTCAGTTTTCTCCTTCCACTAAGTGGTGCGCTCTGAGGACTGAACTTAGGTGATCAGAACTGGCAACAGTGCCTCTACCACTGTGCCATTTCACCTACCCTCCTTTGTCTTTTTCAGACTGTGTGTGTCTGTGTGTGTGTGTCTGTGTGTGATGTTGCCCAGGCTAGCTCTGAACTCACAATCCTCCAGACTAGCTAGCCAAGTACCCTGGATCAGAATCTATGCCACTGCACCCAGCACTTAATTCATTATGCAAGGGCCACATACTTGGCTTTTCCCAGGCTCTATTTCCAGTGAGAGAGGGGCTGGGGAAGAAGTGTCCTACTGTGTTGCCCACACTGGCCTCAGTGGAGCCTCCTGGATAGCTGAGATGAGTACAGAGGTTACCTGAAATCTTCCTGAGCCACATTAACCCTGCACTGTCCCAGCCTTGCTTGCCTATGACCCTTGTTTTACATTCTCCTCCTTGCTTGTCTGTCACCACATAACATACTGTGTTTATCCTGTCTGTCTCCTTTTCTCACCTCTGCTTGAAAACAAGTTCTGTGAACTATTTTTTGTTTGTTTTTTAGACAGGGTCTCCTTATGTAGCCTTGGTTGGCCTAGAACTCAATATACAGAACAAACTGGCCTCAAACTCAGAGATCTTTTTGCCTCTGCCTCAAATGCTAGGATTAAATGTGTGCACCCAGAATTAAAAAAAAAAAAAAAAAAAAAGATTTGAATTGCTTAGTTACAAGAGAGAGTGCTGGACTCTCTGGGACTGGATTTTCTGGGCCTGGAGCCATCAATAATATGGGTATTGGGAATTGAACCTTGGTACTGTGGGAAAGCAGCCAGTGTTCTTAACTGCTGAGCTATCTCTCTAGCCCGATATAAAACATTTTGGCTCTTTGGTTTACTCTTGAATCTCCAGAATACAAAACAAAAACCAAACCCCACTAGCACAGAACAGGTATTCTACAGAACTGCCTCAAATCACTACTACATCATGTGTATTTATTCGCACACATCATCAGGATGCAAGGGAACCCCACACCGACGATACAGGCAGCACAGCTGTTAAGGCATGCTGCACACTTTACATCCCAAGCACAGACCAGTGCTTATTTTGCACTTATTACTGCCACCTTATCAAGTCTGCCTTAACAAGTGTAAATGTAGACTCTTGCACCTGAATACTCAGGACCTGCTGGTCTGGAAACATTCCATGGAAACAAAACCTAAGCTCTTGGTGTTTTGTTTTAAAGACAGGATCTCATTTGTAATTCTGGCTGGCCATTAAACTGAAATTCACTATGTAGACCAAGGTGCCCTCAAACTCACAGGTATCTGCCTTCCTCTATCCACTACCCACCTTCACTCCAAGTGCTTGGATTAAAGTCATGCACCACTCTACCTGGCAATTTTGGTTTTTGAGATTTTATTTAGTTTAGTTTAGTTTTGGTTTTTTGAGACAGGGTTTCTCTTGCGTAGCTCTGGCTGTCTCTGGAACTCACTCTGTAGATCAGGCTGGCCTCAAATTCAGAGATCTGTCTGCCTCTGCTTCTCCAGTGCTGGGATCAAAGGTGTGTACCACAGCTGACTGGCAACTATTTTATTTTTTGAGACAATCTCTCTGTATAGCCTGGATGATCTTAAATTTACAACGACCCTCCTGCAGTTCCACGTGTATCCTACCACACCTAGCCAAAACCCTGACCCTCCTGCAGTTACACATGTGTCCTACCACACCTAGCCAAAACCCAAACCCTCAATGTTACAACAACTAACCTTTTAGGAAATCCTTTCTTAAGGAAAAGCAAGCATGGCAACGGTTCAATAGAATCACCTTTTAAAATGTAACTGTAAAATTTCTATTCAATTATAGTTTAACACAAATAACTAGCATTCAGAAATTCTTTATCTATTAAATCACAAAGATTCAAGGAGATCAGGGTGTTCTAATGTCACTAAAGGACAATCATATTCTGCAGGTAAAGTAAAGCAATGCCATAAGTTGTTCTCAGTATAGACAGCAAGCCTCTCCAGCAATAAGACTGCCAGGCAACCTAGGTGTCTCTCTCAGAAATCGGACATGGGAGAAAACCTATCAGTTCATTTCCTGAGTTTCCATAGAGGCAACAATAGAATACAATCCATGATAAAAATGAATCTAAAGAAGGAATTTTAACAACCAGGCATTGTGGCACACACCTGTGACCCCAGCATTTGGGAGGCAGAAACATGAGGACTCACCCAAGTTCAAGACCAAGCAGAGCTACAGAAGGGGACATGATCTCAAAACGAAACACACAAAAAAGCTAGATAATATCTATTGTTGGAACTATAAAACTTACAAAAGTACCAGCTAGCAGGGTTAGTGGCACTTTCCAATCCTGACTCTCAGAAGGTTTAGGTAGGAAGATCTGGAGTCAGTGGCCAGCTTGGGAGTGAGTAGCCAATCTGGGCTACATATCAAGACCCAATCTCAAAACACAAGGAAAAAAAAAAAAGAGAGAGAGAGAAGGGAGGAGGGAGAAGAGCAGAGGAGAAAGAAAGGAAACAAGGAAAGAGACAGAATAGGTATTGTACTAGCTTATGTCACAACAAACTGTCCACTTAAAATGTTGAAGTGGGCCTGGAGAGATGGCTCAGTAGTTCTACTCTTCCAGAAGACCTGAGTTCAATTCCCAACACCCACATGTCAGCTTACAACTGTCTGTAACCCCAGTCTCAGGGGATGGACACCCTCTTCTGGTTTCCGCAGGTACCAGACATGCAAGTGGTGCACACACATATAAGCAGCAGGCAAAACACCCATGCACATAAATATTTAAAAATAAATTTTTTTAAAATGTGGTTCAGTGGGTAAAGGTGTTTACAATTCAGTCTGACCACCTAGGTTCAATTCCTGGAACCTAGTGTAAAGAACTGACCCCCATAAGTCATCTCCTGACCTCCGAATGCATAGAGTATTTGAAACTCCTTTAAGTACTAATTCTGAGCATACATTACTTTTAACAACAGGAGAGAAAACAGAATGGTGGAATATTCCCAAAACTGATATAAAAACCAAAGACAGCTTCCTAGCTCTTCAAGTTTTTAAAACTACCCACAAAGCAACACTGATGCACATACTTTGGGCTTAAGAACTTCACTCCATATTGGATTCTGTGAGAAATGGTTCAGCTTTTCACAAGTGAAGATTATATGACCCAGGTGTATGTAAGACACAGGACAGAGGAGAAAACAACCAACTTCTCAGCTTTCAATAATAATGGGGCATGATTTTAACAGAAATAAGAGGTGCTGGGGGTTTTGCTTTCTTTGAAACAGGGTCTTGTGTAGCGCAGGCTGGCCTTGAACTTGCTAAGTAGCTGAGGATCACTTTGAACTTTTGATCCTCCCAAGTTTACCTCCTAAGTGCTGGAATTATAGGTGAACACTACACACAGCTGTGTGTGGTGGGGACTGAATCCAGGGCTTTACACAATATTAGGAGAACTACATTCCCAGCCATGCTTTGTTTTGAAACAGGAGTCTACCTATGTCACTCAGGTTGGCTCTAAAATCACCATCCTCCTGCTTTGACCTCCTGAGTGCTGAGATTATAGGCCTGAACCACCACGGGCTCCTGTTTATTAAACACTTACTGTTTACATGGCTCCTCCATTCTTACAACTCTCTGGGAGAGGTACTGATTACTATCCTTACAGGTGTGGACACGAGGTACTTATTATCCAGGTCTCAACACAGAAAAACAACAGGTGCCTGAAATCAAAGACTCACTGCTAAGAGCAGCAGAATCATTCTAACCTGGAGGAGTCAGGGCTTCTTTGCTGGCTCTAAGGGTCTCCCCATCCATAGCAGTTGATGAACCTCCAGTAGCAGCAGAACAGAAAGTTGGCACAAAAGCCCTGTACAAACTCAATCTCTGAGCTCCAAAACTCTGTATTCATTTTCTACAAGTTTATTTCTTATTTAAAACAAAGAAACAAACAAAAAACCAGTGCGAAAAAGTGTGTGTACCAATGCATGGAAGCTAAGAGGACCACGGTGACATCCTAAGAAATGCTGTCAGCTTCAGACAAGGGTCTATGCTGTCTTCAGCACTTCACCTAACCCCAAATCTGAAACAAAGGTACCAAAAATGATGTGGACTTCATGAACAATAAACCCCAACATGCTCCAGCCAGCACCCCAAGTGAATTGCAACCAGGGTGAGCCTTATGCAGCACCAGATCCTGTGCCTCAGACAACTGTAGTAACTTCCTCTGGGTTTTCTCAAGCCCTCCTTCAGGCAAATATTGTATCTCTAGGCTTTACAAAATAAAATATTACATGTTCACTATCCAACTTTTACTATCCATTCTGCCTATGGATAGTCAAATTTCTTCCAGGAACAAACCAGAAAAAGGAAAGCAAGAAAGGAAGGAAGGAAGGAAGGGAGGGAGGGAGGGAGGGAGGGAGGGAGGGAGGGAGGGAGAAAGCCAGCCAGCCTTGTGAGAAAATTTCTAAGACTGTACCATTCACAGCACTATGTCCTAAACAGAACCACCTGCCAACTATCCTTCACAAATACTGAGACTTCTAAACCATCTTTAAAGTCTACTTCAAGGAAAACAAATCCAGCTATATTCGTAGTCTTGTGAGGAGAGCAGTAGGCTCTGGTAAAGGAAAACCAAATTGAAGAATGAGGACTGAATACAAATAGAGCACTTCCACTTTGACATCAACACTCGGTGTGCATATGCATGCTCTCTCTCTCTCATTCATTCATTCATTCATTCATTCCCATTTTCTGTCTTATCACAATGAGATTATGTAACTTCCGAAGTAAAAACACTCTTTGAAAAACAAATACCATTCCTGTCCCTTCCTTTCCTAGGCATTACTTGACCGGTTAACCATACCCATCAATATTTAGGCCACAGAGCCTATGAACGGCCACCTGGCACCCCAACAAGGTCTACATTCCCAAATGTCCCAGGACCTTTTTCCTTGTGCTTAGAGTTCTCAATGCAGACGGAACGTCCCAACTAAGCAAAGACGTCATCACACATGAGGCCTTGGGAAGGTGCTCTTCAGTCACCTGAAGGCCCTACACAAATCCTATGAAGACCAAAAGCAGCAGGAACGGCATCCCCGTATTCAAATATGCATGGTAAGAAAGCTGCAAACAGCCGGGCATAGTGGTACATGAGTTTAGTCCCAGCTCCCAGCACTCAGGAGGCAGAGACAGGCATTTACCTGTGAGTTTTGTGTAAAGATGATTCAAGACTGGGGCAGTAAGCGGTAGGCAGTGCAGCGGTTCATACCTGTACTCTCAACACTCAAAAGGCTGATATGTTCTCTTAAGTGAGACTCCATCTCAAGAAATACTGGGTGTACTGGTGCATGGCAGGCAGACCTCTCTAAGCTCACCCTGCCTGGTCTACATTGCAAGTTTAACCAGGGTGACGTGCTTAGACCCTGTCTCAAAAAACAAAACAGAAGTTCTTTGTACAGCTATGTTACAAACTTTTATTGTCTCTAGCAACCTATTTCAAAAAATAGTATAAAAAATTAAACATTAAATGTTCAGTAGGGAAAACAGTTAGAGAAAACAACATTACCCAATGTTCGTTTTATACTTACAGAACAAAACCAGTCTGTTACTCTCCTAAAATAAGCACTCAAGGGTGATGCAATATTTTTGCATTCCCCAATGGAGCAGAGACAAATGCCTGCAGCCCATGGGACATCACATTTCTGTGTGTGCAGCTAGAGTTTGGAAAGGCTGTTGGCCATAAAGCAGCCCCAGCTAGAAGAGAAACACAAAGCTCAAGACAAGGAGTGGTAGGGTGCTGTGGGCTAGTATGAACGAAGGGGTTTAAGACAGGGTGATACGGCCCGTAGATTTGGAACCATAAGTATCATAGGGTCAGCAAAAGAAAGGGAGCATCCACTCTGAAGTCCAGCCTTGTGAGATCCCTCCCTGAAATCAACCACTTACATTCATTCCTCTCCTCAAAATGAAGAAGCAATCACCAGGCCAGGAGTTCTGCTTTTTGATCTATAACAGAGTTTCATTAAAACACAAGCTTTATTCTTCTTTAGATTTGAAGTTCAACAACTAACTTCTTTTTCTTCCTTTCCTCGTCCCTTTATCTGAGACAGAGTCTTGCTATATAGCACAGGTTGGCCTTAAGAAGAGGCAGTCCTGCCTCAGCCCCCAAAGTGCTCAGAGAACAGGGTATTATTACCACACTGGACTTTAGACCATTTTTAAATGAGTGGTAAGATTCATGGATACATAAACACTAATATTTTCTTAGTTCGTTCAACTGTGAATTTCTGTTCTAAGTATTAAGAACAATCCAAAGTGAGCAGAAAGTTTTATAATCTTCCATGACAGAGCAGACAGAAAAAGTAGGCCTTGATGGCACAGCCATGTAATTCCAGCTCCTTGGGAGGCTGAGGCAGGAGGATATAAACTCAAGGGCTGCCTCAGATACAGGGGAAGTTCAAGACCAGTTGAGAAAGTTTCTCAAGGCTTTACTAAAATAAATAAATAATGGATGGATGGATAGATTAATTAATTTAAAAGTGGGTAGGGAGGTAAGCATGTAGTTCAGGGTCAGTGCACTTGTCTGGCATGCACAGGTCCTCAATTCCATCCCTAGAACCGAAGTTAAAGAGATCTGGCTGATTTCTCAGGAGCTTAGAAAGCAGACACTGGAGTGCAATCTCCCAGACACAAAGATTCAAGAAACCTGAGGACTGAAATCCATCAACTCAGAGGAAGGTGATTAAGACAAGACACTTGACAGGAACTGGATGGAAAACAGGAATGAAATATGTACCACAGAGAGCTCCAGCACAGGAATGCAAATAGTAACTGTACCTGTTAGCATTTTTATTCTTTGTGAAAAGGTTTCTGTAAATACTGATAATATCACTAGATTTTGGATATATAATCCTCTCTACTATTTGAGCCTGAACTAAATTTCGTATTGGGTGAAAACAAACAATACAAGACAAGGGGCTGGAAAGATGGCTCAGCAGTTAAGAGCACTGATTGTTCTTCCAGAGGTCCTGAGTTCAATTCCTAGCAACCATATGGTGGCTCACAACCACCTGTAATGGGGATCTGATGCCCTCTTCTGGTGTGTCTGAAAAGTGTGTGCTCACATAACATGAAATAAATACATAAATCTTAGAAAAAAATAGATAAATTAAACTACAACAAACCTCAAGGGCTAGTGAGATGGCTCAGTGGGTAAAGAAAGATGCTTGCTGCATAAGCCTAGCAGCTTGAATTTGGTCCTCGAAACACAAGATCCAGTATATTTCAGCTGTTCTGACCTGGATAAGTACTCCATCTTTCTTACAAACTATACACATACAGAATACAGTTTTTTTAAAAATTTTAAAGATGGAGGTCTCCCCCCACTGTCTAGGCTGTGCTTGAACTTAGAATTCTCTCTAGAATCACAGGTCTGCAACACAGCTAGACAGAGTTTCTGAATATGCCTTGGTGGCTCTTTCCCAACTTCTTTACATGAAGGATTAGTAAGAGTGAGGCTTCAAATCCAGCTACTTGCCACAGCCAAAGGTCAACAAGCACAGGGAATGGGCAACAAAAGCCAGAGGCTCTATCCTGCAGCTGTTTCAATAAACACATCACAAGAAGACAGAGGAACACAGGTAAATTGGAGAGACTAAAGAGCCAACTCAATCAGAATGCTATGAGCTGATCTAGACCCTTGATTTAAACAAATCTGAAGTAAAAACTTCAGAGGGGCCAATATATAGAAGACTTTTAAAAAATAAGGAATTACAAGATGTTAATCAGAGTAATGGTACTGTAGATTGCATAGCTAGCTTTTTCTTTTTCTTCTTGAAACACATGGTCTTGCTATAGAGCATAGGCTATCCTGGACTTTGTGATCCTCCTGCCTCAGTTGTGAGTGTTGGGTTTCACTGACAACCCCACACTTCTTGTCTTCAGAGCTATATACTAAAATGTGTAAACAAAGTTACATTTCTGGGGCTAAGGGTATATATCACTCAAGTATGATTTCAAAAGCCCTGGATCTGAGACTCAAAGCAAAACAACAAAAACATTTCTGAGATAAGACCCTTCAAAATTCAGCTTTCTTCCTCTACTTTTCCTTCTCTAAAGAGTGAGGCAAAGGACTGGAGAGGTTGCTCAATGGTTAAGCACACTGCCTGCTCTTCCAGAGGTCCTGAGTTCAATTTTTAGCACCCACATAGCAGTTCCCACCAGTCTACAACTGTAGTCCCATGGGATCTCATGCCCTCTGGTGTACATACATAAGGGGAAAAAATCCCAACAAAACAAAACAAAAAAACAAAACAAAACAAAAAACAAAACAAAACAGGTGTGGTGTCTCAGGACTATAACTAGGGAGGTAGAGGTAGGCAGATCTCTTGAATTTGAGGCCAGCTGATCTACCAAGCAAGTTCCAGGACAGCCAGGGTGACATAGAGAAACTCTGTCTCAAAAAAATAAAATAAAAATATGCTTTAAAATGTAATCATATTAAAGTCATTTTCTAATTATTTTCTATCATAAAAAATGTGGTCTATTTGTAGTCATTCCATGATATGAAATAATTCCCTTGCCAGCAGTAAGAGTAAATACCTCTAATCCTGGCATACAAGGGCAAGGAGCAGGCAGACCTATGAGCTCAAGGCCAGCCTAATCTACATAGTGAGTTCCAGGCCAGCCATTGTCTCAAACAAACAAACAAACAAACCTCTTCTCTTAAAAGGAAAATTGTGCATCCTCTTTATGAGCCAACAATGGAAAGTTTTCACCTCAACAAGCTGGCCTCAGGAAGGCTCAAACTCATCCTTGTTGCCTAGATACCAGTGACATCTCTGGGGCTTACAAAAAGGCCCTGACATCCTCTGCAAAGGAAACTAAGTTTCATCAGTAAGCAATTACTCCTGGCACATTCTAATGTTCAGATACTTGGTTGTGAAGATCAAAATCGTTCTCCTAGGAAACTCCCAAGCACCAAAGAAGTTTATTACATATGATAAACTGGTTTCGACTACAACAGTAACAGGTCTCGTCCTGCTACTGATGCACTTGAATTCTACTCTTAACAGAAAATTAGAATACAGGTAAAGCAGTCTGAGTTACACTCAACAGTTCAACCAACTTGATCTCCAAAAAAATTTTCATAGGCCATCCGATCAATGTCCTGTTCACACCAAACTTAAGTACTCATTTTGCATTTCTATCTGCGATAGCCGCAAAAATTAAAACAACAAAACCCTACAATTACCCACTTTCCACGGCAACAACTAGGTAAATAAGCATCTCCCATCTCTTAAAATGTTATCCCAGGGAAAAACGCAAATACAGCAAACATTTTAAATACTGTAACTCAACAACAAGGCTGTAAACAAGGAAGGTCCTTTAAATTTTTTAGAAATGTTTGTCTGCACCATATTTGCCATTACAAAACTTTCAGTGCTTCCTTCTTTTGGGTCTCTTTATTTTCATAAATATTTATTTGTTGACAATTCTAAACATGTATACAATGTATTTTGACCATATCCACCCCCTGGTCCCTTCTTATTCCCCTCCCACTGACTCTGGATCCCTTCAGGACTTTTTCTTACAAATATTCGAAATTATTTTGTTCTTGCTCTATGTATATTTTAACAAAATGTTTATTTACATACAACGACTAATTCTATTTCCTTCAGCATGTCAGAGCACTAGATTTCACCAGTTCCTACATTTTCCACTCATTTTTCTCTCTAGTACAGTTTAGACAGAATGCTAACAACAGCTTTCTTGGTATTTGAGAGAAATTAAAATCCTAAAACGAATCAAGTCATTAGGAAGGATGCAGAAGATAGATGCAGTCTTGTTATCAAATGTGAACAAAATCCCACTCGAGGTAGGAGCATCAGCATAAGAAAAAAAAGGGGGGGGGAGCATCCTCTGATCCATTTTTAAGGTCTTAAAGAAGAAATTTAAAAAGACAGTAAGGTTGGATGCGCAGATCTTCTTGCCCCCACCCCCCTCTCCGATCAAATAGGAGCTGACTGGCACAACTGACGTTCAACACCCAAAATGGCTGCACATCTGCGGGCCCAGGTAACAGTACCTGAGGATCCGAGCTGACCCCTTCATCCAAAGATAAAGACCCCATCCTCAAAGAGCAGGGAGACGGTGGCCCGGGGACCTCTGTGACATAAGAGATCCTGCCCACCGGAAGACCCAGGGAGACCGCTTCAAAAACGGAGAAAGACACGGTCGTCGTCCCCTCCCCCCCCCGCCCCCAGTTCCAGTAGACCCTCTCCAATGCCGGGGGAGGGGGAGATTCTGCCCTCCCCTCAGTGGGAACCGCTACTCTCCCCAGTGACTAAAAGATACAATGCCCCCCCCCCGTAAACAGGGAGAAACGACTCCACAGAAAAAGGGGACACCGCTTCTCAATGACAGCGAGAGGACCCCTTTCCCAAATCATCTGGAAAGCCTCCCAGGGATCACGGAGCCCGGCCGCTAACAGCACCGAAAACCTCTTCCCTTGAGCCCCGGGGTGACAAGGCCACGGGCCGGGCGGGGCGGGCGTTACCTGCGGCCACAGCCCAGTCCCGCGACGCTTCCGTCCTATTGTTTCTCTTCCACCAAAATGGCTGCGGCCGCGCTCGGCCCCGCCCCCCAGCCTCGCTCCCGGGGCCCCTCGCTATTGGCTCGCACCCGAAGCCGCGCAAGCGGACTGGGCAGCCTGAAAGACTGTTGCTAGGGCACCGGGATTCGCTTCGAGCTGCTTCCTGAATGGGCGAGGGGCGGGGAAGAGGCGGGGCGTTGTCCTGGGTGAGGAGGGTGGCCAGTCTGTTCTGTAGTTGAAGTAACTGATGGGCTGTGTGCCAATGGATCGATTGCAGGATAGCTCGGATAAGGGTAGATGGACAGACAGTCCTGGTTTGCCCCGCACTGAGGAGTTTCCTAGGATACAGGAATGTCAAGGCCAATATTCATTCTGTGACAAACTGCAAAGCTGGTCAACCTAGCAGATGGAGGGACAGAACTGCATGTGAACAGTCGCTAAGATGGAAAAAGAGATAGCAATAGGAAGCAGAGAGAACGACTACAGACGATAGAAAGATGTATGGCTCTACAAGGGCCAGTAAGGCGGCTCAGCGGGTTAAAGGCGTTGATAGGAGTGCATTCTTTGGGACTCTCATGGTAAAAGGAGAGAACTGACTCCTGAAAGTTGTCTTCTGACCTCTGCAAGGGTATTGTGACAGACTTGAATGCTCTCTGTCTGTCTCTGACACACACGGGCGCGCACACGCGCACACGCACACACACACACACACACAATAATTTTTTAAAAATGTTTAGACAGGTGAACAGATGAGTGGACAGATGGAGAAAATAAAAGTCAATAGAGGAGTGAGTGGTCAGGGGAATGGATAGAGTCCTCAGTAAATTGATGAGTCTGGAGCTAGGTTTACCACGCTCCAAAGCATAGAGCTCACCCAAGACTCCTTTGTCCCGGGGCCTGTGTTATTCCAAAGAGCTCCTGCCTGAGTGAGCAAGTGTCAGTGTAGCCAGGAAAGGCAAGGAATGTAATGGGGACTACCGACAGTGGGATGACCCTCCTTGGCTATTGGCCTTTCTGTAAAGGAGGCCAGAGTTATAACCTTGCATCCTGGGCATTTGCAAAGATGTGGCTCATAGGTTTTTAAAGCTCAAATATTTATTAAGCACCTACACTCTGCAGTAAATGCAGTAAACAGAACTTAAAAAAAAAAATCCCTGGTTTCTAAAGGTGGACAAGAGAAAGTCCTCTTACCGACAGGTTCCTCTTGGAATCAGCCTCCCTCGAGGCTCATGGCTCTGTGCTCACCAGTTTCTTCTAATTTTTCCTTTTCACATTTTACCCTCTGTCTATACCCACTTACCCAGGCTCATGGTTTTGTTTTTTAAACTATTGATTAACTGAGTCAAGATCCCACTCTGTAGTCCTGGCTGGCCTCAAACTTAAAGCCATCCTCCTGCAGCAACCTCCCTCTTGTTGGAATTACAGGCGTGAACCAAGTTGGCCCAGGTTTTAGTTTTGTGCCTTTAAATGCCAACTTCATGTTAACCCCCAAAGTGTTTGCTCAGCTCAGATTCTTCCTGATTCAGTGTTCAGCTGCTGATAAGACAACCTGAACTCTGGCTTTGTGTGTTCCTTGACGGGTTTGCTATGGCTGTTGTATTATTTGTTTTGCATTCATCTGTTGTGCTGGGAAACTGTGCTGTCTCAGGAATGATGCCACTTTTTGACACGACCATGACTTGAGTATCTAAACCCCTACAAGTCTCTCTCCAGATCAGTGTTACAGTTCCTGCCCAGCCCCTGTTGACCTGGTTGCCTTCAGTCCACTGTCCATACATCAGACTGTGGATAAGTAACCACTCACCAGGGAGGCTCCAGAGCCAGCTAGACTCTCAGGATTCCCCACTCCCCCTAACTGTGCTTCCTTTGCTGGCCTTCAGCTCAGTCTCAAAGTGTGCTTCACACACCCTGCCCAGTTAGGACACCCTTTGAGTCAGTGACTGGCCTCCAGTTGTTCTCCACACTTGCAAGAACAGGATTTCATGGGCTATACCCCCTCTCATTTTAGACTGTAATTTCTCTCTCTGTCCTCAGCACTGGGGACTACCTTTATTTTTTACCCTGTTCTGCTTCCCCGCCCCCCCCCCCCATGGCAATTATGACCTTATGGAATATTTTTTACTTTTTTTTTTTAAACACAAAGTTTTATTTATGGCAGGCTGATTTCCTTGCTTCCAACTCTCAAGTGATGGTATTACAGGTGTGCACTCCCTGGCTTTTTTTGTCTGTTTCTTCAGTATTGGGGACTGAATCCAGGGCTTCATATATTCTAGGCAGGCACTCTGTCACTACATTTGCTATATTCACAGCCGTCATATACTTTTTAAAGTAGGCGTTTATTATACTTCTGTCTTAGGGCTTTACTGCTGTGAGCAGACACCATGAGCAAGGCAACTCTTATAAGGACAACATTTAATTGAGGCTGGCTTACAGGTTCAGAGGTTCAGTCCATTATCATCAAGGTGGGAATGTGGCAGTTTCCAGGCAGGCATAGTGTAGGAGGAGCTGAGAGTTCTCCATCTTCATCTGAAGGCTGCTAGTGGAAGATTGACCTCCAGGAAACTAGGGTGAGGGTCTTAAGCCCACACCCACAGTGACACACCTACTCCAACAAGGCCACACAACCCTAATAGTGCCACATCCTGGGCCCAGCATATACAAAACATCACACGTTCCATCGTAGTATGGGGGTTGGGTATGTCTTTGTTTTGTTCATAGATGTATCTTGAATACCTCAAATATCAACTAAACTCCAGAAATATTTGCAGATTGACTTGCCTTAAAGAAGATGCATAATGTTCAGTGGTAAGTACTGTGATGATGATGGTGATGATGATGGTAAAAGGTTGGGGCATGGAGAGAATGTGGCTACATGGCTGCCATTCTGGGATTGATGGCTTGCTGTGCTAGTCTAAATTCAAGACATTTTACTTCAGACTAGGCTGGTCTCAGAGCAAGGCCCCTTCTCCCTCTGAGAAGGACCATAAACTTAAGTTCATCCTCAAAGCCCTGGCTACAGTCTCTCTTCAGACAACCCCACACAACTGTAGAGAATTCTGATCTCTAATGAACAGAGTCAAGCACTCAGAAGTTTGACCCCATTGCCTGCCCTGCATAGATAGCCATTCCCAAGAAGAGACAATCCACGAGGTATAGAGTGCTCAGATATCTGCCAAACTATGCAGATATGAACCCTTCACAGCTGTCCTACCAGATAAGACCTAAGCAACCAGGCTCTGTGAACATTAAAAGACTGCCTGAGCAGAGAGCTGGTAGAGTGCTTGCCTCATGTGCCTGGTTTAAGCCACACCATCTATAAACTGGATGTGGTGGCACATACCTGTAGTCCCAGCACTCAGGAGGCGGAGGCAGGAAAATCAGTAGTTCAGGTTCATCCTTGTCTTTAGGATGAGACCTACTCTGTAGGAGGAGATTTCATCAAAGAAGGAAGAGAGAAAGCAAGCCTGCCTGACCGCCTACATAGTAATCCTGCCACAAAAGCAGTGCCTTCTACCGTGTGTGAGCAGTCCTCCATCTTTGTCACTGTGCTTGTACACTGGCAGTAGAGCTGATCAATTTCATTTCTGTCACTGCAGCTGCCTCCTCCCCTCCTCCTCCTCTCCCTTCTCCTCCCTTCCCCTTCTTCAAAGTAAGTCAGCAGAAATACATAATAGACTCAGTGTGACCTCAAAATGGCAAGAGCAGACTTTTATTGGTCTGAGAGGTGGGTGCCCCCAAACCCTGAGGCTTAGTATCCAAGAGTAAAGGAGAATGAGCCTGCCAGAGAGTCACTTTTTGTATTTCAGATTAGGGAGCAGGAGGGATGAATAAAGTCAGACCCAGAAATTACTTTTTGGATAAACAGTTCTTTTTGAAACTTCAGGTTGGGAGACAAGGCAGTCAGATTGCCTGCGTTTTTTGACCTCCAGGCTCCAGGGCTGCTCTGTGGAATTCTATGGGCAGATTTCTTGAAGCCTTGGACCTGATTTATGACCATTTTTTGGGAGGGGGGGGTCCTTCTTCATTTAATTTTTGAGTCAGGGTCTTACTCTGTAGCTCAGGCTAGCCTAGGACTCACTACATAGCCCATGCTAGCCTCAAACTGGAAGCTATCCTCTTGACTTAGCCTTTTGAGTGCTGGGATTATAAGAGTGAGCCACTGAAATGACATTGATCTCCTGTCTTCTTCTGTCTTTGGCAAATTCTCTCACAACCTACACTGCTGTCATCTGTCAACACTATCTCGAGCACAGCAAAGACTAGCCCTAGGGTTGGGCTCAGAAGCCCCTACCCCCATCTATCGAAACTACTAGAAAGCCTAGTCCAGTTCCTGCCCAGACACCAGACAGTGGTATCAGCTCCTATGACTGACCGGTAAAGGCCCATCAAGCACTGGCTGGGCCAGTGTTACAATGTTACAAGCCACTGTTAAACCTTCTCCTCATCCAAACTTCCATTTCAGGACTCCTGCATGCAGAGTGGAAAGCTGGACCAGGTACTCCCAGCATAACTAGTTCACTCTCATTCCTTCTGTTAAGTGCTTTCTATGGGCTGCATGGACTAGACCCTGGGAATGTGGTAAGAATGGATTTAGCAAGAAGGTTATTGGATGATAGGGCTTCTGTCCTGTGAGGTGATGGGCATAGAAGACAACATGGATACAACAGACTGTAAAAGAACAGATCTTAATCCCCAGGTGAGGAGGCAGGAGTGGCCTCTAAAAAGGTGATTCCTGATCACAGAGCTGATTAACTGGAAAGTATCTTGTTGCACAGGAATGACCCTGGATAACCCCACAGAAGGCACAGAAGGTGCAAAGATGCTGAGGAAAGAACCATTTTGGCAGGGTGAAGAAATGTGTGCTGATGGGGAAAAAAATATCTCAAAGCCCCAGGGAAAGATGCACACTGTTCAAAGGCATTAGGTATCAACAATGTCAAGTCCAAGCCCAGGCAAACGCCAGGAATTCCAGGGAGAAGAAAAGGACCGTCAAAACAGAGGCAGCCGACTAGTCAAAATAAGGAGACAAACTTCTGTGGTAGGAAGAAAAGGCTGCCCCAGCTAAGGTGAAAGGAAAAGATCACAGCAAAAAATTTTAAATTGTATTTTTACTTATATGTAGGTGCCTGTCAGAGTGCTTGTCAGAGTGGGCACTGCACGCACGCCAGAACCCACAGAAGCAAGAAGAGGTTCTCCCAATCAAATCTAAGCCTCTGCAAGAGCATCAAGTCCTCCATCAGATGGTCCATCTCTCCAACCCCACAGTCAAATTCTCCAACAAGAAAAAAATTCAAAGCATTAGATTAGATAAGTCTAACTCTAGGCAGCCTTAGACTCTTCTCTATAACACAGGCACAATATAGGCCACCTGCTTTCAGTCAAGGACAATCCTCCTGTCTAGAAAGGGACAGTAACTCAGGCAGGATAGAAAGGGGGAAAGTCTGTAGCCAGACCACTCTGGTTTTTTTGTTTGTTTTGATCCCAGCGATGGGATACAGGGCTTCTTCGCAGCAGGGGCTGGGGTTTGCCAGGTGCCTTGGCAGAGCCATAGTTTTCCAGCGGCAGAAAGTTTCTGAGATTGTGTAACATTTGGAATTCAGGGAGGGGGGTGCTGGACAGATGGCTCAGTGGTTAAGAGCACTGACTGCTCTTCCAGAGGTCCTGAGTTCAATTCCCAGCACCCACATGGTGGCTCACAACCATCTGCAATAGGATCCGATGCCTTCTTCTGGTGTGTCTGGAATTCTGGGAATTTTTCAGAGGTTATATAAGTGCTAGATTCCCATAGGTGGCATGGGTGGTTATTGGTCATTCAGAGGGATTGGTTGCAGTTTGTTAGAAACAAAAGGAATAATTTAAATTCAGATCTATCTCTCTCTCTCTCTCTCTCTCTCTCTCTCTCTCTCTCTGTCTCCCCCCCCCCATCCTTCTTTCTTGCCTATCTACTGACAAAAGGTAGGGAAAGAAGCTACAAAGTAGCTAAGGCCAGCTTCAGAGTATGAGTTGCCATTTTAGTCTTTAGTGAATGTCATAATTGTCAATCTAGAAAATCTGAAGGATTTTCCTTAAAGTTGTCATACTTACGCAGGCTTGGGAGAAAAAAGTAAAGTATCATAAGATAAAATGTTAAGGATAAATTTGCTACAGCTGGCCCCTTTGAAAGATATTACATAATAGAAAGCTTTAAGTAACAACCTAAACTATTAAAAAAAAAATGAAGGAATAACTTCAATAAGGAAATTACCAGGTAAAAACTGTACCATCCAGGAAACATGCAAACCGATCAAATTTGATGAAAGGAGAACAGAGCTAAGTCCAAGCTGTGGACTGGTGGGAAGAGAAACTAAGTCCATGATGTCAGGAGTGGTCCAGATAACGGTTCAGATGTCTTCTCAGGGGAAGGTCTTCAGCCAAAGTCAGTCACCGTACAGACGGCTAATCATCCGCAAACCTGAAGGTAACCCCATGATCTCCCAGGACTCTCACTCTTGAAGTGGTCACTGCAGTCCTAACATCTCTTGTCCTAGATAAAGATAAGCCATTTTAAAACTTAAAATGCATAGGATCACATGGGATGCTTTTTTTGAAATTATTCTTTGAAAGTCTCATACGTGTATACAATAGATCTTGGTTATATCCATCTTCCCTCTCCCAAGCCAACACCACCCAACTTCATGTCTTTTTAAAAAGATTTACTTTACTTGAAAGGGGTGGGG
This sequence comes from Arvicanthis niloticus, assembly GCF_011762505.2. Classification (NCBI taxonomy): domain Eukaryota; kingdom Metazoa; phylum Chordata; class Mammalia; order Rodentia; family Muridae; genus Arvicanthis; species Arvicanthis niloticus. The sequence goes on along the minus strand of NC_047678.1, from coordinate 28,939,075 downwards.
GTGAGGGGGAGAGAGGTGTCAGTGCCTGTGGGGGCAAGAGGTCCCTAGGGCTGGAACTACGGACAGTTGTAAACACAGGGTGTAGTGATGGTCACTGATAATGCAATGAATATTATTTGGGGTTTCTACCCCATCTTAGATCAGTTAGCTCCCAAATAAAAGACCCCAAATCTTTATATTTATACAAGCCTTAAAGCATCAGAGCTGGGCAGATGGTAACTCTCTATGCTAGTTTGTCTGCTTCCGAGTCAGTAACCCTGAGGTAGCACTTGGTATGTTCTTCCTACTCCAGCAGGGCAGCCGTCATGGCCACGCATTCACGATCCACCTCCCCATAGCAACTTCTTTCTCTTTCTCCTCTCTCATGGTCTTCTCCCAGACCCCCAAGCCCGGGAACCAAAGCCCTGCCTACCTCACTTCTGCCTAGCTATAGGCTGTTGGCATCTTTATTCACCAATAGTTTTAAATTAAGGAGCAAGGTGTGTACAACAAAAGCTGGCATATTAGACCTTGGGATACAGAAGTTAGTCTTACAATTCATAGTAACGGACCGAAGCTCAACAACTGTGCCAGACTCCCCTGCAGGAGCAGTGTGTGCTGTCAGCTGCTTAGCCCTCTTTCTAGCCCTTAGGCCTCATGCTTCCAGCATGCACAAGAGTGTGAGGACTTCCAGTGAGCCATGGGCAGCCTAGCAGCAGCCACACCCACAACAGAAAGCAGCCTTTCTTTCCTCTGCCTTTTCCTTTTTTGTTAAAGAGAAGGGAAGTTGTGTTGCCCAGGCTGCCCCCAAACTCTTGGACTCACGTGATCCTCCTCTCCCAGTTTCCCAAGTACCTGGGACCATGGGCATGTGCCACGATGACCAGCACACCCAGTTTAATTTTGTTTTTCATGCATGTGTTTATTGTGTGTATATGTACACACACACAAGTAGAGGCCAGAGGACAACGTTGGGAGTCAGCTCTCTCCTTCCATCATGCGGGCTTGGGGGTCACACTCGGGCCGTCAGCTTGTCTCCGAGAATCACCACTTTCAGAGCTGACTTCCTGGCCCCACATCTAGCTTTTTAAATCCAGCATAACATCTACAACTTTTCCTGCTGTTTTTCTCTTTTGTACATATATAGTGATGTTTTTCTTTTAGCCGCTATACAGTATGATATTCTATCGCAGGAGTATCGCATAAACTGTTCAACTGTTTGCCTGTTAGTGGGCATCTAGGTTGATTCCAAATTCTGGCTGCTGTGAATACGGCTGCCGTGGATATTCTCTTATGAGTCTCTGGTGGACACACCGCTTGTTGCCACTGAATAGAATCCAGTCCCTTGTGCTTTTCCAACGCCATCCCTAATGTTGCTTCTGAGTTTGTGTTTGTGGTTTCAGTATCGAAAGATGATGCCACCCTTTCCACACATTACGTCAGTATCCAAATCCCAAATCCCAGCGTAGGTTGACACTAGCCACACCTGGCCCTTTTTTTTTTTTTTTTTTTTTTTTTTTTTTTTTTTTTTTTTTTTTTTTTTTTAATCAGGTTAGAAACACCCTGCCAGAGATATCCACTTAGTCTCACTGACCAAACTCAGGTTACTATGGCTGCACTTAGATGCAAGGAGGACAGTAAGTCAGGGAACAGCTTCCAGATTGGGATTGGTCTGTGACTTGAGATAGGATACTTGCTATTCTGTACTAATTCTGGGTTTGTTCATTTGAAGAAAAGGTGTTCAAAGTCAACAGAAGACCAGGAATGCAAACAAAGTATGAAATGACATAGCAACGAAGGCTGCAGAGATAGCTTAGTAGGTAAAGTGCTTGCCTCGGAAGCCTGAGGACCTGAGTTCAGTTCCCAGAGCACTTATAAAATTCAGGGCATGGTGGAACATGAGTAATCAGAGTGCTTGAGGCAGAGACAGGAAGATTTGGGGGCTTTCCGATCAGCCGATCTATCCTGATTAGTGAACTCTAGACCAATGGGAGACCCTGTCTAAAAAAACCCACAAGGTTGGGGCTGGAGCAATGGCTCAGCCATTAAGAACTGCCCGTCCTTACAGAGGACCTGGGGTTTAGCCCAGCACCCACTTCATGTGGTGTACAACTATCTAACTCCAGATCCAAGGGATCCGATACCTCCTTGGGTATCTGAACACACTTGCATGTACAAGGTAGATGGTTCCTGGAGAGGAACACTGGAGGTCGATCTCTGGCTTCCACACACAGAGGCACACTTGTACCTGCACATACACAAACATGCACACACATGCATCTATGCATAAGAGATCGATAAGCAATGAATAATAAAAAAAATTTAAATGTGACAATGAATGGCTATCAACCTTTCGGCTAAGACCATGTATAGAAGTGTAATAACAAGCCAGGCCAATGCTCTTGAGTCCAGGGGTTGGGAACTTTATCTAAAAACAAACAAAAATGCATATCGGCAGAAAAGCTGCAGAGAGAGTTAAAAGATAGTTGCTGGCAGGAGTGGGAGGAGATGAGAATGTAGAACCCAGGAATGAGGGGCAGTGAAATTGTCCCATGTGATGCCGTCACAATCAACACCTGTCATTATACTAATCTGCTAAACTCATAGACTATGTAACTGTGGCCTGAATGTTTCTCCACACAGATTCCTATGTTGAAACCTAATTACCCATGTGATGTTGTTTGGAGGTAGGGACTATGGAGGTAATTGGGTCATGAGAACTCCTCTTAATGCACACGATCGGTGCTTTTATACCAAAAGTCCAGTGGGCTGCTTCAACCTTCAAACATGCAGAGATGAAGTGAAGGTGCAGTCTATGATTAGGAAGTGGATGCTGCTCGGACTTCCTCCAAGACCTTCCTTCACTTTGGCTTTCTTGTCTTTCTGAACTGTGAGGAATCCTATTTTGTTTTGTTTTTAAAGGTGCTCTGCCCGTGGTATTTAGCAGCCTGAATAGACACAGATAAGGAACAACACGCAAGCTGTGGATCTTGTTGGTAATGTCAGGATTGCCTCATTCATTGTGTCGGCTATTGACAGTGGGTGTGGGTGTGAGGAAGGCCATATGAAAGCTCCGGAGTGTTTGTTTTGTTTTTGAAACAGAGTCTCAAACTCACCAAGTTGCCAAGGCTGTCCTGGAATTCAAGATCCTCCGCCTTGCCCTTCCCAAGAGAACTACTGGCGTGCATTGCTACCCTGGCTGAGAACTCTGCTATGTCATTCCACTTTGCTGTATCCTTAAATTTGGGACTGGAGACATGGATCAGCAGCTAAGAATGTGCAAGTGACCTGTGCAAGCATAAGGATGGGGTTCTGATCCCAGTGCACACAAAACAGTCCAACACAGCACCTGTAACCAGAACACTGAGGGCGGCAGAGACGGAGGATCTCAGGGGCTTCTTGGCTACCAATCTAGCCTAATTGGTGAGCTACTACAACAGCCCAGCACAAGAGAATATCTGTTTCACTTTCAAAGCTGCCATTTGAGTTGGGTGTGGGTATAAGCCTGAAATTTCAGCCAAAAATGTGAGCTCTGGGTTCAGTAAGAGACCCTGCTTCTCAGGAAGAAAGCTGAGGGTAATGAAGGAGGGTGTATGCTCTTCTGGCCTTCTGAGAGCACAGGCACTTGTGTGCACTTATACTTCACAAGTAGTTTCTTAGAACTCTCTAACAGTAGAGGATATTCAAACAAACAAACAAACCAGCCAACCAAACAAACAAATAATAGCCAGTCCCGGTGGTGCATGCCTTTGATGTCAGCACTTAAAAAGACAGAAGCATGAAGATCTCTGTGAGTTTCAGGACAGCCAGAGCAGGAACAAAGGAAGAAAGGAAGGAAGGAAGGAAGGAAGGAAGGAAGGAAGGAAGGAAGGAAGGGAGGGAGGGAGGGAGGGAGACAGAGGGAGGGAGGGAGGGAGGGAGGGAGGGAGGGAGGGAGGGAGGGAGGGAGGGAGGAAACAAAACTAAATGTGTGGCGGGGAGCTGTAGAGGTGGCTCCGTGGTTAAGAGCACTGGCTATTCTTGCAGAGGACCTGGGTTTGATTCCCAGCGCCTACATGGCAGCTCACAACCGAGTGTAACTCCACTCCCAGGATATTCATGCTCTCTTCTGCCCTCTTAGGGCATGTGGTGCATAGACATACATGCAGGAAACACACACACACACACACACATACACACACACACACACACACACATATATATATATATAAATTAAAAGTAGTAAAAATACAAAGCAGATGGCTCAGTGGTTAAGAGCACTTGCTGCTGTTCAGGAGAACCTTACTTTGGTTCCCGTCGCCCACACTTGGCAGCCCTCGACTGCCAGGAACTCCAGCTCCAGAGGGCCTCGTCCCCTCTTTTGACCTCTGTGAGTTGCACCAACATGGCAGCATCTGGTTGGACCTTAAATCTCAGAACTTGGGAAGCAGAGGGAGAGGCAGAGATGGGAGGCAGATAGGGAGGTAGGCAGAGAGGCAGAGGAGAGGCAGAGAGGCAGAGAGGCAGAGGAGAGGTAGAGAGGCAGAGAGGCAGAGAGGAGGCAGAGAGGCAGAGAGGCAGAGAGGCAGAGAGGCAGAGAGGCAGAGAGGCAGAGAGGCAGAGAGGCAGAGAGGCAGAGAGGCAGAGAGGCAGAGAGGCAGAGAGGCAGAGAGGCAGAGAGGCAGAGAGGCAGAGAGGCAGAGAGGCAGAGAGGCAGAGAGGCAGAGAGGCAGAGAGGCAGAGAGGCAGAGAGGCAGAGAGAGAGGCAGAGAGAGAGGCAGAGAGGCAGAGAGGGAGGCAGAGAGAGGCAGAGAGAGAGGCAGAGAGGCAGAGAGGCAGAGAGAGAGGCAGAGAGGCAGAGAGGCAGAGGAGAGGCAGAGGAGAGGCAGAGAGGCAGAGGAGAGGCAGAGAGGCAGAGAGGCAGAGGAGAGGCAGAGAGGCAGAGAGGCAGAGAGGCAGAGAGGCAGAGAGGCAGAGAGGCAGAGAGGCAGAGAGGCAGAGAGGCAGAGAGGCAGAGAGGCAGAGAGGCAGAGAGGCAGAGAGGCAGAGAGGCAGAGAGGCAGAGAGGCAGAGAGGCAGAGAGGCAGAGAGGCAGAGAGGCAGAGAGGCAGAGAGGCAGAGAGGAGGCAGAGAGGCAGAGAGGCAGAGGCAGGGGGAATCTCTGTGAGTTTGAGGCCAGCCTGATCTACATCTTGAATTCCAGAACTACATAGAGAACCCTTGTTTAAAAATAAAAACTCACACCGACTCTGGATGGGGTGAAATAGCCTACAGCAATTCTGGGTACTTAAGATTCATAAAGCCCCCGAGGCTAAGAGATGTCTCCAAGGCTAAGAACACATAGTGTTCTTGCAGAAGACTGGAGTTCTGGATCCAGCACCAATGTTAGGCAGCCATCATTGCCTAAACCGAGGATCTGATACCTCTGACCTCCACAGGCATCTGCACACACACACACACACACACACACACACACACACACACACACACACACACACATCTCAGCACTTGGGAAGCAGAGGCAGGCATACCTCTGTGAATTTAAGGCCACCCAGAGCTACATAGTGAGTTCCAGGACAGCTAGGGCTACATAGTGAGACTCTGTCTCAAAAATAAATAAGTATATAATCTATACAGCCCTGTTTGAAGATAATTTTAGGCCAGCCTGGACTACTTAGTGAGAATTTATATCAATAAATCAAAACAGAAAAATCAAATACACATCTTTGGGCCTCATCTTGAGGTTCACATTTACAGAAATGAAAGCAAGTGTGGTGGAGGCAGGAGGATCAGGAGTTTAATGTCATTCTTGGGTACATAGTAAATTTGAGACTAGCCTGGGCTATGTGAGATCCTGTCTCAGGAGAAACAAGATGGGGAGGAGTAGAGGGAGGAAGAAGAGGGCAAAGAGGATGAAGAAGAGAGGAAGAAAAGGAGGAGGAGAAGAAAAAAGAAGGGAGGAGGAGGAAGAAGAGGAATTAATAAAAGTAGCTAGAAATGAATTACATGTTCAGAGTATTTATTCTTCTATGATGTATAGTGAGAAAAAGCTTCTGAAATGATTGACATCCACAAGCACATTGCAGAAAACACTTGAACCCCCGTATTGTTGCAGTAACTATGTTGTGATAATTTATCCCAATGTGGTTCTTCAAACAGTACTTGGGGGTTATTAATTTTTTGGTTTTTTTTTTTTTTTTTTTTTTTGGTTTTTTGAGACAGGGTTTCTCTGTGTAGCTCTGGCTGTCCTGGAACTCACTCTGTAGACCAGGCTGGCCTCGAACTCAGAAATCCGCCTGCCTCTGCCTCCCAAGTGCTGGGATTAAAGGCGTGCGCCACCACTGCCCGGGGGGTTATTAATTTTATGTGCATGAGTGTTTTGTCCACATGGGTATATATCTGTGAATCTCATATATGCCTGGTGTCTGAAGACCTTAGAAGACTATGTGGGATCCCCTTGAACGGGAGTTACAGATGATTGTGGGCCATCTTATAGGTGCTGGGAATTGAACCCAGGTTCTCTGAAAGATGAGCCAGTGCTCTTAAACACAGAGCCAGACCCATCTTTCCAACCTCAGTATTTAATGTTTAAAATTTGTTTTATGTTAGGCTTATTTTATATGTGTGTATATACATCTGTATATATGTTGGTGTGAATACATGTATATATGTTGGCATGCATGCATACACTGGAAGCCAGCATACAGCCCACCAGAATTGGTTCTCTTTTCCACAAATCAGGGCCTGAGTTTGAAGGTAATGTCAGTTACATACAGAATCTGTGGCTAACAAGACACTTGAAACCTCCAGTAGCAAAAGAATGGCCTTCGGAGTTGGAGAGATGACTCAGTAGTTAAAAGTAGTGACTTCTCTACCAGCTGACCATTAAGTTCTAGCATCTATGTGATGAGTGGCTCATAACCCTGTGTAATGCCAGTACCAATGAATGTGCTGCCCTCTTCTGGCCTCTACAGGCACTGCACCCATGTGGTACACAGGCCTACTTTCCAACCAAGCAGCCATAAACATACAATAAAAGTAAATTGAGCCTGGAGGGACTGATTGAGGGTTAACCCCAATGGGCTGAAAAATAAACCTCTTGCTTTTGCATTGATCTACATCTCGGTGTCTCACTCAGGGGCATCTCGAAGTAAGTACCACTGACCGAGTGTCAGGGTCATGTACTATTGGCATTTATTAAGTGATGGATGAATTCATTAATAAAGGACTGTTGGGGCTGGTGAGATGGCTCAGCAGTTAAGAGCACTGACTGCTCTTCCAGAGGTCCTGAGTTCAGTTCCCAGCAACCACATGGTGGCTCACAACCATCTGTAATGGGATCTGATGCCCTCTTTTGGTATGTCTGAAGTGATTGACAGTATACTCACGTAGATAAAACATACATAAATCTTTAAAACAAAACAAAAATGAACATGTTTGGTGGGCTGGAGAGATACCTCTGTAGTTAGAAACACTAACTACTTTTCCAGAGAACCCCAGTTCGGTTCCCAGCACCAGTGTGTTAGATGCCTTACAACCACATGTAAGTCCCGGTCCCAGGGATCCAACAATCTTGGTATCCAGGGGCATCTGTACTCATGTGCACATACACATAAAAGCATAATAAAAAATAGCTTTGTTCTTTTGTTCTTTCAAGACAGGGTCTCACTATGAAGCCCTGGCTGACCTGAAACTTACAGTGAAGACCAGGTTTGTCTTGAACTCAGAGATCCACTGGCCTCTGCCTCCCAAGTGCTAGGAATAAATGCATGTGCCACCACACCTGGCAAAATTAATTTTCAAAATTTTGTTCAGTGTGCTGGAGAGATAGCTCAGCAGTTAAGAGAATTTCCTGTTCTCGCAGAGAACTGAGGTTTGAGTCCCAGCACCTACATGGTGGCTTAGAACCATCCAAACTCCAGTTCCGGAGACTCTAATGCCCCTTTCTGACTTTCACAAGCACCAGACATGCATGTGATACAGACATACATGCAAGTAAAACACTCATAAACGTAAAATAAATAAACACATCAGAAAACCAGTGAAGTTTGATACTGAACACCAACAAGAAACAGGCTTGTGGCTGATGCTGTAATCCAAGCACGGCAGAGGCAGGGGGGCTCTGAGGATCCAGAGTTCAAGGCCATCCTCAGCTACACAGCAAGTTCAAGACTAGCCTGTCCTTCATGAGATCTTGTCTTTAAGAAAATGCATTTTGTCTAAGACTATATATGAAGCAAGGTTAAGGTGCCTTACTGCCTGGTGGGCTGGTCTGTCTCCTGTGCTCTGCCTCTGTGCTTCCTTCCAGTAGCTCACACACAGGAAATCCCACAAAAAAGGCCCAGAGTAAACCCAAAGACACAGATGTTTATGCAAGATGACAGCATGGGTGCTGGAGCGAGGCCTTTCTGCTCTTACAGTGGACCTGAGTTTGGTTCTCAGCACTGGGGGAAGGTGGCCACATCTACCTTAACTTTAAGCATGCACATACATGTACACAGACACACAATTTTTAAAAAAAAATATTTTATTTATATGAGTACCCTGAAGCTGTCTTCAGACACATGAGAAGAGAGCACCAGATCCCATTACAGATGTTTGTGAGCCGCCATGTGGTTGCTGAGAATTGAACTCAGGACCTCTGGAAAAGCAAGCAGTGCTCTCAACTGCTAAGCAATCTCTCCAGCCCCAGACACATAAATTTTAAACATCATAAATCTGAAGGAAAAAAAAAAAAGATGGAGCTACTAGCTGGTGGCACTTTCTGAGTTAAGGTGACTACCAGTGAGCCTCAGACCCTCAAGGCCAGGGCATTTGCATATAAGAAGAAAAACTATCTTTTGAAACTCTGTCCATAGCCAGTGGAAAGTTACAAGATTAGCAGCCCCTTTGCCAACAATTCAACAAAAGGCTCCTCCTTGGCTCAACCATAGCTCTGGTCTCCTTCACAAACCTGTGTCACCTCCGTTTGCCTGTCTGGGCTGAAATCCCAATGTGCTTTTGCCCGTCCTGTTCTTCACATCTGGCTTGGTCTCATTTCTATTGTTTCAGAGGCGATTGATCCCATTGCCGGCATCAGACTGAGACTTTGCTTAGGACCTGAACAACCACATTGGCTTCTCTCTGTATTCTGAGTTTCATCAAAACACAGTGCCGAGGTTCTAAAGATGGTTGCCTCAAAAGACAGCAAGCCCAGAGGAAGCTGTTATCACCTTTCTCGACGGGATGTGTTTGTGTGTGTGTGTGTGCGCGCGCATGTGCGTGTGCATGTGTGTGTATGTGTGTGTATGTGCATGTGTCTGTATGTGTGTGCCTGTATGTGTATGTGTGTGTATGTGTGTGTGTGTGCATGTTGTGTGTGTGCATGTGTGTATATGTGTGTGTGTGCGCACATGTGGAAGCTAGAGGTTGACATCTGGTGTCTTCTTCAATTTTCTCTACCATATTTAGTTTGAAGCAAGGTTTCTCACTGAACCTGGGATGTGCCAATTTTTCTGTCCAGTAAGCCCCAGGGATTCTGTCTCCACCTTTCCAGGACTGGGATTACAGCCATGGACCTGCCTTTTAAAAAATCACTATTGTGTGTGTCCTGGGGGAGAGACTGGGAGAGGAGAGGGAGGGAAAACTGTGGTCAGAATGTAATATATGAGAGAAGAATAAGAAAATGTAAAAATCATTATTGTGTATTTATGTTATGTGTGGTGGTGTGCCTGTGCCACTGTGCACATCTGAAGGACAACTTTAAGAAGTCTGTTCCAACCGTTTCCCTTTCCATGGGGTCCAGGGAACTGAACTGAGATCATCAGGTTTGTCAGACAAGCACCTTTACCTGCTGAACTGACTGTTAGGCCCCCTGCCCTGTGGTTTTTATGATTTTTTATTGTTATTTTTGTTTGTTTTGAGACAGGGTCTCAGTAAGCTTGGCAATTCTGGAACTCACTATGTAACCAGGACGACTTCAAACTCAGAGATCAGCCTCTGCCTCCTAAAGATGTGTGCCTTTATACCTTGCTTTTAAAAATAAAAGAATGTGGGGGCTGGAGAGATGGCCCAGTGGATGAGAGCACTGGCTGCTCTTCCAGAGGATCTGGGTTCAGTTCTCAGCAACCACATGGCAGCTCACAACCATCTGTAACCCTAGTTCCAAGGGATCTGACAGTCACACAACAATCCATAAAAAATAAAATTAAATTAAATTAAAAAAAAAAGTGAGTGCTAGAAGTTGAAGTCGGGTCTCATGGTTTCTTAGCAAGTATGTTACCAACAGCTGTCTCTACAGCCTGGTTTGGTTTTAAGAGGAATTCAAGATGAATCTAGTAAACAGTAAGACTCTCCCACATCAAAAGAAAAAAATGTCAAGCATGGTATGATCTTGGAATTTGACTGAGATTGGAGAATCACCATAAGGTCCAGCCTGAGCTGTATAGTGAGACCTTGTCCAGAGGTGGGGGCGGGGGAGAGTGTAATGATACACACCTTTAACACCAGCACTCAGGAGACAGAGTCTGAGACAGACAGCCTGGTCTGCATAGTGAGTTCCAAACCAGGCAGAGTTGCATAGTCAAGACCCCACCTCAACAGGGGAGGGGAGAAGAGGAAGAAAGAAAGATGAACGGAAGAAGGAAGGTGAGCCAGATGTGGGTGACAAGACATCCCATTCAAAAAGATATATAGATATGATAGTTCTGTAGACATAGATAGCCTGAACGACTCAATCTGACTATTGACCTGAAGAGTGATTGAAACTGGGACTAGGAGCCAGTATGAAGAGGGGGAGAGAGGGCAGGGTTGATGAGACACACTGTGGACTTCGGAGGCTCTTGACAGAGGGAAGAAGAAGGCATGTTCCCAGGACAGAAAACAGGATGCAACTGAGGAGCACCTATGTCTAAGACACCCTGCCGACTGGTGGAGACGTCAAGTAGGCAGTGGTCCACCCCAGTGTACAGACATCGTGGTGATAAAACTCCAAGCCATCCCTGTTCTCAGGGAAGGAGAAGGGAGATTCCAGACCACTGCAGCTTCTGTTCATTACAGCTGCTCAAGATGAGAATGGCCTCGACGGGGAAGGAAACCAAGAGAGATGAGCATCCCTTAAGAAGGTAGCTCTTGAAGATGCCTGGGAGTGACCATGGTGAACTCTGCTGAGTTGGATCACAAACTGGTTGTCACTAGTCTCTGGGGAGGTTCGGATGGGGTGTGGCAAGACGGGGAGGTGATGGGGGTGGGGGGGATAACGGTGTGGCATCCACAAGCAAGTCTCCAGGCTGTTGTCAAGGAGGAGGCAGAATCTTGGGGCAGGAGCTATAGGGTTGTTGATGGATACAGAGGATTCTGACACTTGTAACATATAGCTTGATTTTTTTTTTCTCCCTACAAACATAATAAGGTCACTGGTGGCATCATGGTAGGGGTGCAAGACATTACATGTGGCCTTCAGGCAGGGCAACAATACTATCAGCACCCTGGAGAAGGATGGATGGCAAATAGTGAAGTAGATCATCCTTCAGAGTCTGGTGAGATCAAATCTGGTTTCTGGACTAATGTGTTAGGCTGCTGCTCCCCGCCCTTCTCTGGCTATAGCTGGGGACTCAGGAAGCACCCCTCTTTGCTAGTATCTGAGCCTGGAAGCAGGTAATGTTGGCCTGGGACCATGCATTTATCAGAATCTCCTTCCCTCTGTGCTTCTAAATTTGTGTCCTTACTCCCAGCCCCCACACTTTAAATCTTCCCTGGGTCCCTGGTACCTGGTATTAGACATACAACTCAAGGCTAGAAACAGGATGTTCTCATTGGGATTGGAAGTGGTATTCATGTCTCCTGTGACTCCATCCCTACCCACAGCTACAGATCATGGGTCATTCAAGAAGGGAGCTGGCTGCTATAAACCATTGCTAGGATATTCTCCCAGAACAAAACACAGGAAAATTACTAAGAAAATGGTTCCACAGGGCCAGGGTGGAGGCGGTTCCCAGCACGTCCTGGACATGTACACTTTGTCCCCAATGCTTCCAGGCAGCACACAGCCCTGAGGGGCCAGCTGAAAGATTCCCATTGTGCTGGATAGATGCCCAGTCAGTGAGCCTCACTCCCACCCACACTCTCAATGAGTCCCTGCCTTCACACTATGAGTCAGGTCTGTGTGTGTGTGTTTAAATACATTTTTAAGGTTTTAAATTTTGTATAGGGGTGGGATGGATAGGGGAGGTACATGAGCTCATGACAGCACACACACCACACACACAGAGAGACAGAGAGAGAGAGAGATAGTGAAAGTCAGAGGACAATTTGCAGGAATAAATTCTTGCAAAGAACTGAAATCAGCTTGTTAGATTTGACAGCTTTTACCCACTGAGCTCTCTTGCTAGCCCTGAGCCTGGCCTTTTATGTAAGGTTTAGCAAGTCTAGTTTGCTTGGTTAGCTATTATAAGGCTCACTCTGTATCAGGGAGTAGAGGCTGGTTTTTCTATGATCTAGAACATTCCAGTCTTGGACAGAGCACACGTCAGCCCCTGGACTCTAACCTTTACCTAGCTGATCAGGCAAGGGTCTTTAGGCAAGCTAGGGCACAAGGACGGATGCCCTCTGGTAAGTATGTTGCTGTTTCCCAGAGGGACAATCTGGGTCCCAGATCAGAATTCCCATTTGTGCTTTGGGCAGCCTCCACCAGGAGCTGTCAGCATGGTAGAACCATCTTGAATCCCAAGATTGGGACAGTGACCTAAGCGCCAAGGTCTGAGGGACACAGTTTCCCACTCGACTGTGCCCTGCCTGAAGCTGGGGTTGCCTGGGGAACTGTCCTTCATTTGGGATTTGAGCTGAGATTTGGAGGCTGATGGGGACTTGGAGCTTGGATGAGGTTTCGTTTCTCACTTGGGTTTGGCTGCAGTTCTAGGATAAGAGGCCAAGAGCCCAAAGGAGTCGGCTCTGCTGGCTGAGGTACAAACCTGCAGAGCCACCGCTCAACGTCATACAAAATGGATACCAGTGAGAAAACTTGATTCTTGCCACCTGTTTAAACAGAAAGCAAGCTAAGCCAGAAGCACATCTCTAGCCAACCTTTGTCATGTTTCAAGTGACATGAAATGAGGACGAGAATTTCCAAGGAGTCCCTGTCTCTCAGCAATCCAACCTTCTCTTTTGCTTCTCCTGAGAGGCATCTGTAGCCAGCATCACATGAAAGGAGGGAGAAGGAGGAGGCGATGGGCGCTTAAGTGTTTAAACCATTTGTTTAAGAAGCAAGAGGCCTGTGATGGCGCCATGCCTCACGAGTTCCTCTGGGTCTCCAGCTTGCTGCCTCAATCTTCAGATTTGCCTTAATAATCACGTGGACCGATCCTTGTAACACACTTCAGAACCCTTCTCTCACTACCCACCTCACCCCACACTTCATTTCATCTCTGTACACACTAATTACTACAAATGTCCAGGACTTCTCCCTAATTTTCAAGGGTCCTATCAATCCCAATAATGTATTTGCCTGCTAAGTGCTAGGATGGCCTAGGACCCTTACAAGAGAAGACAGATGCACAACAAAAGACAGCAGAAAAGTCAGACATGATTTGTCAGCCTTTATTAGTCAAGAGTGGAGCCGGGCCCTCGAGTTTCCTTTAAAAAAACAAGCAAACAACAAGAACAACAAAAACCAACCCAACCTTGTTGACAGCAAATGATGATTAATTTCTAGTGACTTTTAATTATATGCTCAAGACTACAGATCAAGAATTGTATGCTTCTCAATCACATATTCTTTTGAGACTAAAATACAAGTGTAAAACAGGGTAAAATAAGAGTCACCCCAATGATTTAAAAATAATTCCAATTAAGAGACGCTTCAAACACCATGTGTGGAACTCAGGACCAAAAGACGACCTTAGAATCTTTTTACCTCTGAGGTAGCACAATAATGCTTTAATTGTTTTTTTTTTTAAAAATTATTACAATGAGTTAAAAACAAAACAACAACAACAAAAAAATGAGGAGTCTAATCATTGCTCAAGGTGGGCTAAATGGTTTTCTGCAAATCCCCCATGAGGTGAGCGACAATTTTCATTCTTTTTTTTTTTTTAATTTTTTTTATTTTAATAAAGATAGCCCTGCAAAGTGTAATAGGAAACCCACGGGAAGGCTGCTCCCCATAAAATAGACATTAGAATCATGGAGGAACGTCAGCAGTCAAGACAGGAGAGACAAGAGGTAACCGTAGTGAAAGATCGAAAACTACCCATATCTTGGTGAGATTGATTTACAAGTGCATTATCAAAAACAAAAATTTCAATATCAACTGACTGAGAAAGTTAAAAGATGACATTCATGGGTCCTTTTCTTTCTCTGTGCAAAATGCCTTCATCTTTTTAAAATGAAGACTGTGACACACCACCAAACACTGTGTGCATAGGGCACCGGGACACCAGCAGCACATAGTGGCTCCAACACCATGAGCAGAGAGCTGGGCAGTCAGGATGCATGGAGCCTCTCCAGCTGGGGCGTGGTTTTTCTTGTTTGTTTATTTGTTTTTAGCTTTTTTTCTTTTGCCACTTTGCTGCTGAATTTGCTTACCAAACTGCTCAAAGAAAAGCTCAATGCTGATTTCTCAGACTCTGTATCAGGAACACAGAATTCTTTCAGAAGACTGTGAGCTCAGAGGACCAGAACAAACGAGCCTGTCCTGCAGAGAATTCAACCGAGAGAAGAGAGTAAGTGGGCTAAGCTGGGGCCAGAGAGGAAGGGAAATACTGCAGTTGGACCTCAAGGCTCTGAGGAACATTCTCTGTCAGAGGGAGGGAAGCCCGAACCCCAGAAGAGAGGATGGCAGCTGACTCTTTGACACTCCTCTCAGGAGGCTCAGCCATCTGCTGTAGGAGCTGCCTGGGCACTGCAACCTTGAGAAAAACCTGGTATGTCACCTCTGATTCTGTAAGCTGCAAAAAGACCTGGAACATTGTCAGGACCTGGCGCTGTGGTGACAATCATCTCTCATCACCCTCCGAGCTCCTGAAGACTGGGTGTAACTCTCCCATGCCCCTGTCACACACATGCCCAATACAGGGTCTCATTGGAGTGAAGACTCAATCAGTAGCTACAGCAGAACGTGGACTTGATTCAGTCTCTGAGCAGCCATCAGTGAGGCAGGAAGGGTGACAAGGAGGATCTGAAGCCTAGCCTGGGCAGGCTAAGGCCCGCCCCTACATCAAACAGGAGTAACTACTCTGGCAAGAGGTTCACAGCCAGACCTAATCAATGCTGCATGGAGGGTCGGGGAGAGTTCAGAGTCCTTGTAAGGTCTGGGGCTGGACATTTGGGCTACTCCTGGAGCCCAATGCACCTCTTACCTTTGCAAGAAATCGGGTATTATTCTGTCAAAGTACAAGATCTGATTTATTTAATAAAGCAATACCTTAGAAAAGGACCTTAGGAAAATTCGAGATCACTATGAGGGTTTTCCAGTGAGAGCTGCCTGCTTCATAGTAGTAGTTAAAGATGTTCAGTTCCCAGATCTGTAACATAGGCTATGCAAAGCAGTCTGAAGAGTCCTGCTTTTACTTTTATGGAACACAAGAAAAAGTGACTGATTACCAAAATTGTGGCAACTCATCTACTTTGAACATTTCTTGGCTACGGTGACCTAGGCAAAAGACAAGACTATTAGAAAGGCCTTCACAGTGACTCCACGTTTCTACATGATAAGCTGTCTTGTTAGAAAGGCCTTCACAGTACTCCCACGTTTCTACATGATGATCTGTCCTCCTGTGGCTGTTACAGTGCTTTGCCACTGAGCTGCACCCAAGCCCAACCCCAATGATACCAAGTTTTGAAAACGGATATTTAGGACAAATGCCTGATGCAGTGGACAAACTCCATGTATATGAATACATCCAAGGTGAATTCTCTAAATAGAGAAATAATTTTCTTAAAAAAAAAAATAGCTTTTCTAAGAGTTTAAAAACTGATGACTACTTGCCACACGATGCAATGATGCTGGAAGGGAAGGGTCCTCTGTGCAGCACATCCTGTTAGCTTCCTGCCATCAGCCTGGCAAAGGGACACAGCAGGGGTCACTCAGGGAAGGACTCAGGTCAGATAAAGTGATAATACCTCCAGACCCTGGCTCCTTGTATCAGCACCATGCTCTGACCAGCTGAGCTAACCAGCCACCCCTGGCTCCTTAGAAATGGATAGCAATTTGTTTATGTAAACAGCACAGAGGTTAAAAAAACAAAAAACTTACTAAAAACAAACAACAAAAACTGTAACCCAGATAACCTTTCCTGGCTATTACTGGCAACAGCGCTGAATCCAAGTTTCCTGCTAACGTGAGTCTAAGTACTCAGTCTGCTCATACGGACCTGCTGGGCCTTCAAGTCGGCCTTTTTCTGAGCTTGGACACAGCTATATAGTGTGTAGCTGCCAGCAGATAGTACAGGGCCTCTGGGACACAGACCTCCAGTATAACTGCTACCACCTTCCACTGTGAGAGTAAAGCAGCAATTGTGAACACACTGTGGACTTTCTCAAAAGACAAACGAGGAGACTGGAGGTTCTACCATTTCCTCCCTTGAGAAGGACTGTGGAGGTGTCTACAGTTGTTCACTAGGTTTCTGCAGACCTTAGAACTTTCAGAAGCAACATTAGCAGCAAGAGAGGAAAGGAGGATGTTTACACTTTGGACTTTGTATCAGGCACTTAAATTGCTGGAGAGACATGCCATTCTGAACCAAATGTGAAACCTGGGTTGGAGTAATCATGACATAAGCGGTCTAATGAGGCGTTCAGAAGCAAAATGGAGGGTAGGTGTGGGTGGAGCCTCTGTCCATCTTTCAGTGCTGACTTTCAAGATTTCTAAATGCCCTTAACCACAGCAATGGCAGCGGCGGAGACAGCAGCAGGAACGGTTCTGTCGTGTCTGTTTTCTGCGTGTTCTTGTGGCTGACTGGAAGGTTTTGGTATCACACTGAGAAGCCTCCGAGATTCACATCTACTGCCCGGGGTCCATCAGATCCAAGTTGGAGCCAAACATCTTCACCAGCTGCTCTTCGTAATGTGAGATGTTCCTCTTCATGATGTCCATGCAGGGGCCCAGAAGCCTCTCAAATGCCTGGACATCCATGACTGCATCGTTAAAGAGAGGTGTGAGAGAGGATGATTTGTTTACAGTAACAATTTAAGTAATTTCCTGCATGTAACCCTTTTCCTAAACACACTACTCACTCATGTTAGAGGAGTGAGTGTTAAAATACTGGGCACACTGGAAAGGGAAAAGGGAAATGGGGCGCTTCTGCCCAACACAGCAGGACTGCATCCATGCTGAAGACTAATGGTGGGCAGAGTAGCAACTGCCTGTCTTACAGCCTGGATTCAGCCTGGATTGCTCAGAAATGATTTCTAGGGTGCTGGGGGTACAGCTTTAGTGGCACAGCATGTACTTAGAATGCGCAAGGTTTTAAGTTCAATACCCAACACCTCCCACCAAAAAAAAAAAAAGCTTTGTTATAAGAATTTATTCATGGGGGCTGGAGAAATGGCTCAGCGGTTAAGAGCACTGATTACACTTCCAGAGGTCCTGAGTTCAATTCCCAGTACCCACATGGTGGCTCACAATCATCTGTAATGGGATCAGATGCCCTCTTCTTGTGTGTCTGAAGACAGCTGCAATGTACTCACATATAAATAAATCTTTAAAAAAAAATAAAGAATTCATTCACACAAACTATCCAGACCTAGATTGAATGAAAATCAGCAGAATAAGTCAAGGCAGATAACAGGAAAAACAAAACAAAACCTCTGTGAATTAGAAAAAAATTAGTATTGCACAAAGAAATTTCTTTTTCATTTTTAAAATGTTTATTAGTGCATTTCAGCCATACATGATAATGGTTTTATCATGGTATCTTTATCTGTGTATGATTTTGATCATGTTCATTCCACCTACCTGCCACCCACTCTCACTCCTACCCATCCCCCCTTCTTCTCAGCTAGTTTCCATCCTGCTCTTCTGATTTCATGTCTTTTTGGGAGGAAGGGGAAGATAAAGTTTAACTGGGATTATTTCTCCCTTCCTCAGCTACCATTAACTGCCTAAATCTGGCCTTGTGAGCCCCCACAAAGACTTTTCTTACCTAAGCATTTGACGTCTCCAACCGCATAAGCAGAAGCAGCTCTGGGTTTGTTGGTGACCAGGGCAAGTTCTCCAAAGTACTGCCCCTTATGGCAATGGGCAATCTCAACCTCCTGGTTCCCACCATTCTTGTTCGATTTAGTCTGCAACAGATAAAGAATATGATCCTGGCTCGTTCTAAGATCATAGCTGGACATGTACATATTCAAATTCCTTTTTCAGAAAGTTCAGCAAAATTACTGGGGAGTTCACATTGCAGAAACTCTTAACCGTACCCTGTAAACTCACAGATAAATCTTTAAAGGGTTGTTTTTACCTGAGGCTCCACCTAAGCCCTTATACATGTTAGATCAAGGCTAAACATCCAGCATCTTCTGTGGAGATTACACATTCTGGGAGATGTGACCAAAGCGCAGCTGAAGCCCAACATGGCCTTCTGCTGATTCTTCTGTGAGCCACGAGCCAAAGCACAGGAGCACAGGTCGGTTAGAGGCAGTCTTGGAAGGGCCATTGATGACAACATTTCTTTTAAAGTACTTTCTTCACTTATACCAGAGCTGCGCCTCAATTCTTAACAAGTTAACTACATCCTTCAAACAAATATATGCACTATGTTGTATTGCTACACTGGCTTTCTTATTTCTTATCAATCCACCTGCTAAGTAAGGGAGTAATGACAAATTATGAGAATCAGTCTCTGTCTCTAAGAACCACGAATGTTAAAAGCAGAAACAAAACCCCTCCCCCGATTGGCAAGATAGTCTCACTTTCTGGCTCTGGCTAGCCTGAGACTAGTTAAATACACTAAGCTAGGCCTGCCTTGAGTGCTGGGATTACAGGTGTGTGCTACATGCTTGGCTAATCCTTCGTTACTTTGTGTGTGTGTGTGTGTGTGTGTGTGTCTGGGCGAGGATGCAGGTGTCCATGAAATCCAGAAATGTGTTAGATCCCTTGGAGCTGGAGTTAGAGGAAGTTGTGAGCTGCCCCAACCACGTTGTGAGTGCTGGGAACCAAACCTGGGTCCTCTGGAAAGCAGCACATACTCTTTAACTGCTACCTTTCCAGCCTCTTAAAGGGTGTATACTATATGTGAGCTTACGTACTGATTTTATGTGTGTATGTGTGAACCTGTTTGCTTGTGTGTATGCATGTGCAGGTGACCAAGGGATCCAGAGCCTTGGAACTGGAGCTCCAGGCGACTGGGATCTACCTGATATGAGTGTTGGGAACTGAACCTGGGAGCTCTGTACAAGTGGGACCTGACCACTGAACCATTACTCCAGCCCCTTAAAGGAATTTTTTAAATGTTATTTTATGTGTGTTTTGCCCACATGTGTGTCTGTGCACCTGAATGGTGGAGGCTGAAAAAGAATGTCATATCTGCTAGAACTAGAGTCACAATTAGGAGTGGCCACTGCTCTCAACTGCTGATCCATCCCTCCAGCCCCTCAAGGGAATTCATTAATTAATTAGTTAGTTTATTTTGGGGTTTTCAAGAGAGGGTTTCTTTGTGTAATCCTGGGTGTTCTGGCACTTGCTCTATAGACCTTGAACTCAGAGATCTGCCTGCCTCTGCCTCCCGAGTGCTGGGACTAAAGGAGTGTGCCACCACTGCCCAATTCCTAAAGGGAATGTGTGTCTATATGAAGGTATGTGTACCTGTGTGTGCTGGTGTTGTGTATCTGTGTGTGCAGCACATGAACACGGAAGTGGGTGCCTGCCATCCTCTTTCTCTCTTTATAGTCCTTTTCTGAAGCAGAGCCTTTTCCTGAAGCAGGGCTTAATTATTACTCAGGCTGGAGGCTAACAAGCCTCAACAATCCTCCTGTATCGACCTATCTTGGAGCTGGGACCACAGGCGTTTTAGAGGGTGTCTGGCTGGTTATGTAGGTGCTAGGATTCAATCTGGTCCTTATTTCTATAGAAACAACTGCTCTTAACTCTGGAGCCATTTCTCTTGCCCCAATTCTTTCTTTAAACATTTTTTTTATGTTCACTTATTTTTGTGTGCTATATGTGTTTAGGTATGCACATACCACAGCACTGGTGTAATAGTCAGAGGACAATTTTTGAGAATCAGTTCTCTTTCTATTTTGTGGGTTCTGGAGGATCTAACCCAGGATGTCAGGCTTTGGAGCAATCACCCTTCCCACTAAGCCTTCTTGCTGGACCCTGTTGTTGGTGTTACTGTTCTTTAAAGCACTATGTCTTTAAGAGTGTGTATGTGGGCTTGTGCACATGAATGCACGTGCTCAGCGGGCAGGAGAGAAGATCAGAGTCCCCGGAGCTGCTAAATGGGTGTTGAGAGACAACTCAGAACCTCGAAAGAGCACTTTAGGCATTCCTAACTGTGAAAACATCTCTCTAGCCTCGCCTTCTTGTTTTTAAATGTAAATTTAAACACTGACATCTAGTGTTTAAAGTGACCTTTAGTCTTTTCATCCCTCCACACTTCAGCCTTGACCTGTTAGTTCTGAAGCTAGTCTGCTGCTCCATGAGAACCAATGTACTCTTTCATAAGTATGTATGTAGTATGTATGTATGTATGTATGTATGTACAGGCAGGGTTTTGTGAGGCAGGAGCTCACTATGTAGTCCAGACTATTCTTCATTTCATTGTCTTCCTGCTCCCTACATCTTCCCTACCTATAGCTTAAACTTTTACTAAATATTTCCTATTAGATTTAATATATACATATATTTTACTATTTCAACAAATTTATATACTTAAAAAAAGAAAAGACAATTTTGTTAGGATGGATTTATTGGTAAGAACAACTGCTTGAAGGTTGAGTGTGTAGCTCAGCTGCTACAATGCTTGCCTAGAAGTCACAGAGCCCTCAGTTTGCTCTCCAACATCAGATGAAACTGGGTCCGATGGTACATGCCTATAATTATAAGCACTTGGGAGGTGGAGTCAAGGGATTAAAGATTCAAAGTCACCCTCAGTTATATACATGGTTAAGTTTGAAGTCAGCCTGGGCTACATGAGGGTGGGGGAGAGAGAGAGAGAGAGAGAGAGAGAGAGAGATCTTCCTGCTACAGGTCATCAATTATAACATAACATCTGTCTGTCCACGAATGCCACAGGAGTATGTGATGGAGACTTTCCCTAGCAGTTCTAAACCAGGGGTGCTTTCTTCACAGCCAACCTTATGTATACCTATTACATAATGGTCCTATATTTGTTAGTGTTTTCATATTCTTATTTAGAGATCAGTAACCCTCATTTCACTAGTTATATGAGAGAGGCAAAATTGGGATAGGAGAAAATGTACTAAATCTTTATTCGTGGCAGTTCCACACCTTAGAGGACACCAGCTTGGTACCCTGAAGTACAGGCCACACTGCACAGAGCAGACGCTGGCAGGAGGACACGTGCACCCAAACTCACCTTGCTTCTGATCAAGATGCTCACTTCCCCAGACTCTATAATATAAAAGCTGTCAGCCTTCTCACCCTGAAAAAGAGGAGGCTAGGTCAGAGACATGTCCACCACTGAAGACTGTGCGTACCCTCTGGCCTCCGATCTCTCTCTCCAGCTGCTCAAGTGGATCAGTGGCTAACAAATTCGTAACAAATTAGAGGTTCCTGATCAGTAAGGACATTAACCCCACTATGACTAACATCTCTTCCCTCTTACGCACTCATATTCATCTAGGAATATGACCAGGTCACCAACTGCACAGCACCTCTGCTCTGACTGCCTACGCTGGTGTGCTGAAGCCCGGTCCAGAGACCAGTAAGCAAAAACACTACAAGTAGTGTCAAAGTAAGGCCCAGAGTATGAGGTCCAGGAATAATCCTGATCAACAAACACAATCTCAAGAAGAGGAAGGGAGAAAGCTCAAGCATGGCCAACCAGGCACGATGACCTGAGGTTCAATCCTCAGAGCCGATGCCTGAGGTGGGAGGAACCAAGTGTGGTAATACAAATCTATAATCTCAGAGCTGGGGGCAGATACAGGCAGATCCCTGGGGACTGGCTAGCCAGCCAACCTGACCTTAGCAAGCTGCAGGCCAGTAAGAGGCCTTGGTTGTTTTGGTCTTTGTACCCCTCCCCCGTACTCCCTCTTCTCATAGGTTTCTCTGTGTAGCCATGGCTGCCTGTCCTGGAACTTGCTAGCCTAGGCTGGCCTTGAACTAAGTCAAGAGTTCTACCTGCCTCTGCCCTCTGAGTTCTGGGATTAAATCATGTGTCACCACACCCAGCGAGACTTTGTTTTTAAATTTATTTTTGTTCTATTTTGTGTTTTTTTATTTCTTCTTTCTTTTAAAGTGAACTGAGCATGAGCAATGACACTGAAGGCTGTCACACCTCGGCACCCCCCCCACACACACACACACAGGAAGGTTGTCCTCAGCACCTCCCAACACACACACACACAGGAAGGTTGTCCTGGGCAACCCCTCCACACACACATGGGAAGGTTGTCCTGGGCACCCCCTCCACACACACACAGGAAGGTTTTCACACCTCAGCACCCCCACACACATACACACAGGAAGGTTGTCCTCGGCACCCCCTCCACATACACAGGAAGATTGTCCTCAGCACCTCCCAACACACACACACACACACACAGGAAGGTTGTCCTGGGCACCCCCTCCACACACAGGAAGGTTGTCCTCAGCACCTCCCAACACACACACACACAGGAGGTTGTCCTGGGCCCCCCCCCCCCATACACACACAAGAAGGTTGTCCTCGACAACCTACACACACACACACACACACACACACACACACACAGGAAGGTTGTCCTTGGTACACACACCTACACATACACAGGAAGAGGACAGCAAGGATGCAGGTGGCTCTGCCTTGGTGCAGCAGGTGCTCTAAGCTGCCTTTCTAAGCTTTAGGCTTTCTTTTTGCTTGGTTTACTACTAAAGTACCTGGCTGAAAAAGCCAACAAATAATGTACTTACCCTGTGCAGGGCATTGTCCTAGGGACATGAGGGATGCACCAGTACATAAAACAAACTACCAAGAAACATGGTAATCAGTAGATTATACAGTTGTGTTGGAGGGTGGCAAGTGTACAGGACAAGAACAAACAGGGACCACAGGCTCTCCACTGGAGGTAGATGGATGGGCTACTGTGTACAACACAGCTTTGGGGAAGGGTGAGATTTGAGCGAAAGCTGGAAGGAAGGGAGACTCAAGCGAGCAGACAGGGGAGACGAAGCCTTTGGCTTGTTCCCTTCTCACCTCACAGTCAACGCCTGGGTCAAACCATGGACAATTTGATAACAATCAGGTTGGTTTTGTTCTGACACAGGTCTGGCTAGGTGGTTCTGGTTGGCCTGGCATGTATTATGTCTGACAGGTTAGTCTCATTCCCATCAACCTCCCTTCCTCTGCCTCTTAAGTGGACTAACACACACCCAGCTTGGTGTGGATTTTGTCTTCGGTGAGAGCCTGCCCTGCTAAACATGAGTCCTATGTTTGACCCAAATTTCAAACCCCAAATGGACACCATTTGAGGATGACTTGCCTGAGTGAATCTAGTTCCAGCCCGGAATGATGGCTCATGCCTATAAACTCAGCCCTCAGTCAGCTGAGGCAGAAACACTGCTTTGAGTTTGAGGCTAGCCTAGGCTATGCAGCTAGATCCTGTCAAAAAACAAAGATTTTTGTGTTATGGTTTGGATGTAAAATGTCTCCCAACGGTTCATGTATTTGAACACTTGGTCCCCATCTGGACACAGTTTCTTGGGAAGTTACTGAACCTCTGCAACATCCGGCCTAGCTCTGTCACTAGGAGTGGGCCTGAGAGATTTACAATCTGCCCTACTTTTCATCTTTTCTCTTTCTGATTACCACAGACGGACTTGTTCCTGCCACCATGATGAGCTGATATCCCCTGAAACTGTGAGCAGAATAAATGTTCCTTCCTGTTGTGGATGGCCTCAGCCTTGGCCTTGTATTTTGATGCTAATTCCACTTTCCAGGGAGGGGCTGCAGAGGAGGAGTGAATCAGTACACAGGTGACTTTGAGTGAACCTTAATTTGTAAAATAAAGGCTGGAGCCAGTGATTGGGCAGAAGAAGGGGAGGTGGAGAAATAAAGGTTGGTGGGAAGAAAGAGAGAGAGAGAGAGAGAGAGAGAGAGAGAGAGAGAGAGAGGATGATGGAGAAGGAAGAAGACTGAGGAGCAGGAGGTAGAAGGACAATCTCGTGACTTAGAAAACCTGCAAGTTATCTGCCCAATCTAGGTGTGCAGCTTATATTCATAATCATTGAGTTGTGTTTTCTTTGACCTGTCTTATTTGGGTTGGAGATTTACTGCAACAAATTTGCGCCCAACTTATTGCTTAGAACTCAACTAACCTGAGGTAAAGCCCCCATAAAAATCTGAGTGAATCTGAGGGGCCTACAAAGAATGGCAGAGAGGCTTCTTCTCCCAACCCCCAAACTATGGCCAGAGTCAGGAGCAGCACTCAGCCTGCAGCTGGGCTTGATCAGTGCCCTGTAAAAGCTCCAGTGAGAAACAGGTGATCCTAGAACACAACTGCTTGCAAGGTAGTTTTCAGGCAGAAACAGTGAACTGAGGGCTCTGGACCAGGTAATTCTTTGATATAAAAAAAAATATAACCTTTTGATACTTAAAGATGAGAAACACAATAAATATCTTTTGGGCTTTATGTGATGATATTTTGAATGGTTTGACAGGAATTGACTTAGGGAAAATTGTCACTGGCTCTAGAGTAGAGAGTACAGTATACAAGTGGAAGCTGCTCTGGAGTACAGAGCCAAACAGATAGATGGTATAAATATAAAACTGTTCTAGGCAGAGAGCCGAACATAAAGATAGTGTAACTCAGGTGTATTCAGATGATATAAAGTTATATTGCCTCACAGGAGAGTCAGGTTCTGTCTAATGTGGGCCCCATAGGAATTCTGGGTTTATTTCCTGCTTGGCAAAATAGGGAAGGAAGACGGGTGTGATTTTCAGTTTTGTGGTTATATTTTTCCTCTGGGAAAGAGGTCAAGATAAAGGTTTTTCTGGTTACTGGCTCAAGGACATGCTGATTTGGGAAAAAGGTTCTATCTGTGTGTTTTCAGAAGAGATGATTGAGGTATTTTCTGGTTATGGCTCAAAGATATGCTGTTTTTGGGAAAAGGTCTGTGTGTTTTCAGAAGAGATGATTCAGACATTTCTACCTCCCAGAATTATATGGATTAGACATGACAGAGACAGGCCACCAGAAGACTAGATTCCAGAATTCAAACAAAAAATTATCTTGATACTAAAATTTGTTTTGAGAATTATATATTGCAGAAATATACACTCAGACACCTTCCCCAGTGGTCTTATCAGATAAGTTTATATCTGGAAAAGTCCCTAAAACTAACATGTAACTAAAATACAAACACATTAGACAAGAGAAAATTATGTTTCTTTTTTGTTTTTTTCGAGACAGAGTTGGCCTCGAACTCAGAAATCCACCTGCCAGCTGGGTGGTAGTGGAGCACGCCTTTAATCCCAGCACTTGGGAGGCAGAGGCAGGTGGATCTCTGAGTTCGAGGCCAGCCTGGTCTACAGAGTGAGTTCCAGGACAGCCAGGGCTACACAGAGAAACCCTGTCTCGAAAAACAAACAAACAAACAAACAAACAAAAAAACCCAAAAAAAACAAAACAAAACAAAAACAAAAACAAAAACAAAAACAAAAAAAGAAATCCACCTGCCTCCGCCTCCCAAGTGCTGGGATTAAAGGTGTGCACCACTACTGCCCGGCAAAAATTATATTTCTAAAAGACATTACATGTAACACAGGAGAGCAAAAATTATGTAGCTGTGTGTGGTTCTGAACTCCCGAGCCACTTGCCTCTACCTCCTAAGTGCTGGGATTCTAGGTGTGCACCACCATGCCCACCTTGTAGTCTTCTTTAGTTATAATGGTCCAGTTTACTGTGTGGTAATCTTATCTTATCCAAAAACAACTTATGAAAAAGATACAAAGGATCTATATATCAAGAACATCTCATAGATCTGATTTATCACTGAAAGCTGAGGATTCTGGTGCCAGCACAGAGGTAACAGAGAGCCCCAGTCTTCTCTGGATTCTAGTACAGATTAATAAAGTCTACTTAAAATCAAAATAAAGTAATATCCAGTAGAACAAATGACAGGAGGTCACCCCAAGATGAATGGAAGTCTGAGCCTAGCAGCACATGGTACAATCACAGTGACTTTGAAGGCTTCCAAGTTTAGGATGACTTGATACTGTCTCAACACACAAATAAAATGGGCTAAGAATGCAGCTCAGCGGCAGAAGTCTTGGCTTAGCATGTGAGTTCAGTCCCTGGTTCTTCAACTCTATTAGGGAGATGGACATCAATGAACTTCATTCAGAGTTCTCTGTAGAAGAGATTACATGAGCTTCCAGTAGTGGGGGACAGTAATTCTTTTTTTCTTTCTTTTTTTGAGATAGGGGCTCTTTAAATAGCTCTGGCTGATCTGGAACTTGGTATAGAGCAGGCTGGCTTCAAATGCACAGAGCACCACCTATTTCTCTTTCCTTAGTGCTGAGACTAAAGGTATGTGCCATGATGCCTAGCTAAATCTTTGTTTTCTATTGGAATCAGAGTAACATAATGTGTCCCAGGCTGGCCTTGAACTTGTGAACCCACTATCTTAGCTTATTTTTTTTCTGTTTTATTTTCTACGACAGGGTTTCCTCTGTGTAGCCATGGCTGTACTGGAACTTACTCTGCAGACCAGTTTGGCCTTAAACCCATAGATTGGCCTGCTTTTGCCTCCTGAGTGCTGGGTTAATGGTGTGTGCCACCACCGCCTAGCTTACTCCTCCTAAATGCTGGCTTTACGCATGTGCATTACCACACTCAGTCCACAAGCACGACACTGTTCCTTGAGATGGAGACTTCTGGAAAAGGAGCTGTGTGGGACCCCGACTCACCTGAGTGATTATTCGTTCTCCATCCTTATAGACCTTTTCCCCGATCACATCCACAATCTTCATTCGTTCTGACATCTAAATAACGGGTACAATTATATAGTGTAAGGATAAAACCTTGATTGGATGTTATTGTTACAACTAGGTTACAACAGTATTATTTGAAGACCTAAGAGTAGTTTTAACAGGTTTTCGTAAACAACATAAACAGACTTATTCAAACTTTACCTCTAGTGATTTAAAGAGTGGCACAGACTCAATAAATGATTCAAACATCTTCCTCTTCTTTGCATTGTTTTTCACTATGATTCTTCTAAAAGTCACCCGGTCCTACAAGACAAAAATAGGAAAATTCTACTAAAAGTCTGTGTAAGAGAACATTTATGGTTAAAATAGCTGAACCACTACTAGGGAGCCGGAAGTCACTGTATCAACAGAGTCTAATGATACTGGAAGAAAAAAACCCTCTAACTTGGGCTAGGCAGAAGTCTTCAAACTGTAGTTTGCTCTGCTCAATGAGTGCCACCTATGGGTCATAAATAGAACACAAAACTTCCATTAACTACCTGGGTGCTCACAGTAAGTATTATACAGTACCAAAAGGTACCATTCAGAAAAGGCAAACAATGCTGTCAAGAGTTTTTAACTATAATGAAAAGACAACACAAAATATACAGGGCCTGTGGCCTTAATCAACATTTAGGAGGCTGAGGCAGGAAAACCATACATCCAAGATCAGTCTGCATTACAAGGTAAGTTCTTGGACAGCCTGGATGATAGTGAGGCCCTTATCTCTAACAAAAACAAACAAACAAAAAAACCAAAGCATAAAATAGCTAAGAATTTTTGCAGTTGATACATGCTGGGTGGAATATAAAGATAGCATTTGAACTGAAATGTACTAGGTCAAAGTGCAGAATGCAAACACCACAGTCATTCCCAGATGGACTCCAGGGCAGGGCAGTGTGAGCCTAAGAACTCAGACACTCAACAGACAGAACACTCTACATCAGGAGGCCCGATTGAGCAACCTAGTTCCGTCACACAATAAAATAAAATGGTTTTGGAATCGGATCTAAGTTAGCAATATTTTTCTTCTGCCTCTGGCGGTCAGAGATGAATGTTTTTACACAGTAGTGACATCCTATATGCAAAGGCTGAAGGATGAAGCTGCAAGACAGAAAGTGTGGAGCTGCATCTGCTTAGCATCTCTGATGGCAGGCAGGAGCGTGGTGAGACACAGGAGGCAGTGTGGGTTTGTGGGCTCCAGTGCATCGGCTCCAGAACTGCAGGCCCTGTCTCATGCCGTGATTCACTTATTTCCCAGTGTAGGAGGCTGTGGGTCTCCTCCTCTACTGCTCTGAACTACAGCTCTCTGGCATTGAGCAGGTTGGTCTCCATTATCTTCCCTATCAGCTTGCTTGACAGGAGCCACTCAGTCTTTACTGCTCTCATGGGATGCATCATCTGCCACTGATTTCTTTATTTCATGGGCTGGAGTTGGCTCAGCAGTTAGGAGCACTGGTTGTTCTTCCAGAGGTCCTGAGTTCAATTCCCAGCAACCACATGGTGGATCACAACCATCTGTCTGGTGCTTCTGGAGACAGCTACAGTTTGAAGATGAGCTACATATAGTAAACTCGTATACATAAAATAAGTGTTTAAAAGTTCCTTTCATACTTTGAAATATTATGCCATTATTTTTAAAATTCAATTTCTGTGTATTTTCTGGGCTAATCTGGGCCAAAAATATTGTAGAATGAGGGAAATTAAGATTGAAACACTGTTGTTGGTTACAATGGCACATGTCTTTAATCCCAGCACTTGGGAGCCAGAAGCAGACAGATCTCTGTGAGTTTGAGGCTAGCCAAGGCTACATAGTAAAAGAAGGCTATCCCCAATGCCAATGCCCTCTTCTGGTGTGTCTGAAGACAGCTACACTGTACACATGTACATAAAATAAGTAAATAATATTTTTAAAAAGGGGTTTAACCTTTTTTAAAAAAGAAAGAATGGAGACTTTCTTCAGTGACTAATGCATGTATCTCTCTCTCTCTCTCTCTCTCTCTCTCTCTCTCTCTCTATCTATCTATCTATCCATCTATCCATCCATCTATCTATCTGGTCTCATGTAAGCCAGGGGTTCCTGTCCATTGATTGATTGATTGATTGATTGATTGATTGATTGACAAGTTCTCGTGTAAGCCAGGCTGTTCTTGAACTCACCATGTAACCAGAAAACATGCTTCCGTGCCTGGTTTTATGCAGAGTTGGGGACTTAATTCAGGGCTTCCTTGTACTCTACCACTGAGTGACCTCTCCCAGCTGAGACTGATCCTCTGTCTGCATGATTTTATACTTGCCAGAACTTTTAATTTATGCTGGGCAAAGCCAAATCTTGTGGCTGTGAACAGCATAAAAAATAAAAACAAACCAACCATAAGATGCCCACCTCATCTTGAGGAGCAGCCCACAGAGCACGGAGGAGGAGGGTTTCATAGGCAGTAAGAGCACAAGAGGGCAAAAGAGCCTTCAAGTTCAAATGAGAAAAGGAATGACATTTTCTCATGTTTGCCAGGAATTGTCCTGACTGAGGGCAATGGCTCATTTAAGCAGGAAGGTGGAATCCAGTATAAGGAACTCCATGACAACAGCATTCCCCTTGCTTATCCTCAGCAGGCAGTGCAAAAGTTTTGCCTTTGAACCTTCCTGAAGTTCCATTTCTAGACATAGGACAGAAGCTCCAAGACAGACTGAGCTTGCAAAGTAACCAAATGAAGCAGGAGAAAGGCAGAAGTCCAGGGGCGTCTTCTTCATGGGTCATTGGCCTCACATCAGGTACAAGAAAAGACTGAAGCAGCTTCAAGTAGGAGGACAGGCCGCATCTGAGAGAAGAATCCTTAACTACAGGCAGGAGGTGACCAGCACCACGGTCACAGAGACTGGGTGCTACTAGTCTCTGGGCATCTAACCTGTGCCAGGCCTTGATGCAGCTACTTTTTCATGTCTATAACCCTATGCCAAGCCAGAAGGCAGACTATTTCATATTATTTTTAAATAATTTCCATTTTATTTACATTACTTTTATTTATATTATTTTTACTTTATTAATTATTTACTTATATTACTTATATAAAGAGTGGGTTATATAATTTTCAAATGTTTGGAGGTTTTCACTATTTCCATTATTATGGCTAAAGAATAAATACTTCAATTTTTCAGTCACACCAGAAGAGGGCATCAGATCCCATTACAGATGGTTGTGAGCCACCATGTGGTTTCTGGGAATTGAACTCAGGACCTCTGGAAGAGCAGCCAGTGCTCTTAATAGCTGAGCCATCTCTCTAACCCTAATTTCAATTTTTGATTTGTTAAGATTAATTTTACATTCCTGGATAGGGTCTTCTGTGGTGGCCATTCATGTTCTTTAAAAGAATATATTCTGCTGTGTGTCTATACATTTCAATTAGATCCTGCTGGTTACATAGTTAAGCTCTTCTGTATCCTCGGTGACTTTCTGCTGAGTAGTCCTGTCAGTGTTTTGGACAGTGCGTCATCTGTGGCGTGGATCTGTCTATCTCCTGTCAGCTCTCTCACCTAGCAGCTCTGCAGTGGCCGTTCTTTGTACACATTTCAAGGTTGCTGCGCCTCTCAGGTGGACCACACCTCTCATAGCTATGCACTTTGGTAGATCACGCCTCTCATTATTATGCAGAGCTTACTCTTCTTTGTCCCTGCAATTTTCCTTGTTCTAAAGTCTGATATTAATATAATTGTTCCTTTTTATTGACATTTGCATGATGCATCTATTTCTAACCTTACTTTTGACTCACTTTAGTCATTGTATTTGAGAGTTCAGTAGACAGCATATGGCTGAATCATTTCTTGTTTCGTTTTTTTGGCATGGGGAAGGGGTTGGGGATAGGGAAAAGAGGCGGACAACAACTAGAGACAGGGTTTCTCTGTATAGCCCTGGCTGGCCTGGAACTCAGAGATCTGCCTGCCTCTCTGCCTCCTGAGTGCTGGGATTAAAGGCGTGAGCCTGGCTGAACATTTCTTAAACTCAGTCTTATAGTCTTTTTAAATTAGCATATTTGCTTACATTTTGTTCTTCTTTTTACTTTATTTTCAAATTTTATGTGCATGGATGTTTTGCCTACATATATGTCTATTTAATCATTGTATCCAGACGCCAGAGAGGGCATGGGATCTCCTAGAACTGGAGTTACAGACAGTTGTGACCTGCCATGTTGAGTGCTAGGAATTTAAATCTGGGTCCTCTTAAAGAGCAGCCAGGACTATTAACCCATTGAGCTGTCTTTCCAGCCCATTTTTATTCTTTAAAAGAGACAAAAGTTACATTTATTATTGTTATTGGGGGAGCCATCAAGTGCAGCAGCCCTATCTAACTTGGACTTTACTATGTAGACTAAATGGCCTGTTTGTAGTGATCCTCCTGCTTCTGCCGAAGTGTTGGGATTATGACTGTAGCACCACTGGCCTATTTAGATAACATATTAATTATCATATTAAGGCTTGCATCACCAATATTGTATTTTGTTGTTCCTTGTTTTCTTTCTTTCTTTTTTATAACCTTTGTTTTGTAGAGTGAAAAATTCTAAAGACCATTTTATGAAATATATGTAGACTTTTTCTTTGCCCTTAGACCTGGGCAGAAAAAGTGCAGGTTCCAGAACTTGGAACTGAAAATAAGATTTCAGGCCTTCACTGCCTCGGGACACATTCTGGGTGAAGGACATTATCCCTGAATCAGAGGACACTTGCTGGATTACATTCTTCAAGCCTCAGGTAGTAGACCCACCTGTGGGTGGGAAAAGCCCAAAGCAGGAAGATACATTCCTGACCATAAAAAAATACAAGTCATCTAGGTGGGGCTGTGACTAGAGGAAGTGAGAAATATTTAACCTGAAATAGTTGGTAATGACATGGTAAGACTACATTTTTGAGAAGAATGAGTGTGCACAGTGATTTTTCACATGACTCTAATCACTTAGGGTGAGTACCTCTGAAATGTTCCACTATTTTTATGTTTGTATTCTTGACAACCCCTCACCCCTTTTCCCACTCCCCTGGTTTGTGGTTTTTCCCTTTAAAACCCTCCTCAGACTGGCTGGCGGGGTCGAACTCTACTCCTGCGTGAGTGTGCAGTTAGACCGCTGGCTGCCAGCTTTCTTCCCTAATAAACCTCTGCTGATTGCATACAGGTATGGTTTCTTGTGATCTTTGGGTGGTCGTGATTTCTTGAGACTTGAGGAAGGGTCTCCCGAGTATGGGGGTCTTCAGTTTCACTTTTTCCCACTTCCTCATGGATTACATGAACACTTTCTGGAATTTGGTTTATAAAATTTGACTATATTTCTATACAATTTTTGGTGGTGGGGGGAGAAGGAATATTACTATGTTGCCTAGTTTGACCCTGAAATCCTGGACTTAAGTGATTTTCATGTTTCAAGCCTCCTGAGTAGCTGAGACTAAGAAACATGCCACTGCATTCAGCTAGCGCTTTGAGAGGCTGCTCTAGGCTGACATTAGACATGATTCACATCAATGCACTGCAAAACCGGACTAGTTTGATAGACTTTACTTCAATCTGGTCTTTCCCCCTTTATAAAATGTAGCTATCTCAAATACTTTTTCATGTGTAACAACTACAACAGTCAGTGTACGAGCTCTTAATTAAGCTGCTCACATGACATAGAAAACGGACTGAGAAAATGGGAAAATGCATTTACATAAGAGCTCTGACAGTATATTTTCTTATAACTGGCTATAGAAGATATAACACTACACCATGCATTTCTCACTCACCAATCCCCAAAGGGAGCCGTCTGAGGTGGCCACAATGGTAGCAGCTCTCGGGGTATTGTACATCAGAGCTAGTTCTCCAAAACTGCCACGGTTGTCATACTGACCAACAGAACGCGTTTGATTATCTTTTGTTACTAAAATGTCATAGGTTCCCCTAGAAGAATGACAAGAAATAATTAATTACTTCTGATAAGTTTGAAAACTGACTGATACATATAAGACATAAGAGGGAAGGAGGTGGGGACAGAGCTCAGTTGAGAGTGTTTGCCTAGCATGCAGGAGGCCCAGGTTTGAGCCCTGATCTAGATAAACCAGGCATAGTGGTTCATGTCTGTAATTACAGCACTAGGGAGTTGGAAGCAGGAGGATTAAAAGTTCAAGATAATCCAGCTATACAGTGAGTTTAAGGTAAGTTTAGGAAAACAACATTCTGTCCCAAAGGGGAGATAACCAACATAATTTTGCTAAAACATACAAATGATTTTTGCACTTAACATTATTATTTTTTTATTAAATTTTATGTGCATGGATGTTTTGCCTGCATGAAATGTGTACCATGTACATGCAGTGCCCAAGGAGGCCAAAAGAGGGCGTCCAATTCTTTGTAGTTGGAGTTACAGATGGTCATAGCTGAGTGTACAAGTTAGGAATTGAACCTGGGTCCTCTGGAGCTGCAGTCAGTGCCTTTAACTGCTGAGCCATCTCTCCAACCCTGCATTTGACTTGGCATTTTCCAACCTTGATAAATTGACTTACTCAGTTCAGTAACTTCTTTGTAGCATTCCTGAGGACTTTTCCTGCAAAGACTTTACATCTTTTCTAGTCTGTACGACCTTTCTTCCTTACTTTTGCCTTATTACAGTGGCTGGGGCTTCACGCACAAACGATATTCACTAGAAATGGAGAGTACATGTACCCTTTCTTATGCTCAGTCTTTTCTGGGAGGATGGAGGGAGTACTGGGTCTTTCAGCTTAACCCAGGCTGGTCTTGAACTCCTGATCTATGGCCTTAGCTCCCTGGGTGTTTACAGAGATAAGCCACTATATCTGTATGATGAATAGTTTATTGAAAAAAGATGTTGAATCTTATCAAGTATCCTGTGGAAAGCACTGAGTTGACTGTAAAGTTTTTCTTTCATGGCTTGTTGAAAACAAGGACCAAACTGATTAAAATAATTAAACAACTTACTACCTATTATTGCAAATGATAGCTCAAAAAATACTCAGAACTACCCTTTAGAGAAATGGACATGTTCCATTTACTAAGAAGCAAACAAACTCCTCAGAATTTCTGTAAGATAACTAACAACATTAACAAGTGACTCAAAGAGATCCTGAGGCTAGGAAGATGGCTCAACTGGCAGTGTCTGCATACCCGACAGTGGTGGCACACGCTTTTAATCCCTGTACTGCAGGAGGCAGAGGCAGGTGACCCTCTGAGTTCCAGGATGGCCAGGACTACACAGAGAAACCCTGTCTGGAAACAATCAACCAACCAAACAAAGCCAGTAGTGGTGGCCTGCACTTCTAATCCCAGGCCCAGGAAGCCAGGCAGATAGAGAACTGAGTTTACTGGCTGGCCAGTTTATGCTAATCCTTGAGCCCCAGGCCAATGAGACTCTGCCTCAAATAAGGTGGGTGGAACCTGAGCAACAGCATCTGAGGTGTCCTCTTACCTCTGAACACTGGAGCAGCAACACAAACACACACACATAAGTCCTGGTAAAATCATTCAAGAGAGATAAAGATACTGAACAGATTTACTGCAGGGCTGCTCACCAGACAATAACCAATTATTCTGGGGCTGGAGAGATGGCTCAGAGGTTAAAATCACTGCCTGCTCTTTCGAGAACCAGGGTTTACTTCCCAGGACACACATGGAAACTCATAACTATTTGTAACTCCAGTCCCAGGGTATCTAATGCCCTTCTTGTTTCAATGGGCACCAGGTATGCATGTGGTGCACAGACATACATGCAGGCAAAAACCCATACGCATAAAAATGTTTTAAGGAAAGATACCTTTAATTTTAATAATATAATAATAATTAAATATATAATAAAATATAAAATAAATATAATTTAATAATAATAATTCACTAGCCAATAGTACAAAGGACACAAAAGTTAGCCAGGAAGTTGCAAAATTTTTCATTCAAAATTTTGAACAGGAGTCAGAAAAATGACTTAGTGGTTATGAGCACTGGCTGCTCTTCCAGAGGACCCAGGTTCAATTCCAAGCACCTACATGGTGGATCATGATCGCCTATAACTCCAGTCCCAGGGGATACAATGCTGTCTTCTGGTCTCTGTGGGTAGCAAGCATGCCATGTGATGTACAAACAGGCAAGAAGCCAAAAAAATCCATAAACATAAAGTTTTTTTTTTAATTTAAAAAGCCAGGAATGGTGACACATATCTTTAACTTTAGGAGGCAGAGATAGGCAGGGATAGCCAGGGACAAACTCTGTAAGTTTGATGCCAGCTTGACCTAGATAGAGAGTTCCAGGACAGCCAGGGATACAAAGAAAAACCCTGTCTTGAAACAAATGCTAACAGCGCTAGAGAAATGACTTCGCAGTCAAGAGTACTTGTTCCTTCTGAAGAAGACCCAAGTTAGGGTCCCAGCATTCATGCCAGGCAGCTCACGATCACCTGTAACTCCACTGCCTTCCTCTGCACATATGTGCCATGCATGCATGCACCCAGACACCCAGACATACACATAAACTAAAACTTCCTTTGAACAGGGGCCAGTGAGATGCCTCACTGGTAAGGGTTCTTGCTGCCAAGCCTAACTGGAGTATATTCAATCTTTGAGCCCCACATGGTAGAAGGAGAGATTTGGCTCCAGCAAGTTGTCCTGATGTCTATACATGCACAGACTCGTGTGTGTGTGTGTGTGTGTGTGTGTGTGTGTGTGTGTGTGTGTATAAAACACAAATGAATAAAATGCAAAAAAACCAAAATAATAAAAAATTTTTAACAAGCAAAGGTTTGATAAGCTAAATTTGTAACAGTTACTTGATGACAACCAATTTAAAAAAATCCCCAAACCTCAGGCAATTAGAAAATTCTAAATAAGCCGACATCTTGGCTGCAATTGTATAAAAATATTTATTTCTCATTTAAAACCTGTAATGTGTCTAAGAGAACGCCCTGGTTTTTAGAAAACACAGGTGGCGTGGAGGTAAAGGAACATTGTTTCTGAAACTTACTGTGTGTTGTTCTGAGATGGTGGTCTCAGATGCCTCAGACTGGATTTGAAACTGCTATGCATCTGAGGATGACCTCCAATTCCTGAACCTCCTGCTTCCACATCCCTGTTGCTGTGATTACAGGTGTAGACGGCCCTGCCTAGCTTTTTAGATATGCTAACTATAGTAGAACATTAACCTGTAGGGCTGGGCTTATAAGAATTTTCTATACTATTTATACTAGGTTTTGTTTTGTTTTAACACTTTGAAGTTTCTTCGAAAGGAAAAAGGGGTTGGAGAGCAGGCTCAATGGTTAGAAGCACCTACTGCTTTTCCAGAGTTCCGATTCCAGCACCCTGATGGGCAGTGCACAAGTCTTTAACTCCAGCTTCAAGGGATCTAATGCCATCTGCTGGCTTCTGTGGGCACTCGACGAACCACCCTCACTCCCCACTCCCAGGCCATCACAGGTAAGTAAAAATAATAACCTTTTTAAATGCATACTCATACATTGATTCAAGTAAATATGCATATACATAACGTCTTTTTTAACATGAAAGAATAACGAGGTGATGAATACATGGTAACATTTTATTACCTTAGACTCTGATGAAACCCCTTTTTTAAGACTGAGAAGAATTCAGAAGGAAGCCCTATTCTTCCTCAGGAGAGTACATTCCACTCAAGACACTAAGATTCAGGTAAATGAGGGAGGGAAGCCCCAGTGCTTCATTTTCTCCAATATGGTTTCTATGTGGTGCGGAGTCAGAAGGCACTGAGGGTATGGAGGCTGGAGGAGTGCATTCATTTAAAAACAAGCTAGAAAGCCAGGCTTCCTGCAACAACACAGAGTCACAGACATGCTTCAGGGAATCAATTCAATTGGACATTGGAATCATGCCATTCTTTGTCCAACTCTAGATTTTCAACTGTAAATGGGGTTTTACTCAGGACTCTCGGGACAGCAGTTGATAGAGAGGCAGCTATGGTCCTTCCAAAGGCTCTGGGAGACTTCGTGACCTGGATCTAGAGCTCTCTGGGCTGAGTGCTGCATAGGATCCGGCTTCTGTGGGCAAGCATTTACAAAGCATCTCTACCTACCGTTCTATGACATAAAAGTTGTCTCCATCATCTCCCTGGTCAATGACATGCTCGTCCGTTTTGACTACCTTTTCAAACATGGCATCCAGAACTTGAGAAAGCTGCTCCTAAGGTACACACAAAGAGAACGGGTGGTTTTACATTTGCTGAGAGAACATGATGGTCAGCTTGCATGGCGGTACACACCCTTAATCCCAACAACAACAACAACAACAACAAAAACCACAAAGGTAGAACTTATCCCAAATTATGTGATTATATATAATAAGGTTTTATACAAGACCACAACCAAGATTAAAGCAGAAACTTGAGAGCTAAGGGAAATGAATTTTTTATACTATTTGGCCTTAGGCTCATTAGAAGACAGCACAGTTGCCAAGCCCCTTTGTTTTTCTGACAGAGTCTTACCCAGGTGGGTCTAGAACTCATTCATATTCATTCATTCTCATTCTTTCTCTCTCATTTTCTCTCTCTCTCTCTCTTTCCCCTTCCCTCTCTCCTTCATTCCCTCTCTCTTTCCCTTGGGGGAGAGCTTTTTTTCAAGACAGGGCTTCTGTGTAGCCCTGGTTGTCCTGGAACTTGCTCTGTAGACCATGCTGGCTCTAAACTCAAAGATCCACCAGCCTCTGCCTCCCGAGTGCTGGAATTAAAGGCATGTGCCACCACACTGAGTGGGGCTGGAATTTTTGATGGTCCTGTCAGTCTCTTCAGTCTGGTCTGCCAATTCTTTTAAGGTATTATTGTCTTGAAAAACTTTCTAATTGGCTTGACAGAGAATCAATATCCAAAATATATATAGAACAAAATCAATATACAAAATATATACAGAACTCCAAACAACAAACATCAGGGCTGAGGGTGAAGCTCAGGCACAGATCATCTGCATGCACCAACCTCTAAGTTTAATTCCCCATCATGTCAAAAAAAAACTTTTTTAAACTTCCTAGGAGCCCAAAATGTTAAAAAAAAAAAAAAAAAAAAAAAAAAAAAATGAAGAAGAAAGGGTAGTCAGGTTTAAAAAAAATGGGCTAATGATCTGAAGAAACAAGAGATATTTATTAAAAGACCAGAGCAGCAAATACTTTTAATCCCAGCACTCAGGAGGCAGAGGCAGGTAGATATCTGAGGCGGGGGATGTGGCCCAGCTGGCAGAGTGTTTTGCCTCACATCAAGAAGCCCTGGGCTTGACCCCAAGTGCTATAATAAATAAACCAGCACTTTAATTCCAGCACTGGAAAATACAAGCAGAAGGACCAGAAGTTCAAGGTTATCCTAGGCAGAAGTCAAGGCCACACTAAAACAGATGTATAGGATCTCCTCTAAAAAAAGGAAAAGAAATGGGGGAGAGGTTCAATATCAACATCCTTAGTCATCAGGGAAATGCAGATCAAAACTATATTGAGAGTTCGTGCCACCCTAAATTGAATGGGTACTATAAGAAAAGTTAGCAAATGCTGGTGAGGAAGTGAAAAAAAAAGGAACTTGTATCCTGGAGGCCGATGTAAATTAGTAGAGCCACTGTGAAAAAGTATGTAAGCTCCTCAAAAGACTAAGAATAGAGCTGCGTATGACCCAGCTCTACCACTGTTGGGTATTCATCAGAAGGAAATGAAGTCAGCACACAAAATACATATTCATACTTTTATGTTACTATTCATAAGAGCCAAAATCATGAAATCAGCCTATATGGCCATCAACATGTGAGCAGATGGAGAAAATACGGTATCTACACAGTGAGGTGGATAAAGTCGTGGTATGTTTGTAGGAAATGGATGGAACTGGGCAGCATCGTGTTAAATGAAGTAAAGCAAACACAGAAGGACAAGCGGGGCATGTTTTCCCTTATGTGTAAAAAAGTGAACAACAGAAAGATAACCTGGAAATGGAGAAGGACTATGGACTATTAGGAAAGGGAAGGAGATTAGGAGAATGGTTGGAAGAGACATTTACATATATGGGAATGTTGCAATGAAACCCATTAATTTTAATAATTAACATGTGATAATAACCATTATTTTAAAAATAAAGAGCTTTCTAACAATTTAAGTGAAAACTGGCTATCTAAATCATAGTTCCAATTTCCCTAGTTGTACCTACACAACTGTCTTCTACCTGGATGGCTCCAGAATACTGTATGTAAAACTGTGTGCTGTCACTTTCCTAAATGCATGGACATGAGTATGAATAGGCTTAGCAAATCTAGAGCAGATTGTTGGGGATTGGTTCCAATGCTTTGAATTAATCTGGCCCCCCAAATCAGGAATCTGTGTGTCCTTGTCCCCAGTTGGTTTTTGATGGATTGATAAATAGCCAACAGCCAATGGCTGTGCAGGCAGACTAAGGCAGGACCTTTAGATTCGCAAGGGCCAGGAACTGGGAGACTGGGGGAGAAGGATGGGCCATAAGAGCTGCAGGAGTGAAAGCCAACAGCCATGTAAGAATTCGGGTAAGGGGCCACTGGCCATTTCCCCAATTGGGCCTGGGGCAGCAGGGGAAGGTTTAGGAGTCTCAGGAGCACCAGAGGAGAGCATTTGCTAGCAGGGGAGAGTTTAGGAGTGCCCAGCCTTTGAGCTAAGCACGTCAAAATTAACTGGTGTGTGCGTGTGCGTGTGCGTGCGTGTGTTTCATTCATGAATCCAGATTGCTCCTGGGTGGGTGCATGCTTGCAACCTTCTGGGAGCCAAAGCAGTGCAGACAACTACCAATACAGCAGACAGCCTCAGAGGTTATCCTGTAGAGTGGGACTTTACCTGAGTAGGCCAGCACGCTAACTTCTAAACAAAAGTGTAATTTCTATCTCATCAATTTTTATGACTAAGGAGGCAAATGTAAGGAGAGCATTTTGCTACAACAGTGTTGCTTAGTAAGTAGTATCTAACGGACAGGGAATATATGCACATTTCACTTAGTAAGTAGTATCTAACGGACAGGGAATATATGCATATTTCACTTAGTAAGTAGTATCTAACGGACAGGGAATATATGCATATTTCACTTGTGCATAACATATACAATTATGTACTTACCAACAATACATGTCATAAGCAGAAAGCAACTATATGAATAAATATAATAAAAAGGAAACACTACTACTAAATTCTGATCAAACACTGGTCTCGGCCCTGAGTCAGAGTCCTTCCATTAGACAAGATTAACGAGTAGCAGGGAGCACAGAAAATACCAGCTTTACACTGAAGGTTGAAAACAGGGACAACAGAAGTTCAAGGTTGGGGCTGGAGAGATAGCTCAGTGGTTGTTAAGAGCACTGGCTACTCTTCTGAAGGAACTGAGTTCAACTCTCAGCACCTACAAGGCAACTCACAACTGTACATGCAGTTATATAGTCTTTAGTTCAAGGGCCGCCTGGGCTACATGACACCATTATCTCAAAAAAAGGGAAAAAGGGGACAGGGTGGGAGAAATGGCTCATTCAATCTGAGTTTGATTTCCAAAAATCCATGTTTTAAAAAAGCACACAGCATTTAAAGAATGATACCTGAGGCTGACCTCTAGCTTCTACATGGACATGCACTGCTCCAACAAGATGCACCTTCACATACCTACAGCTCAGTCATAGAATGCATATCTCAAGTATGTGAAGTCCTAAGTTCAATTCTCAGGACCAAAGTGCAAAAAAGAAAAGAATACTAGCTTTAAGAGAGAACTGATGTTACTTCTGTGAAATTCCATGTAATTTCTGTCAGAGGGACTCCGTTTCCTAAAATAAAATGCCAAAAGGCATCTTTAATTCCAAAGCCCCACGGGTGTTGACTACCATACAAGCTAACATACTAAAAAAGAGTGCTTACTACTGTGTGCCAGCCACGCTCATGTAAAACATGGCTGACAATCCCTGAAATTTTCTAGTTAAATGCTGCCAAGAAAAAGGAGGGAAAAAAAGAGAAAAAAATACTGGCAATACATTCAAATTTTCTCATATAATCCAGACTAAGCAACATCTCTGGCCAGATCTGAGGAGGGCTCTTGTTCTGAGTACTTTCTCTTGTAATTCTCTAGAAACCATCATGAGGTGTGAGGGGAAGAGGATCATTCTACACTAAAGGAAACAAAGATGAAATGATCACAATCAAGTACCACGAGTGCCTCGACCGAGAACAAAGGGCCTCACGTTAAGAACATACATGGGAAGCCAGGCAGTGGCGGCGCACGCCTTTGATCCCAGCACTTGGGAGGCAGAGGTGGGCGGATTTCTGAGTTCGAGGCCAGCCTGGTCTACAGAGTGAGTTCCAGGACAGCAAGGGCTACACAGAGAAACCCTGTCTCGAAAAACAAACAACAACAAAAGAACACATGTGGGGCTGGAGAGATGGCTCAGTGATCTGTTCTTCTCAAGGTCCTGGGTTCAATTCCCAGCAACCACATGGTGGCTCACAACCATCTGTAAAGGGATCCGATGATCTCTTCTAGTGTGTCTGAAGACAGCGACAGTGTACTCACATACATTAAATAAATAAATCGTTTAAAAATATATGAACAGGTTTAACTTAAAAAAACAAAAACAAAACATATAGTGCATGCCTGCCTTTAACCTTTAACTTGGGAGGCAGACGCAGGCGGATCCCTGGGAGTTGGAAGCTGGCCTGGTCTACAGAGTTCCAGGGCAGCCAGAGCTATATATACTTTCATCCTTGGAAAATATTTTCCAAAGCATCTTGTGACGAAAAGTCATAAAGTCTTACACATGGACAAACAGCTCAGAACAAAAGATGTCCTTCGTTCTCCTCTGTCACAAACTTCTATATAATGAGAACAGGAAACAGTGAACATGTTTACTAGTTCATGGGGCTGAGGAACCAGTCAGCAGGTGAGAGAGAGTTAGGGGTGCAAAGAGGAGGACTGGAGTACAAACCCCCAATAACTACATAAAATAGCTGGACACAGCTTGTAATTCCAGCAAGAATAAAAGTAAAAGATAAATTCAGAATTTCTAGGGCTTTAGTTTCAGGCTCATAAGAGACCCGGCATTAAAGTTCTAAGGCTGAAAATGACAGAACAGGACACTCAAGCTCCTTTTCTGACCTCTGCACATGGCATGCATATCTAGACACGCACACACACATATACTGCATGAATACATCACACACACAC
Source organism: Arvicanthis niloticus (assembly GCF_011762505.2). Lineage (NCBI taxonomy): Eukaryota > Metazoa > Chordata > Mammalia > Rodentia > Muridae > Arvicanthis > Arvicanthis niloticus. Next base: position 28,896,841 of record NC_047678.1, on the reverse strand, counting down.
ATACAAACACATTGTGGTTAAAGGCGTTTAAAAGTGTTTGTGGTACTATTCTTTTGACTTTACTGTAAATTTGAAATTTAAAAAACTTATGTGTCCATTTGTATTTGGGAATGCATTGTATTTGTGTGTACATGGATTTGGAGGCCAAAGGTAGATACGAGTGTCTTCCCTTGATTGTTCCCTACTTTATCTTTTAGGTCAGGGTCTATCATTGAACCCAGAGCTAGACTGGGCTACACTGGGAAACCAGTGAGCTTTGAGAATCTGCAGGTCTCCACTCCCACTGTGCTACGGTTATAAAGGTACGGGGCCATGTTGGGGTTTTTATCTGGGTGCTGGGGATCCAAACTCAGGTCCTCATAGTTGTATAGCTACTAAGTTACAGTTATAACTCACCATATGGTTGCTGGGAATTGAACTCAGGACACCTCTTGAAGAGCAGTCAGTGCCCTTATCCTCTGAGCCACCTCTCCAGCCCCACAACTCAGCAATTTTGCCCTTAGCTACATTACTGAATACAAAATGGAAAAGAAAGACTATAAAGACCTGATGAAAATGGGCCTTATCTCCTTAGTATGGTGGTACACTTCTCTAACCCCAATATTCAGGAGGTTGAGGCAAGAAGACTGAGTTCAAAGTTAGCCTGAGCTACATAGTAAGTAATAAATTCTAGGTTGGGACTACATAGTGAGACACAGACAAAAAGAAAAGAGAGAGGAGGAGCAGAGAAAGAAATGGAGAGGAAACAGAAGGCAAGAATGGAGGAAGCTGAGGACAAAGGAAATTACAAAATGAACATGGGTGAACAGCAAAACTAGGAGTGGGAAGAACCTCATATTAAGAATACAGGTTGTGCCAGGTGGTGGTGGAACACCTTAATCTCAGCACTTAGGAGGCAGAGACAGGTGGATCTCTGTGAGTTGGAGGCTAGCCTGGTCTACAGAGTGAGTTCCAGGAGAGCCAGGGCTATATATAGAGATCCTGTCTCAAAAGATAAAACAAATATTAATAATAATACATGCTGCAATTCTATTTATATGAAATTCTAAAATAAATGAAACCAATCAATTATGAAATAAATCAAAACAGTAATTGCCTCCAAAATGGGAAGGGGCAGCATTAATCATGAAAAGGCATTTTAAGGTTGAGGACAATTAGATTAGATTATCTGGTTAGATAATTACATAGTATCTGATTAGAGTAAAGATCACCTGTGAATGCATCTGTCAAAGCTGATACACCAAAGACTATATACTATACTAAAGATTAGTGCGTCTACCACCAGGCCTGATAGTGCAGCCCTATGACCTCAGCTACTAGGATGGCTGAGGTCTGAAGACCGTCAGGGACTATCTGGGCTACAGAGTGAGCTACAGGCCAGCCTAGGCAACTCAGGGAGACACTGTCTCAAAATAAAAAGTAAAAATCCTTGAGATTAGGCCTATCCTGCTCTACAAACTGAAGGAAAGCCAGCCAGGAGACATAGAGCACTTCCTAGCATGAGTGAGGTCCTTGGCTCAACTCCTAGACAGAGTAGAAACATATATAAACATATATAACTCTAGTTCGTAATACACACATCAGAGTATTCAGGTCAAAGTGTGCTGATATCAGACTGCAGAGCTAAAGCTATGGCAGAAAGGATTACCATTCTGCTCCTTAGGAATAAGGATGGTGAGCCCTTTGGCAAGGGATGGGTAGATGTATCTGGCAGATCAAGCACAGCTAGACATAATTTTGTTGTAAGACTGAATAGAGAATATGAATATAAAAACAGGAGACAATAGGGCTGAGGAGACAGCACAGCTCGTGGGTACACTACTTGTCATGCAAGTGTAGAGAGCTGGGTTGGGCTTACAGCACCCAGACAAAAGTGTGAGGTGGATGGGGCAGTTCATTTGTAATCCCAGTGCCGACGAGGCAGGATTAGGGGACCACTGGGGCAAGCTAGACGGCTAGACCAGGTGAACTGGGCAACTCCGGGGTCAATGGGAGACTGGGCCTCAATATATAAAGTGGAGAGTGATGGGTCAATACCCAGCATCAGCCTCTGGTCCACACCCAGACAAATGAGAGCATGCCTGCCACGCACACATAACATGCTCAAAAAACAACAACAGCAATTCAACGGAAGAAAACTAGTAACGATATAAAATGTCAGAGTCCTTCTCTTCTTCTCCTCCCCTTCCCTATTCCCTTTCTTTCTTTGATTCTTCCAACAGGCTCTTGATGTGCAGCCCAGATCAGCCTCAAACTTGAGCTCCTCCCGCCTCAGCCTCCTCCTGCTGCTTTATGTTCCACCATGCTCAGATCAGTTATTTTTCAATAAAAAAATAATAAAAGTGTATTCAATACTGGGAAATAAATCTTGCCTACAACTCTGACAGTACAAAATTGACAGATGGCTTTATTAACAATAAGTAAAACAGAAAGCCCTCTCCATGTATTTATATGGCTGGGTCTTTCAGGGAAAACAGCTATCACAAACCAGACTGTACTCTGGATAAACAGGACAGTCCTTCAACTCACTGTCCTTATTTTATTCAGTCTCAGACTACCAAGCACCACATAAGGTTTTGGGATTCCTACAAGCCATATGGCTACTATCAGACAGGTTGACAAATAGCAGAGATGGTTGCCTCCCCGAGTCAGGAGTGTAAAGCAGTGAGACGCCTAGAGAGCTGCAGTGATATCAGTCTTCCCTAAGAGCTCAGTAGTGAGGGAATTCTAACCCCAATCTTCCTGCCTCTGCACAGTCTCTGCACAGAAATAGGTCTAGCCTCATCCATTCCTGTGGCTTTAGTAAATGGCCTTCAAAGCAGAGAATTGTTACAGACAAGACGTTAAAAATTGGGGCTATGCGGATGGTTTGTTGGTAAAGTGCTTGTCACAAAGGAACCTGAGTTTGAATCCCCAGAACCTGCATAAAAGCCAGGCACAGATGTGCATCATTAACCCAGCAATGGACGGGCAGAGACAGACAGATCCCCAGAGCTCACTGGGAGCCAGGCTGGCTAACATAACCAGTGAAAACCATGAGAAACCTTGTCTCAAAAAATAAAGCAGAGGGCCAGTGATGTGGCTCAGAAAGTAAGAACATTTTCCGACAATCCTGATGTCTTGAATTTGATCCCTAGGGTACCACACAGAAGAAAAGAACTGATTTATATAAGTTGTCCTTTGACCATAGTACACACACACACACACACACACACACACAGAATGCAAGAGACACCTGGACACACATTCTATGTGAAACCCTGCAGATTCACAAGACTTGAAGCCATTACAAGAGAAGTCCTCCATGTGAGGCATAGGAAACAACCACACACTTGGAGTGGATTAGCTGCTGTGGTGATGAGCAGCACACAGCAACATCTCTAGGGAAATCAATTCCTCTGCCAAACAAATGTAGACCCTCCAAACAAAGCCGGGATCCTGTTACCTTGGCATCTATCTCATAGTAGCATAACCTAGCTACATCTAGATCACTAGTATAACTACAGGCATTTAAAAACCATGTCTTCAGTAGGCATTGTAGTGTCTTTAATCCCAGCACTCGGAAAGCAGGACAAGGTGGATCTCTCTGAGTTGGTGGCCAGCCTGGTCTACACGGGGAGTTACATTGCTAGCTAAAGCTACATAGTAAGACCCTGTCTTAAAACAAAACAACAATAAAACCATAAGCTTCATTACAGTGATCAACAGAATAAAGGCAATTTTTTTGGTAAGTAAACAAATCTGAAAATGTGTGCCTAATTCAACTGCAGCTAACATGCTTAAAACTGATTAAATGCCAAGTAGGAAAAAAGCTAAAATGTCATTATAACAAAAATATTTAAAAAAAAAAAAAAATCAATGTTACCTGATCAAGGTTTTTGAAAAGAAGAATATCTTTACAAGCTTCCTGAAGCCTGCATCTCTGCTCATCAGTTTTGGGATGAACCACCTGTCAATTGAAATAAAGCCAAGACAATTATTTTATTGCATTCAGAAATCACCAGTCTAAAAATTAATGTTTTTTTTTCCAAAAAAGAAAAAAAACAAAGAATATGTATGTATGTATATATGTATGTATGTATGTATGCATGCATGTATGTATTACAACTCTACAAAAAGCGTGCTGCTATGGTAATACAGGAGTAAGACACACGACTCTGGAGCCATCTGTGTCTGTGTGGCTGCAATTATTATCTGCATACATTTGCAATAGGAAATTGTATTCCTTTGTTAAGACTTGTTTTAGTTTTTTTTTTTTTCACTACTAAAACAATGTAATGATCTCCATTTGTGTATCCTTAGGAAGAACTTTCCCTAGTAACCGCTGAGTCTGACTATGTCAGCTGACTAAGACTGGCTTCTGCAAAGCCAGTCAGGTGCTCCTCACCAAATCCTCAACCAGGGCTATTGTATAAAAATGGTATCCCATAGATACTTTTAAATTTTACTTTAATTAGTCACAAAACAATAAATTTCCTTTGATATTTTTCATGCAAATGTTGATTTTGTTCTTTCTCTTCCTTCCTCTGTTCTCCAATCCCCTTTTCTTTCTCTCCCCCACTTGACCTTTGAACCCTCAGTTCCCTCCTTTTCATTTCCCTCTTCAAGATGCAGAAGTCCTCCCACCCCTCTCCTCAGCTCTCCTCTACAGCTCTTGCTCTCTCTTGCGGCTGCCTGTTTACTTTTACAGTCTATACCCACTCTCACACAGGCACGAAAATATAAGAAGCTATGGTCTGTGTGAGAAAGCGTGTGACTCACATGGAGATTTTCATTCACACTTACTTCCACTGTCAGTAGTTTATATGAGGTATGTAGTAGAAGAGAAGCAATGGAAATACAATTCTACTTAACACTTTAGCTTTGGCTCTTACCCTTGGATCATTGTCTTCCTCTTCTTCATCAGGGTTAAATGTTTCTGCACAGACTAAAAATTGGAGAGAGGAAAAAAAATGGAAGTTGTAAAATGTGTAATTTTAGAAAAAAAAAAAAAAGAGAAAGTATGGTATCATGTGCATGCACATGTTCACATGTGCCAGAGGGTGCCTTTTCCATTACTCTATATCCATCCATCTGTCCGTCCTTCCATCTATCTACATCAAGTGTCTGTCAAGTATCTATGTATGTATTTCAGACAGGGTCTCAGTATGCAGCTCTGGCTGGCCTCAAAGACCCATCTACCTCTGCCTCCTGAGTACTGGGACCAAAGGCATGCTCCACTTCCCCAGTCTCCACTTTATTTTTTTTTTTAGATAGTCTTTAACTGAGCCTGGAGCTCACAGCCTCAGTCAGGTGACTGGCCAGTGAGTTGCATGAATCCACTTGTCTTCCATCTTCCCAGCACTGACACAGATGTGTGCTTCCACACTTAAAACTTTCATGTGGGTGCCAGCGATCCAACTCAGTTCCTCAAACTTTAATTACAAGCATGTTCCAAGCTAGCCATCTTCCAACTCCCCTCCTCTTTTTATAAGGACAAAAGTCCTTTTTTTTTTTTTTTTTTTTTTTTTACCTTCATAACCCCTTTAAAGGTTATATTTTCAATTATAATCCCATTGGTATGGCTTCAATGTATATATTTGGTGGGGAGGCAAGATACAGTTTTTCACTGGATTTCTAAATTATATTAAGCAACTGTTAGTGACATTTCAGTTTAAAATAACTATGGTAGGAAAAAATACAGTGTACTATTTTAGTACATTGTAAGCATGTAAGCCTTACATGGCAGTGCTATTTAGTAAAGAGATTACACTTAGAAATAAATGACTGGGGCAGGAGGGATGGCTCAGTGGTTAAGAGGTTAAGAGGCTGCTTTTCCAAAGGTCCTGCATTCAATTCCCAGAAACCAATGGGTGGCTCGCAACCATCTGTAATGGGGTCTGATGGTCTATTCTGGCATGAAGATGTGCTTGCAGATAGAGCACTCATATACACAAGTAAATGAATAATCTGTAAAATTAAATAAATAACTGACACAGTACCAGATTCCCAGTGAACTAGCTTGTCAGTCATCAGCAGTCAGAAACTTACTGCAGACACATAGATGTTAACACACAGATCTCTGCTTAATGTGTTTTAAAGCCTCAACATATATATGAAGTCTGTTTTCTTTCCCTTTTATTTTTGATGAATGAATTTTTGAAATTGATAGACATATTTCAAAGACAGTTAACACTAATTTGAGACTGTATCAAGAAAGCAGCAGTTAGAACAGGTATGGTAGTATATGCTTGCATTCCAGAACCCAGAAGGCTGAGGACAGGAAGACTGCCATGAGTTCAAGACCAGCCTAGGCTACACAGCAAGCTCCTGTCCCAAAAAATAAAACCAAAGAAAGGAGTGTTTTAAAAATTTATGAATCCAGCCGGGCAGTGGTGGTACACACCTTTAATCCCAGCACTTGGGAGGCAGAGGCAGGAGGATTTCTGAGTTCAAGGCCAGCCTGGTCTACAGAGTGAGTTCCAGGACAGCCAAGGCTATACAGAGAAACCCTGTCTCAAAAAAAACAAACAAACAAAAAATTATGAATTCAAACTGGATGGTGGCACATGCTTTGGATCCCAGCAGAGGAAGGTGGCTCTCTGAGTCTGAAGCCAGCCTGGTCTACAGAGTTAGTTCTAGGACTGCCAGGGCTACACAGAGAAACCCTGTCTCAAAATCAATCAATCGATCAATTGCTCAATCAATCAATAAAACAAAAAATCATGAATCCATCCCTGGGCTACACGATCAGTCCCTGTCTAAAATAAATAAAACCAAAGATAAAGACCACCAACAACAAGAACAAGAATAACAACAAAACATTTAGAAACATGATGCAGGGAACTGCGGATGCTGGGGGAGAGCTCAGTGCTTCTAGAGGAACCAGCTTCAGTTCCAAGCACCAGCATGGCACCTCACACACGACCATGTCTAACTACAGTCCCAAAGGATCTGACGCCCTTTTCTGGCCATCTTGGCACCAGGCATGCATATTATTCACAGACAAGGATGTGGAAAAAACACCCATTAACATATAAAATAAATAATAAATATTTTAACATAATAATAATATTTTGGGACTTTTATTTCCAGAGTCCACCCACCCTCTGCTTTGTAGGGGTCTTTCTCTCTGAGTGCCTTGTTGTGTATTTCTTTTTTTTTTTTTTTTTTTTTTTTTTTTGGTTTTTCCAGACAGGGTTTCTCTGTTAGCCTTGGCTGTCCTGGAACTCACTCTGTAGACCAGGCTGGCCTCAAACTCAGAAATCCATCTGCCTCTGCCTCCCAAGTGCTGGGACTAAAGGCGTGCGCCACCACTGCCCAGTGTTGTTGTGTATTTCTTAACCTTTAATAATAGTATTTCTCATCTGTTGGAAAAAATAATACTAACTTGGACTACGATATATAAAATAACAGAAAATGTTAGCAAGCTAGTCCCATAAAGAAAACAAAAACCTAGAGGCTGGGGATTTAGCTTAGCTGGTAGAGTATGAAGTTCCATTACCAGCACTGGATATACGGTGGGGCACGGCTGCAATCTAAGCACTGTGCGTGTGTGTGGGAGGAGAGAGGGTCAGAAGGTCATCCTTAAACAGGGATGGCAGCCTGGAGTAGTAAGACCCTGACTCAGAAAGGTCACATATATATGTGTGTGTGTGTGTGTGTGTGTGTGTGTGTGTGTGTGTGTGTGTGTACATATGCACACAAATAGATTTTCTGAGTTCTGAAAGCATTAATTTTTGTTAACAACTAGAGGACCGTCAAGTGAGCTAAAGCTCTATTTGCGCTAAATTGCTTATTCTGAGATAGTAGTAAAAAACAAAAGACATATTTGGGATACCTTTCCCCTGCAGCCTTATTTGTACACTGCTTCTAAAAAGAGCAAAGGCCAAGACAACGCCAGTCTCTCACCAGAGAACACCACTTTCCATGCTATAACTAAAGATATAAATCGAGTGACTTTAAAACTCATGAAAAATTTTAATGGCAGTATAATCTACAATGCTAAAAATAGTAACATGAAAAAAATCACTTTTGGAAACAATTCTCTATTTGTAAACATAGAAAAATCTTATGAAACAGATGCAAAGAGAAAAATTGTAATAATATATGTACACATTTACTCAGAATGAAAGAATCACAGTTTTACTTTTAGCATTAAAAAGTAACGGCAATCATATAGATGTATTATATATATAGTAAGTATATAATATATATATAATACATCTATATACTGTTACTTTATCTTTTCAGGTTAGAGATGAATTATGGTCACTTAAGATATTCATATCTTGAAATAGGATTTTAGCAGTATGTCATAAAAGAGAGCACATACCTGACACTCGTCTAGTAAATTTGCTAGGAATCGGAACTGTAAAAAGAAAAAAACAACATTAGTCATCATTACATCACATGCCTCTATTCTTACTCCCACTTTTTGCAAAGACCTCTGATAACAGAACTAAGCACCCCAAAAATCAATGGTGGGTCAGTCCACACTTTTCTATATTTGACCACAAATTATTGTTACTCAACACAACCATATAAAAAAAAAAAAAAAAAAGCCTCTATAACTTCAATGTGCTAGAGGACCTACACTGAGCACCTCGCCACGGCCACCCTCTTTAGGCTTCCATGGGCACCTGAGTGTGTGTAGTGTATGTAGCTAAAAATAAACTTATACTTAAATATATTCATACACAGACATACATATAATTCAAATTTTATTTTGATATTTTATGTTTTATGTGTATATGTGTTTTGTCTGAATGTATATCTATGTATCGTGTGGATACCTGGTGCCCACAGAGTCCAGAAGAGGGCCCTGGAACTAGAGTTTCAGACAGTTGTGAGCCACCAACTGGGTGGCAGGAATTGAAGTTAGGTCCTTCTGAAGAACAGTCAGTGCTCTTAACTGCTAAACTATCTCTCCAGCCCCAATTTAAATAAAATAAAACTTACTGGATAAAGGTGCTTGTCACCAAGCCTGACGACCTGAATTCCATTCCTGTAACCCATATGGTAGAAAAAGAGAACGCTTGGGAAGTTGTCCTCTCACCTCCATATATGTGCTGGGTATTGTAATTTGCCCCTGACAATAAATAAATCTGTAACTATAAAAATACATATGGCATCGGAGAGATGACTCATCAGTTAAGAGTAATGGCTACTCTTCCAGAATCCAGGTTCAATTAATTCCCAGTATCCACATGACGACTCACAGAGATTTGTTACTCTAGCTCCATGAGATGTGACGCCCTTTTCTGGCCTCTGTAGGCACCAGGTACACATGTGGTACACATACATACAACCAGGCAAAATACCCATACACATGAAAAAATGATTAAAATATATCCAGGTATGGTAGTATAAGCATGTAAACTTAGTGCTTGAGAAGCTGAGACAGGAGTATTACAAGTCTAAAGCAAACCTGGCTTATATACTAAGACCCTATCTCTAAAAACAAAACCAAACAAAGCACAGGCCCAGAACTATGGCAGGAGCACTTGTTCTATCTACATCTGTCAAGCCCTGGGTTCAATCCTTAACACTGGGGGAAAAGGGAGGGAGGGTCAAGAATGGAAATATATATTTAAAAAAACCAAACAAACGACTTTCCCACTCTCTATCAGGAAAAATTGGGGTCTAGAAACAGAGCTTATCTGGTAAATGCTTGCACACAGGCATGGAGTGCATGCTTATCATCCTAGTACTCAGGAGGATGAGAGGGTCCATGTTATCCTTAGCTACACAGAGTTCCAGGCTAACTTGAGCTTATTGAGATACTGTCTAAGAATGATTGAGGAGAAATTTAAGAATTAATAGGAAAAAAAACCAAAGAGAAGAAAACTGAGGTAGATCTGAGCCTAACCAAGTTACTTGAGGGGTCCTGTCATCCTGCCCCATTTCCACCATCTAGCCCTGTGGCTTTGGTTGCTAAACTCAGGTCCTGGAGGCACATGGTACCTCTTCAAACCGACAACATCCTCTCTGTTCTCAGCAGTCTGACAGGCTCTTGACTCTACATGCCACCATTATGATTATCTGCCATCCTAAATGCTAGAACACTTGTCCTGATGAACATGAACGCTACAAACTCATCTGCCTTCAGAAGAAACACTGTATCAATCGTGGATTTTCCTGTCCCACCTCTGCTACATTGATGAAGAGGAGAATGGAAAGACTGTGGCCAATGTCCTGGCTGTTTCCCCATGGACACATTTCCCAGTTGATTATGAAGCACTCAGGTACTGTGGCCTGACCCAGAAGCTGACTGACCAGACCTTACAATCTACAATTAAAAACTTTAGTGCTAGGCAGAGTATGATGGCACATACCTTTAGTCCTAACACTAGGGAGTTTGCAAAGGCACATAGTTATTATAAGTTTAAGATCAATGTGGTCTGCATAGTAAGTTCCATGCCAGCTGGGGCTACATACTGAAGATCTGTCTCAAAACAAAACTTTTAGTGCCAGGTACATTTCCCTGCTTGTCAGAAATAACAAACATGTGGTCCTATACTGTAGTTGTTTCTTTTCTGTTGCTATGACAAAAGCAACTTTACCAAAGAATGGGTCATTTGGCTACAGTCTGCTGTTGTGGAGAAGTCAAGGCAGGAACTTGAGGCAGCCAGTCACATCCAGTCAAGATTGATGAGAAGGAAACCATGCATGCTTGTATTCAGCTCACTTTCTTCTTCTTTTTATACAGTCCAAGATCCAAACCCAGGAAATATTGCAGCTGGCTTTTAGGTTGGGTCTTCTTACATCAATGAAAGCATTCCAGAGTCCTCCACTGGCCAGTACAATCTAGAAAATCCCTCATTTAGACTAGGTGTTTCTATGTTGCCAAGTTGACAATCAAAACTATCATATTCTAATGCCCTCAACTATCAGATGACAAAAGAGCTGATGTGAGCTAAAGAAGGGAGATGTGTGGAGCTGGGCTCCAGGAAGAGGCAGGCGGCCCAAGGCAGCATACTTCTTGTCCTTGTCAGAAGAGGCTTGTCCACAGGAAATTTGCTAGTCCATGAACTCTGATGTCCAAGACTGGACATTAATAACATATTGAATCCTACTGGAAAGCCACCTCTCAGGCAGGCAGTATTATCTCTGTTTCCCAGATGAGGAGACTGATGCAAATGAGTTCAAAGCCAAAGTTCCTTACATTCTCTTATTGCTCTACAGTACACTTCATTTGCAAAACAAAACAAATTCAAACTTTCAACAGGAGAATTGGCAGTTTTAGAATGTTCTGTGTTGACTTGATATACAAAAAGCATATGTCAGTTGTAAATATTTATGTAAATCTTTAATTTTAATCACCTTTTAGTCTTCCTCCTTCATAAAAACAAGTGAAAAAGTACTTGAGCCTCTACTGAAAAAGTCACAGATAAATCCAGAGCTGTCATTAGTTAATTTTTGTCACTGTTTTTTGAAACAGGGTCTCATGTAAACAAAGCTGGCCTTGAACTCCTGGTTTTCCTGCCTCCCCTCCCAAACACTGGTAGTATATTGTAACCACCTCCTCTCTTCTCGTCTCTTCTCCTCTGCTCTTCTCTTTCTTTCTTCTTTTCTATTTTTTATTTTTATTTTTTCAAGACAGAGTTTTTCTGTGTAGCCCTGGCTGTCCTAGAACTAACTCTGTAGACCATCCTGGCCTTGAAGTCACCAAGCAAGATCCACCTGTCTCTGGCCCCCAAGTACTAGGATTAAAAAGGTGTGTGCCACCATTGCCCAGCTACAAGATCCACCTGCCTCTGGCCCCCAAGTTCTAGGATTAAGGGTGTGTGCCACCATTGCCCAGTTACAAGCAGCTCCTAATGTTTGTATATTCACTGAATGTGAACTACAAAAGTACCTAACATTTTCATATTTAAATTTTTATGAAAACTAGCTATATGTGGATTTAACTCTTGTCATCTGACATTAACTGTCTGAGGACGAGAGATAACTCTGTACTCTGTAATCAAAACCTGCCCGACTAACTGCTTAGAAATCTGCCCTACCCCAGCACAGCGCCTAGAGAGATGGCTCAGGGTTCTTGCTTCTCTTCCAGAGAACCTGGGTATGATTCCCAGCATCTGGCATCTCACAACTGTCTGTAACTCCAATTTCAGATGTTTTAATACCCTCTCCTGGCCTCCAGAGGCACCACACACTAGTGATGCAGGCAAAATACTCATAAAGATAAAATAAAAATAAATCTTTAAAAACAAACCAAAAATCTAGGGCTGGAGAGATGGTTCAGCGGTTAAGAGCACTGACTGCTCTTCCAGAGGTCCTGAGTTCAATTCCCAGCAACCACATGGTGGCTCATGACCATCTGTAATGGGATCTGATGCCCTCTTCTGGTGTGTCTGATAGGAGCCAGAGATGGCTCTATTAAAAAATAAATTAAAACAAACAAACAAACAAACAAAAATCTACCAGAGCACATTTGAAGAATGCCCCTCTATTGATAAAGCTGATTATAGGCTTTCCCCATAAGAAGGATGTCATTTTCAGCCAGTGCAAACCACTCAACTCTTTCCTCTCTTCAATATCCCTTACTCTGAAATTGTTTAACTCTATCCCCTGAAGAATATGTTTGTCTCTACTGTAAAATACTATAACTTTCTAACATTTGCATCTTAGGCAGTATAATCTTACTGATGAAATACAGCTCAGGTCTTCCTTGGGCCCTGTCTTCACGTTAACAGCTCAGCAGCGAGAAGCAGAAGCGGCTTTAGTTTACTGGGCGATTCTCTCCAGCATTAGACAGAGTGTCTCTAGCAGGTTGACAACAGGAGCAGTAGGAAAACAGAAATGAAACTTCACCTTGGTAGTGCTATTTTTATAAAAGTACTGGATGCTTTTCTTGTTACTAGGAGACAATAAAATTATAGCAACTTAATCTCAGTTTTGAGATAATGAAACAATAGATTTGTCAGAAAAAAATTAAATCTCAGGTGCAAGTTCCTTAATGGTTGCTAGGAAAAATAAAGTTTGAATGCTATTTCCATGTTTCATTCAGTCACACCACATGCCTGGATTTCTCCCCTGTTTGCAGGTTCATTCTCCTCTGCCAGTCCTGAGTGTGGTGCTGGGTGTTCTAGGTATCATGCCTGTCAGTCAGAGGCCCTCTTCTCACTTTATCACTCTTGTCCTGAAAGATTTCAATAATGCTCACAATTTTAAACAAAAGCTCACTTTATACCTCTCATATCTGCCCTGTGACATGCTAACAAGAATATCCAGTTGCCTACATCTGATCTGTAGGCTGCAAGAAAGAGAACTTGGTCTAGCTTGGGCTTTTGAAACCTCAAAGTGCAAACCCAGTGAGACACACTAACCTGGCCACACCTCCTAGTCCTTCTCAAATAGCACCACTCTCTGAAGACTAAGCATTCAAATATATGAGCCTGGGGGGGCCATTCTTATTCAAACCACCACATTAGGTTAACACCTCCTGGAGTCTTTAAAACTAAGACTTTTCTCTTTAAGTCATTGAAAAGAAAGCTTTAAGTGATTTTCCAAATAAGGTCATATTCCTGTCATAGGCTCTGAAAAAAAAATACAAAAAACAAACAAACAAACAAAAAAAAACAACAAAAAAACCAAGTACCTTCTCTTCAGAGAAGTGACACCACAGCATAATGCTAAAGTGATCTAAGTCATTTATTTGCTTGATTGTGGTCTCCCTTCCCATCACTAACCCGAAGAGTAAAATTAGGTCTATCTTTGTTTGCCCATGTAGCCTCAAAGCCTGGCATGCTATAGAATTTTCTGAGAGAGAGAAAGAGGGAGAGAGAGAGAGGGAGAGAGAGAGAGAGAGAGAGAGAGAGAGAGAGAGAGAGAGAAAGAGAGAAAGAGAGAATATGAATGTGTGTGTGTGTGTCCATGATTGGATGTGAGGGGACAGAAAACAAAAGCAAACTCCACAGTGTGTGTCTGAAGGTCAAAGGTCAACCCCTTGGCATTGGCTCTCTCCTTTCACCTTTATCTAGGTTCTGAGGATCAAACTAAGGTCACCAGGCTTGATGGCAAGGACATCGACACCCCCATACCCCCAAATGCCACTGTTACTACAGATCTTTTGTAGATATTTATTAGATAAATTCACTTTAAATCATACTATCACAAATATGCACCAAAATATTCATCTTTGGGGTAGGACATGACTCAATATATTCAACCAGAAGTTAGCTGAACCCATGGATACAGAGGACTAGCTTTAAAGAGAAGCTGATTTTGCTGGGTGTAGTCATTCATGACTTTAATTCCAGGATTCAGGAGGCAGAGTCTGGAGGTTCTCTGTGAGTCTGAGACCAACTTGGACTCCCAGAGTTACACAGTGAGACCCTGTCTCAAAACACTAAATAAATAATAACAAAGCGAAGTTGATCTAATAGCAGGGGGGGAAATAGGACTTTTTATTTGTTCAGTATTTATTGAGCCCCTACATCAGTCAGGCAGTTGAATTTGAGCAGAGAACAAAGCCACCTGTTCTCATGGAGTTCGCAATCTAACTGTGATGGCAATAAGCAAGGACAACCTATAATACAATAAAAGACTTAGCAGTTAAGGTGCAGAGACCTTAAGAGAACAGTTTTCCATTTTTTTTATTCATCTGCCATTACAGGCATTATAGGCAGCTAAGGGCAGAAACAGTTTTTTGTTTGTTTGTTTGGTTGGTTGGTTTTGTTTTTCGAGACAGGGTTTCTCTGTGTAGCCCTGGCTGTCCTGGAACTCACTCTGTAGACCAGGCTGGCCTCGAACTTAGGAACTCAGAAATCTACCTGCCTCTGCCTCCCAAGTGCTGGGATTAAAGGTGTGCGCCACCACCGCCCAGCGAAACAGTTTTTAGTATTCTATTTGATATTATATTATACTTAAACTTTTTTTTTAATGTAGTTCTGAGCTGGAGAGATCTCAGCAGATAAGAGCACTGGCTGCTCTTCCTTCCAGAAGGCCCAAGTCTGATTCCCAGTACCCACATGGCAGCTCATAGCTGCCAGTGACTCCAGTTTCCTTCTTGTGGCCTCCTCGGGCACTTGGGAATGTACACGATGCACAGACATACATGCAGATGAAACAAACACATAAAAGCATGTTTTTGAACAATGTAGTTGTGTGACAAGAGCAGCAAGTGTCTAATCCTAGCACTCAGAAGGCTGTGACAAGGGGTTATGAGTTCCAGACCACCTTAGCTTCATGGCTAGACCTTATATCAGAAAACAACCAACAACACAGTATGACCCACCAGTTAAAAGACTCTGCAAAGCTGAGGATGCTCCTCCGTGTAGAAAGCCTGCCTCGTATACACTCATCTCCAGAACTGAGAAACACCACCACCACTGCAAACAAAGCCTCCCTGCCGCCTGGTTTACAGCGCCGTTCTCTCACAGCCCCATCTGCAGCTGCCACTCTACTATATGGGGATACTATTCATAGTATTTCTGTTTATAATGTGCTTATAATACAGAAATCCTCTTTCCCAAAAAATTTTAGTTCTGAAATAGGCATGAATATTTAAACTCAGAACATGTAAACACAGCTGTCTACTATAAAAAGCAAAAACTTGTCTAATCTTATGCTACCCAAGTGGGCGAACTGGACAAAACACTCCATACACTTAAATAAAAAAAAACTAAAGATAAGAATTGAAGCCTAGGAAACTGGAATTGCTGTAAGACTGCAGTTGTGTGCAGTCTGGACTCTGAGGATTAGACGTTCAAAGCCTATTTAGGCTACCAACAAAATTCAAGGTCAGCCTGGGTAACTTAACCAGACACTATCTCAATATGAAAACTAAGAGCCATGTCAGATAGCTCGGGGGATACAAGCAGTTGCCACCAGGCCTGACAACCTGAGTTTGATCCTGATAGAAGAGAACTGAATCTCATGGGTTAGCCTCTAACCTTATATAAGCCCTGGGATGCCTCCTCACACTAAATGAACAAATGTAATTTAAAAAATTTAAATAAGAAATTCTCAGAGCTCAAATATAGCTAAATATATACCTATATAGCTCACTCAAATACTGTTAAAGGTTTATTTTATTTATTTTGTGTGTGTTGAATGAATGCTACCTGTGTGCTGGTATATGCAGAAGCAAAAGAAGATCTGGAGGTGGAGTTACAGATGGTTTCGAACCACCAATGTGGGTGCTAGAAAACAAATTTGAGTCCTCTGGAAGAACAGCAAGAACTCTGAGCCATCTCTCCAGCCCTTAGCATTTATTTGTTTATTGTATGTGTATACATGTCTGGAGTAAAAAGAATTTTCAGGATTGAGTTCTCTCCTTGCACCATGTGGGTTCTTGGGACTAAACTCGAGTCAGGTCTTCAGATATGGCAGTATGCCTCACTAACCAAGCCATCTTGTGAGTCTTACCATGAGCAAATATTATGCCAGCCTTTTCCTGTTTTGTTTTGTTTTGTTTTTTTGTTTTGTTTTGGTTTGGTTTTTTGTTTTTTTGTTTTGTTTTGTTTTTTGGTTTTTCAAGTCAGGGTTTCTCTGTGTAGCCCTGGCTGTCCTGGAACTCACTCTGTAGACCAGGCTAGCCTAGTACTCATAGAGATCCACCTGCCTCTGCCTCCCTCCCTCTGGAATTAAAGGTGCATGCACCATCACACCTGGCCTGCCAAACATTTTAAAGGCATCATCACACAGACTCCCCACAACTCTTTTTTCACCATACTATGAAGCAGAGGAGACTGAAACTCCCTTTAAGACAGGATTTATCTCACTCATCTAAATCTAACAACTGAGAAAGAGTTGCTCATATGTGTATGTGTGTTCTGGGTTTTTGTTGAGGGATATTTGATCACACTGTAAACCCTCAGATTTAATCCCTCTGGCTGGAATACAGACACACCTTTAGAACATACCTTTAATCTGAAGTTAAGTTAGAATGAAGGTAAAGTTAGTTTATAGAAGGAAGCACCCACTTTGAAAGTGATGTCTAATTGAATGGTAAACAAAGAGATGAATCAGAGAAAGACTTTACAGAATAGGATATGCCCAACTCTCATGAGAAGAGAAAGAAAAGGGAAGTTACTTAAAGGACAGTGCAGACAGAAGAAAGGAAGGAGGCAGTTTTACCAGAAGAGTTTTAGAGGTTGCAAAGAGAGAACAAGCTGAACAGGTGAACACAGAACAAGCCAGAAATGAGAAGGAGCCAGAAGATTAGAACAGATTGTTAGCATTAGTTTGAGGCCAAGCAGAGCGATTCAATCAAGGGCCTAGAAAGAAGCCAGATTGAATCAGTCATCTTGGAGAGGAGTTTGAGCCAGAACAGCTGAGTTGAATAAGTAAGCCAGAGCTCAGAAAGAACTAGAAAAGATGAACTTATTCTGCAGTGAGTCTCAGAGACTGAAAACATTCTTGGCCTAGATTAGCTGAACAGAGGCTAGAAGCTTCCAGGACTAGGCCTAGATTAGCAGAAGGAGGCAGTAAGCCTCCTAGACAATAATTACATCAGGTGAGTAAAAGATGCTTTCACTGGTTTTTGTTTGTTTTTGAGACAGGGTTTCTCTATGTAGCTCTGGCTGTCCTAGAACTCTCTGTGTAGACAAGACTGGCCTAAAACTCACAGAGATACACCTGCCTCTGGCCCGATTGCTGGGATTAAAGGTGTAAGCCACCATGCCTGTCTTCGTTTTATATTTTTAAATAAAAATAAATTCTATCATTCTATTATTCTAATTATAGATCCAAAGCAAATTAAAATGTCCCCAACTTCTGCTGCTCTTGCAGGATTAGAAGCGCCTACAGATAGGAAGGCTCTTGCTCTCTAGTGTGCCAGCCTAAGCAGAGTAAGGTCTGTTCAACTAAGACAGCCTGTCTGAGCAAGTCAGCATAGCCCTCTTCTCCTTTAAACTGGAGTACTGGGCTGTGCTGCACAAGCCACCTCTCTGAACTCAGCTAGAGGACAGCGCAACACCTTGCTGAGATTACACACTGCCACAGTAAGGTAACACTGCAGAGTAAGAACTCGACCCCAGCCAAGCCAATCACAGTGCTTCCCTGGAAGACATCAAGCAGGGAACAGAAAAGCTTGCACTCCAGCTTGGGTTGAAAACTACAAAAAGCACTGATGAGCAAATGGAAATCTTCCACAAGGGAGTGAAAGGTCATAAATGTTTAGCACAGAGAGAAAACTCAGTTATAGGATCACCAAGGGAGTACAACACCAGAAGAAAGACCAGCAATGTGCTTATCGCAATAGTTCTAACAAGACCAGAAAAAATAGAATGTATTAGTAATTGTTTGAAGTTCCCTTTTTCAGACACTGTCCTGAAAGAGAAAACCTTTGTCATCATATCCCTTGGTTTTTGTTTTGTTTTGTTTCAGTTTGTTTGTTTTTTTTTTAAAAAGCAAACCCAAAGGGCCTTCGGTACTTACTTGCCTAGTATCTGCAAGGCCCTGGGTTCAACTCATAGAACTGAAAAATACATTTGAAAATTAAAATCTCTTGTTTAGAAAAGATCACTGTGAACACTTAACTCATACAGTATTTGCTCTCTCCAAAGTGGTTTTGATTATGAAATCTGAGCCCTCAGCTTGGGTTCAAATCCCAAAGCCACCTCAATTACTTACAGACCTTGGGGAGTAGAGGAAGCCTCAGATGAATGTGTAGTGTGGACATGGACAAGGCCTCAAAACCATGGGAAATTGGCAAAACCTTTCCTACCTATGCAGGCTTGGAAATGGCAAAGCCTTCCTCTGGTCCAAGTGTGTACAGCTGATGTTTGCAGCCTGAGACTGCTCAGCTGCAGAGACCAGCTAACTCCTCCCCACTGTGCTGTACATCCAGAGTCTGACAGCACACCAACCCCAGCTTGCTGGTCCCTGTCTTTTCTTTATCCCCTCATGGCCTAGTCAGGTCAGGTGCCAAACTGTGCAGTTGCAGAAACAGACTTTGAACAAGTTATTTACCCTCTGAGTCTCAGTCCCTCATTATAAAAACAGGACAGTAATAGCACCTGCCTTATAGGGTGGCTGCTTGGCAGAAAAAGAGCCTTTGAACAGGTTGATTTATTTAAAAGAAAAAAAGCAGTTTTCTGTTAAGTAAGAGAAAAATAGGAAGAAGGCAACTTTCAGGCAAAGGGAAGGCAAATATAGAGAAGGAAAAAAAAAACATAGAAAGATAAGCTTCACTCCTGACTGTGTCCTCTTCAGACTCACATTCCCGCTGCTGGCTGAATGTCAGCTGGGATTCTAGCCCTGAGAGCTGGCCCTGCACTCAACAAGTCTAGAATAGAAGTCATCAGCTTTGCAGCTCCCGATTCTTCTGGGTCTTCATCTGGGGCAGTGCTATCAAAGTCTCCTACCACTTCTCATTGCCTCCTACATGCATGGCCTGTTAACAGTGGGTCAGGGTGAAGGCAGGACACTTTTCAGGATCTAAATACAGAACCTGACTGTTCCAGCAGAAGCAAGATGTACCATGAGCTATAAATTGAGTCAGAAGTGAAAAAAGACAAAACCAAAAACCTCCAAATCTAGAAACAAAACTTAGCAGACTCCAAATAATCTTTTTCTGCTGTGTGGTAAAGACCAACTCTTCACAGAGAAGCCCCCGTATTAGCCACTTCCACTCCCTCTAGCTATTGGTATTTCGCTGATCTCAACCCTACTTCTTCTTCTTCTTCTTTTTTTTTCTTTTGCTTTGATATTTATCCATTTTATATGTACAGGTGTTGTGTCTTCGTGTATCTGTACTACAAATGTGCCTGGAATACCAGAGGTTAAAAAAGTGGAGGCAAGAGGATCAGGAAGTAGTTCAAGGCCGGCCTGGGCTATCTGAAACAGAATCGAAAGAAAAGAAAAGAAAAGAAAGGAAGAAAGGAGGAAAGGAGAAAAAATAGAGCTGGAAATTATAGCACAGGCCTATGATCATAGAGCTTAAAGGCACAACAAGCAAACCCCTTACAAGTTCAAAGCCAGCCTGTTTCCATAACAAGTTCCAGGCTAAGCCTGCCAGGGCTTGTCTCAGAAAACAAAAACAGAACATACAGTTGGGAGTGTAGTTGAGTGAATGGTACATGCTTAATTCAATTCCCAACACAAAAACAAAACAATAGGAGAACAAAAGCCTGCAGCTTGATGCTGAGAGCCAGAGCCAGGATACAAAGCGGCTGAGTCTTTCTTTTAGGTAAGTCAATATTCAGTGAATTAATTAACACAAATCAGTTATCAGGGAATAAACATATATGGATGGGCTAGTGAGATGGCTCAGCGGTTAAAAGCACTAACTGCTCTTCTGGAGATCATGAGTTCAAATCCTACCATCCACATGGTGGTTCACCACCATCCTAATGGACCAGAATGAGAGGAGGGTGGAGCGAGTGGGGTGGAGCAAGAGAGAGAAGGGAAGGGGGAAAATATGGACCTATTAAATGTTTTATTTTCTAAGCCAGACTTGGTGGCCTATAATCCCAACACTAAGGAGGGCTAAGGGTAGCCTGAGTTGCAGAGTCAAACTGTCTTTACAAACATTTTTAAGCACATACATTGACTGGCTTGACCTTCTTGCCCACATTCTAACCTCATTAGAAAAATTAAACCATTTTCATTTTCTTAAGAATAAATTTTCGCCGGGCAGTGGTGGCGCATGCCTTTAATCCCAGTACTTGGGAGGCAGAGGCAGGCGGATTTCTGAGCCTGGTCTACAGAGTGAGTTCCAGGACAGGTAGGGCTACACAGAGAAACCCTGTCTCGGGGAAAAAAAAAAAAAGAATAAATTTT
Organism: Arvicanthis niloticus; assembly: GCF_011762505.2. NCBI lineage: Eukaryota > Metazoa > Chordata > Mammalia > Rodentia > Muridae > Arvicanthis > Arvicanthis niloticus. The sequence goes on along the minus strand of NC_047678.1, from coordinate 28,876,126 downwards.
CAGCTGAGCAGTGGTTATACACGCCTTTAATCCCAGCACTTTGGAGGCAGAGGCAGGTGGATTTCTGAGTTCAAGGCCAGCCTGGTTTACAGAGCCAGTTCCAGGACAGCCAGGGCTACACAGAGAAACCCCGTCTCAAAAAAACAAACAAACAAAAAAACAAAGTTTATGTGCAGGGGGAGGGAATAAATTTTTATGGGTGTGGTGAAATTAAAAAAAAAAAAAAGAATAAATTCTCATGTGACTGAAGAGAGAACTCAGCAGTCAAAAAGCACTTGTTGCTCTTACAGAAGGCCCTATGTTCAATTCCCAACATCCTCATAGAGGTTCACAACCTTCTGTAAATTCAATTTCAGGACTCTCATGGCTTCTTCTAGCCTCCAAATGTTTGCATGCATGAAAACATGTGGTACATATATATACATGCAAGCAAAACACATATACATAAAATAAAAATAAAATATTTTCTTAATTTCTTTTTTTGTATTTTCAAGACAAGGTTCCTGGCTGGCCTCAAACTCAGAAATCCTCCTGCCTCTGCCTCCCTGGTGCTGGGATTAAAGGTGTGCGCCACCATTGCCCAGCTTATAAAAATAAATCTTAAGAAAATAAAATTTTATGCCAGGTGTGGTAGCACATACCTTTCATCCTAGCACCCAGGAGGAAGAGGCTGGTGATCTCTTGTTTGAGGACAGCCTGGTCTACAGAGTAAGTTCTCTACCAGCCACAGCTACACAGTGATATGCCATCTCAAATTAAAATAAGTGAAAATAAAATTTCACATGTTTTGTAATTAAAGTTTGAGACACATCATATACTAGTAATTCAGAGGAAGTGACACATCAAGCTAATTAGTAAATCTGAATCATTCAATTAGATGCAGGTCCCTAGGCATACATGAATTCACGATGTGTCACTCAGTACTCATTAACTTTAGAATGGTATAAATACGTAGAATGACTTCATTTAACTTGCTCAATAATAGCTTTAAAAAGGCTCTCATAACTTGTATCACACACTGGCATTCTCTCGTTCCAGTGGGTGAAGTATAACCTGGGAACTTGTTAAATGCATACTGTATAAAGGCTATTCTTCACATAAGGCTGTTTAGAGAACAGCTCTGTAGTATACTGTCTGGCATTTATAAAAACCAAAACTATTATATATCATCTTTTTTGCTTCTTAAGGGGAATGATAAGTCATTAAGACCCCCACAGCAAGTTTCCTGTCAGGAGTTCTTAACTCTCTCTGCCCATGACAACCACAATTGTCTAGGAACCTCGAAAACACACTGATACTTGAGTTTATCTTTTTTCCAGGTTCCCCCTTTAAACCATGAATTAATTGCTTAGCTGTTGTTTTGGATTTTTGAAGCAGGTCTTTCTATGCAGCCCTGGCTGTCCTGGAACTCCCTGTGTCTACCCGACTGACTTCAAACTCTTGGAGAGCCACCTGATGATATTAAAAGGGAAGCAGCATCAGGTCTGACTTTTTTCTTTTTTAAGCTCCCAAAACTGAAAACCACGGCTATCAATTAGAACGGGAAGAAATACGTGAAAGCTTTAAGGTATAGCCAGTCTTCTGTGAATATATCTTGTTCTATAGATTTGACTTCAGATCCATTTAAACATATTATACAATTTTTAAACATTAAATAGAAAAATACTCCTTGGCTTTTTGATATAGAGTATCTATAATCCCAGTACATAAGAGGTAGAGGCAGGAGGAGCTTGAAACTTGACTAGTCTCCATAGCCAGTTCCAGACCAGCTAGGGCTACATAATTTTAAAACTAATCTCAAAAACGAAACATAACAAAACAACACAGCAGAAAGGAGCTGGGTGGTGGTACACAGCCAGAGCTACACAGAAAATCTGTCTCAAACAAAACAAAGCAAACAAACAAAACCCAGAAAACAAGGTGGACCTGGGGAAATCACTCAGTAAAACACTGCCGCTCAAACCCCTGTGCTTTATCCTCACCACCCACACACAGTCATGTGCGGTCGCCCATGTTTCAGGTTCCTCTCTCAGCAAGTCAGGGAGCCCCAGGGCTCAGTAAGAAACTATCTCAAAACATAAGGTAAAGAGCTCCTAAGGAACCCCACCAAGGCTGACTTCTGGGCTCCAAATGCACATACATAAACATATGAGTGTCTACATACAACATGTGCACATATAGATACTCTGACACATCTACATAAAAGATATTAATAACTCTGTAAGTGGTGGTGTACACATTTAATCCTAGCCCTTGGGAAGCAGAGGAAGGTGGAGTTCTGTAAGTTCAAAGCCAGCCTGGTCTATAGAGTGAGTTTCAGGACAACCAGGGCTACACAGAGAAATCCTATCTTGAAAAACCAAAAAAAAAAAAAAAAAAGAAAAGAAAGAAAGAAGGAAAGAAGGAAAGAAAGAAAGAAAGACCAAAAAGACATAAACAAATTTTAAAAATTAAAGCAATCCTTAAAGCATAAAGAAAAACTCTTTGGGGGCTGGAGAGAAGCAGTTAGAGACACTGCTTATCTAGAGGGCTGGGGCTTGACTCCTAGCACCCTTAGGGAGCTCTCTCATTGCCAGTGCACTGTAACTTCAGTTCCAGGGGATCTAGAAGCTGTGTCACTACACAGCCATGCACATAACATGTACAGAGACACACCTGCAGGTAAAACATACACATAAAACAAAATTTTAAAAGAACTCTTAACCAGTTATCCTAGTGAAGTATATCTTAAGAACTTAAGAAAAATATAAATATATATTTGGTAACAAGGTCTCACTATATAGTAGCCCTGGCTAGCCTGGAACTCTGCTGGCCTAAGGGGGTAGCAGGGGAGGAGTTGGTTTTTTTGTTTTTTTTTCGGTTTTTTCTTTTTGATTTTTGGTTTTTTATTTTTATTTTTTGAGACTGAGTCTATTGTGTAATGCTGGCTTTCCTGGAACTCACTATGTAGACCAGTCTGGCCTCCAACTCACAGAGATCAATCTGCCTCTGCCTCTGCCTCTGCCTCTGCCTCTGCCTCCTGAGTGCTAAGAAAAAAAAAAAAAATCAAAAAAATTGAACTCTTTTCTAATCCCACCGTTAAAATTAAGATTCTGAGATTGTTATCATGCAATTTAAAAGTAAGAGTCACTGCTCCTCCCAACCCACTCCCTGCCTCCTTAACAAATCTCTTACTGATTCTTTCCCATGCAAGCACACTCAGAGAAAGGAAGAGGGTAATAACCAGGGCTTTGTGCTGCTAAAAAAAAAAAATTTTAAAAACAAGTGCTTCAGGATGCTTAAGTTTTTCGGATACTTTGGTGAGAAGGAATGCCAAACATGGAATCCATAAGTTTAGGTGAACAAGCTAGTCCCTAGTCTATAAACCACTATATTCTTAATGGTCATCCTTGGTTTCTCAGCAAGTTCGTAACTGGGATGGTTTTTAGAAGTACACAAGACCATCTCAAAACAAAAACAAACACAAAGACCTAGGCTCAAGATGGCAGTGGCAGTATCTGCATCCCGGGTTTCTCATTTCTGGGCCGGTTAGGCTGGTCTGGCTCATGCTCACCGTGGAGTTGCCAGTAATGGTGTCTTCAGCCAGGAGAGGGGGCCTGAGCTTGCCAAAGTCCTCACCTATCTCAAGGTGCCTAGGAGGGTGGAAGTGAGTGTGTCAACATTTTCCTGAAGTCTCACCACCACGGAGGGTCTGAAGACAAAAGTTCATCCCCAATATCCATCTCCACAACAGGACCAAACCCTTTCCTTGGACAAATAGTAACCATTCCGTCTTCCTTAACCCTGGGGGCCATGACTATCACCTAGGCAACAGGGCCACAGTTCTGGTTTGGCCTGCACGTGGGCCAGAAAAGCAGCGTATGGAACATTAAGCTCCGGTGTTTTTTGTTTGCTTTGTTTGTCCTTGTTTTGTATCAAATGAAGACTATCATACTGTCTGCACACTTTTACTGTGGGAGGAGATAGCTTAAACAAGAAACTTAAAGTTTAAAAAAAAAGTACTTTCTTTTTTAATTTTAAACAAGTTTATGTAAAAAGCTTTAACTGGAAAAGAAAACTAGGACTCATTTTTATAATAATTTATCCCAATTCAGGGATAAATTGCCCTACATGTACTAGCTATGTACCAAAAAAAGTCACAAAATTGTCCTTGCTTTTATGATGATAAATGACAAGTGAACACGGTATGTAAGAATCTTTTGGTTGAACAAAATAATTTACTGGAATATAAAAAGAGCTGACTGAAGCGCTCCATTAATGGAAAAGGGAAATATTTTCAGAGAACTAGTACTTTCCCCCATATCTCCATTTGATATCAACTAGATACAACATTACCCATTTAAAAAAAAACAAAAAAAAACATGCAGAGAGCCAATAAGATAGTTCAGCAGGTATTAAAAATAAAGATAGATGCTTACAAAAAAAAAAAAAAAAAGAAAAAAAAAAAAAAAAAGAGTGTAGCAATGGCCGTGGTGAGGCTGCCTTAAACTATCAGCTCTCTCTAATCATATGATTGGTCTTCCTGGAGACAAGCCCTTGACCTGAGTAATCTTTATAACATAAGCTCAAATAGGATCCAAGGACTCAGAACATTGAACATATCCCTAGTCATCAAGAAAATTCAGAATTTCAAAGCTGGAGAGACAGCTCAGCAGTTAGGAACACTGACTATTTATTCTTCCAGAGGTACTGAGTTCACTTCCCAGCAACCACATGGTGCCTCACAATCATCTGTAATAGGATCCGGTGCCCTCTTCTGGTGTGTCTGAAGACAGCTACAGTGTACTCATAGACATAAATAAATCTTTTTTAAAAAAAAAAAAGAATTCTCTTTGAAAGAAAAACTAAGAAAAAGAGTGTGTGCACACCTCATGAGAGAGAAAGAAAAAGTGCACAAGATATCTTAAGAAGGGCTAAGGAGGTCTGGAGAGATGGCTCAGAGGTTAAGAGCACTAACTGCTCTTCCAGAGGTCCTGAGTTCAATTCCCAGCAACAACATGGTAGCTCACAACCATCTGTAATGGGATCTGATGACCTCTTCCTGTGTGTCTGAAGTTAGTAACAATGTACTTATGTAAAATAAATCAAATCTAGCAAAAAGAAAAAGGGCTAAAAATGTAGCTCAGTTGGTAGAGTGCTTGTCTAACATGAATGAGGCCCAAGGTTTGGATGCCCAGTACTGCATAACCCAGGAACAGTGGAGCACACCCATATTCTAGGCTTTTGGAAGGTGAAGGCAAGAGTTCAAGGTCCTCACCTATCTGGTAAGTTTGAGGACTACATGAGAGTCTCTTTAAAAAAAAAAAAAAAAAAAAAAAAAAAAGAGTGGGAAGCAGAGAGCTCAGCTGTGCTCATAAGAAATGGCATTCTACACCAGAATCTACATGGGAAAGCCAGGCCTGGTGGTAGGCACTTGTCATTGTAGCACTGAAAAGGCAAAGACAGATGGATCTTTGGAGCTTGCTGGCCTCACAGACTAGCCTATGTGAGTTCTAGGCTAATAAGACTTGTCTCAAAAAGAAAAAAAGAAAAGAGAAGAAAAGAAAAGAAAAACCAACTCCTGAAGATGACAAGAGATTGACCTCTGTCATCTGTGTGTGTGTGTGTGTGTGTGTCTGTCTGTCTGTCTGTCTGTCTCAGGGGCTCAGCTAAGAGGCTGAGGCAGGAAGATCATTTAAGTTCAGAAGCTTTCAACCAGCCTGGGCAACATAATGATATCTCAGAGATCTTTACAAAGATAGCTAAGACCAAGCGGCAGAAGTACTCAGTGGTTAAGAGCATATGCTGTTTTTATAAAGAATCCAAGTTCAGTCCCTAGCACCCGCCCACATCAGGGGACTCAAAAGTTAATGCAACTCCATCCAGGGAGACCCACAGCCTCTGGCTTCTGGAGGAACCAGCACTCATGTGCATACCATACTTTAAAATAATAAAAAAATTTTTAGGAGCTGGAGAGATGGCTCAGAGGTTAAAAGCACCAGCTGTTCTTCCAGAGGTCCTGAGTTCAATTCCCAGCAACCACATGGTGGATCACAACCATCTGTAATGGGATCTGATGCCTTCTTCTGGTATGTCTGAAGATAACTACAGTGTTGTAATACAAATAAAATAAATAAAATAAAAAAAAATTTTAAAGGTATACAAGACTAGTAATGTTCCATCATTTTATTAAATTTCATCTCCACCTTCTCTTTTGGGACAGGGTCTTGTCACGTAGCCCCAGATGGCCTGAACTTGCTATGTAGACCTAATTGGCCTCAAATTTATGAAACCCTTTGCTTCTGCCTCCCAAGTGCTGGGATTACAAGTGTACATCACCACACCCAGTCTATAAGCCATTTTTAAAATCTGGTGTGCACTGAAATTAAGCAAACTCAGAATCATCTGAAGATCTAAACAAAACAACTCTGAAACATTACCAAGCAAGTAATGTTTGTTTCACAATGGGAGACACTAAGCATCAGACACTTGGATTGGAAACAAAAAGACAAATCACTTACTTATTACTGTCATGGAGACAACAGACAAGAAGCCTCAATAATCTGCTCCCAAAGAACAGAAGCCATATCAAAAGAGGAAAACCAGATCTGATCCCTCACACCTGCAACCCAAGCACTCAGGAGTGAGTTCCAGACCAGCCAGTCCTACACAGAGAAGCCCTGTCAAAAAAAAGAAAAGAAAAGAAAAGAAAAGAAAGAAAGAGGGCTAGAGAGATGGCTCAGTGGTTAAGAGCACTGACTGCTCTTCCAGAGGTCCTGAGTTTAATTCCCAGCAAGTGTACTCATATACATCAAATAAATAAATAAATAAATAAATAAATCTTTAAAAAGAAAAAGAGAAAAGGAAGCCGAGGAGCCCGGGGCCTGGAGTGGTGATGCACACCTTCAATCTCTGCACTGGGGAAGCTGAGGCAGAATAGGAAGTTCAGGCCTGAGCTCAGTTCTCAAACCCTATCTCTAAGGAAAAAGGGGGCGGGAGGGCTTGGTATTTCTGGGTATATATTGGAGAATAATGAAAACATACACCCACAGAGTAACCCTGTACCAGCGTCTAGAGCAGCACATTCCCCCTACTCACAAAGTAGAAACCCCTAAATGACCACTAACTGCTGATACAATGTAGCATATCCAAATAAGGAACAGTTGCAAGTATAAAATCCAACCAGAAGCAGAAGGCCAAGCACACTGACAACCAAAGAAAGCTAAGTGAGAGGAACACCTACAGGCAGGAGCTAGGAGTCTGTGAACAACCTAACAACACAGCAAAGCTGACAAAGAAGATAGCCATCACTGTCATCCAATTCCAGAGTTTTATTATTCCAAGCAGAAGTCCTGTGCTCATTAATACTCTGAAGGGAGGGGTGAGGCTCAGTGCTGGAACATGAAATAAAAGGGGCTAGTGAGATGGCTCGGTGCTTAAAGCCACTCACTGGCTGCTCTTCCAGGGGCCCCTATTTTAATTCCCAGCACCCACATGGTGGCTCACAACCATCTGTATCCTCTTCTGACCTCTGAGAGCTGCCGAATATAGCATGCACACACATGTGGCATACATACAAACACATAACCAAAAATAAACCTGCCGGTATTTGGCATGCGTGCCCATTTTTAATCCCAGCACCATGCAGGAGGCTACACAGTGAGACCTTGTTTCAAAAAAAAAAAAAAAAAAAAAAAAAAGGAATTAATTAAAATTTAAAAAGTAAAGCAAGCTAACACTATTAAGTCAATAAAGCATAAGTGGAAGCAACCAAGGAAATAAAATTGCTCCTTGACAGTCTTACTTAATTCAAATGGGTATGTTACTTGTATACTTCCCTTCGATCAACACACTAATCGAGGTATTAATTATGCTCACCAATTTGATTCAACTGTTTTATACATATTGAAACTTTAAATTTCTAAACTGTAAGCGATTATATGAAGGAGGAAGTGAAGAAAGAAGAAGAGACGTATAATTAACCAAGCATGAACACAATGGCATAACTGAAATTTCCTTTTAATACTTAAGCAAAGGGAGGGAGGAAAAAATATATAGGTGAAATAATGGGTAAAAAAATATTGATAACTGTTGAATGTGAGTGACAGTATTGGGGGAGGGATTCAGCTCATCTTTCCTCTTATGTATATGCTTATAAGGTTTTCATTGAGGCAGAGGCAGATAGATCGCCACAAGTTCAAGGCCAGTTTGAACTACCTACTGAGTTCCTGCTTAATCAAGGCGATCGACCTCATCTCTAAAAAATTAGTTTCCAGCAATGACCTTTCCAAAACTGAATTCTTTGCAAATGAAATTATCATCCTGTTTATTCGGGACGAGCTGCCGGGTGGGTGCTGGTGCTCTTGCCTTTGGAAAGCAAGCAGGGTCTAAGGCAGAGAGGCAAAGCAGCTTCTGGCGGGACCGACTCAAGCTCCGCGCCACCACGCGGACCAAAGAACGCGCACGCTTCATTCAAGGCAGAATCTGACAAATCACTCTCTGTGAACGCTCGGGCTCAGAGAACCGCGGAGCTCAATTTGGAATGCTCGCACGCCGGGGAACCCAAGCAGCCGGGCTGGAGAGCTCTCGGGTCTCGGCCCAGGGCAAGGCCGGACGCCCGGCCGAGGGCACCCCTGGTCGGCCCTCGGGTCCCTCCCTGAACCCTTCGTTCGGTGCCCACATCGCACCTCGGCCTCGCCCCGCCCGCCTACCTTCCAGATCCGCATCGTCCGAGTCCGAGTCACTCTCCCCGTCCTCCTCGATGACAGGCACCGCGCTGGACTCCTGCGTGTGAAAGGTCGTCGGGGAGACGAAGAACGTGTCTGATTCTTGGCGGCGGGCCTCGCGCAGGCGTGTGAAGTATTCCACCGCGAAGTCGATGAGGTCGGGCGGCTGCTGCCGAAGCACCTCCACGGTGTAGCCCTGCAGCAGCTCCGTGAGCCCCGCGGGGATCTGGATGTGGCTCATGCCTGCGACGGCCGAGGGGCCCGGCGGGTCGGTGCCGCCGGCGGCTGCAACCTGCGCGCTCCCTCACGCTGGCCTGTCACTCCGCGCCCGCGGTCTCCCGCGCGGCCCGCCTCGGCCTTCCTAGCGTCGCGCCTTGTTCTGGCCGGGTCTGAGTTTGTTGTGCGGGCCGCGCGACCGTTCCGCTAGCAAGCCAGCCTGGCGCCGCTGCTGTTGTTACCCGGCCGCAGCCGCCGCCGCCGCCGCCGCGCCGCCGCCGCCGCCGCGGGGACCGCCGGGCAGGCGAGCTGGACGGGCGCGGCAGGCACCCGGGTTGTGACGCACGCGGCCGCGGGCGTGCGCGTCCCCGGCCGAGCGCTGGCCCAGAGTGCGCGTGCGCCGCTGAAGCTCTCGCTCTCCAAGCAACCCATGGTCAAGGTGCGGGAGGCCCCGAAGATGAGGAAAGAGTGTCCCAGCTGCCAGGCAGGCTGGTTAGTGCGTTTTGCCCGGTCACAAAGACCTTTCACTTATGCTTTCGGAGCTTGCTGAGAGCCTCTTAACGGAGTGCCACGGACACTGGGGTGACACAGGACCACCTCATCTTGACCCCTGCTCTAGTAGAAGACCAGAGGGGCTCACTCTAACGTAATGACATTAATGCTAACCCCAAAGTACTGAGCAGGGCTTGCCCAGAGGAAGATCTGGAGGAAAGTCCTGTACAGCAGGAACAAAGACGTAGTCAAGTCAGAACCGCCTTGACTGACAGGTAGAATCATTCGTGCGCCAGACTGCCTGAGGTCCTAAGGAGTCTTAATATGAGGTCGAGAGATGTCAAAGGGGAAAGGCCTTGTAGGAAGTAAAAGTTTCAGTGAGATAGTCATTTGGGAGCCTCAGGCAGAGAAATGACCCTGAAAGAGCTCAGTTAACTAATTGTGGACAGTGAGAAAGCGGAATAAGACCTTTGGGCTTGTTCCTCCATTTGGACACTTCCATCCTGGTCTTACACACCTCCTTCCTCCCAACTCTCAACCCTGGGCCCTGGGCCTCACTACTTAATGAAGTTGAGCAGACCACAGGCTGTGTTTGTGTTGTCTTTTGCCTCTGGGAAGAGGGCTGAGGTGAATTAGAGAGGCTGTTACCCAACTTGTTCCCTCCTGTCACCAAACTTGAATAGAACAAAAGAAGTTACAGACCTTTCTGGAATATCCAGCCTAGGTGCTGGCCAAAGACCTGGTGAGAATACTGTCCTCCCTCTCCCTGCCGGAACCAGCCAGCAACTCATGAGCTGTAGACTTGGGAACCTGAAGGGTATTGGGATTGTTAAGCACCACCTGGTAATTAACCAGTATTAATTAAGATCCTACTAGCACCGCCTATACAGGCCTGGCACAAACTCAAAAACTCAGTGCTGCTGGGAACTGAGCTGTGTATGGTGACAGGGGAATACCTTACTTGCTGAGGTACTCAGTGTAGAGGCCAACCCAGGCCCTAGGCTAGGTAGACCTGAGACTACAAATAGCTATGCATTCCTGAATATATGTTGAGGTGGGGAAGCAGTGTCCAGTATGTTGACTGGGCACTGACTGAATGAATGAATGAACAAATGATACATTTCAGCAACTGCAACAAAAGAAGCAGAAATTGCTTTCCTGCCTTCAGTCTCATAATATGTATCATTTTCTTCAAAGCTGCTACATAGTTCAAGTGTAGCCCAGGTTATATGAGACCATCTCAAATCAAAACAAAAAAGAAAAGCAGTGGAGATAGGTCTTTCCTTCTCTTCAACAGACTGCCTCTTTGGGGTGGGGGGTGTTGGGGGGGGCAAGGAAGTGTTTTTCAAGACAGGATTTCTCTGTGTAGCCCTGGCTGTCCTGGAACTCACTTTTTAGAGCTAGTTGACCTTGAACTCAGAGATCTGTCACCTGAGCGCTGGGATTAAAGATGTGCACCACCACTGCCCGGCCAGGCTGACTTCTTACAAGTTTTCCAGGATTCAGATCTTGTCATTAAAACCCAGAAAACCTGGGTGTGACTCCCACTATAGCATATTACCATGGGAATTGCCTTTCTGCAAGTAATCCTACAGCCAAGCTTTTGGAAAGGCAAATTCACAACTCCAAGTCAGTCTTCCCACATTATCAGATCTTACATGTTTTAAATGGGGCACAGGCAAATGAAGAATTAGGACTCTGACCTCAATTACAAAATAGAGGAAAGAAAGGTTGTTGACAGAGCTGGGTGTGACCAGGGTCTCCTGGTACACTGAAACCCTACTGGCCTCTGCCAGAAACAGTTTGGTTTTCCTGACTTGTTCACAGATCCAGCACAGCCTAACAATCCATCTGTCCAGCAGACAACATTATAGAGGGCACCCTAGCCTAGCATAGCAACACATCAGTTGCAGGCCCCATTACTCAAGAGAGTGAAGCAGGAAAAAAATCACTCTTTTACACAGGAGTTTGAGACAAGCCTAGGTAACACAGAGGGATCTCTATCTTAAATTAAGAAAGAAAGAGAGAGAGAGAGAGAGAGAGAGAGAGAGAGAGAGAGAGAGAGAGAGAGAAAAGGCGAGCAGGCTGGAACTGGAGAGATGGCTCAGTGGTTAAGAACAGTTGTTGTTCTCATAGAAGATCTGGGTTGGATTCTCAGCACCCACATACTGTCACAACTCTCCATAACCCCAGTTCCAGGGGATCCACAGAGGATATAGACCTCGGTAGATGCACACAGTAAAGACTCACGCATGAAGGCAAAACACTCGTCCATATAAATAAATCTAAAAACAATTGTTGTAAGGAGAGACTAGGCTGTAACTCAGTGATGGAGGATGTACTTAGCAAGCCTAAATGGGTTTAACACTGAATGCTACAACAACATCCTCAAAGGGCTGACTCGAACAGAAATTAGACACCCTACAGCTGCTCCTTACCTTCCTCCATATATCAGACTCCCAGTGATGTTAGCTTGTAGGTCCAATCTGACTACCTCCCTCACTACCAGATCTCCAAAGAGAGGGTCTCTTCTCTTCCCTATCCTTCAATAATTACAGTAGCAAGGGCTGTCATGATTGCCCATTATGCTAACTAAAAGGCCTTGTAACAAAAGAGATCATAAGGGATCTGAGCCCTGCATCTTCAACCTTTATCCTGAATCCCATCCTGCCTGCATTCAAGCCTGTCCAGCCTCACTACTGGCTGTTACCATGGGAACCAAACCCACCTCAGCTAGTACTGACAAACAGCTGCTAAGAGCAGCAAGTGACAATGGTGGGTGGGAAAGCTCAGAGCAGAGACTTTCAGAAGCAAAAGCCATCCAGTGGATGAGGCCCCTCATCCCATGTTGTCGTCCTCACAACTCTCAGGTAATGAACCCCATGCACAGGCCACCACACCACCAGCCACAGATACAGACGTGAAAACAATGAGGCTAGTTCTCAGAGGCCTTTACAGTTGCCATGCAGTTTCCAGGGGTGGGACACAGGCTGTTTAGCCCAACAGCAGGAAGGGTTTTGATGAAAGCAAACTTAGGCAGGGTACTAATTGTTGTTTCCAGTAAAATAGTGAATTTCCTATACTCTTAAGAGGTTTATTACTTAAAACCATTTCCCTCCCCAAGGGAAAGAGAAGCTAATATACTCCTTGAAGTCTTGCCCTTGGCCGCAGTCTCAGTTTACCTCATACCCTTTATCTACTAAGGGAATACATCGGAAACAACCAACTTACCCGACCAAGAGGCTATGTGACAACCTTAAACTCTTGATCCTCATGTGCCCACCTCTGGAGAGTTAGGAATACAGGCATATGTTACTATGCTCACTTTATTCCATGTTGAGGATTGAACCGAGGGCCTTGGGCATGCTTGACAACTCTCTGTGCCACATCTCTGGCTCAGCTATATGGCAATCCTCACTGCCTGAGTTTTCGAGGCTCACTTGCTACCTATGGTTGTTTGTTTGTTTGTTTGTTTGTTTTAATCTTAGAAACACACACGAGCCTCTGATTAGCAGGAGAGATGAGGAACTTTTCTCTGCTCTCACCCATCTGTCCTTTGGTCTACATAACGCCTCCCCTGTGAGGTGCAGTCTTTGATCTAGGTGATCTATTTTAACAAACATTCCTGCTCCAGGGAGCAGTTAATTCCCAGGCCACCTGTTTCTGTACCTGTGAGCCAACCCCTTTCCTGGGACATTGTGTCCCAAGAAAGTGTTGTGTCTGCAGCAGGCCTGTTGTCTGATTTTGAGATACCTTAGGGCAAGGAATGGAACTGGGAAGCTCAAGAAACAAGCTTCAGGACCAGAACCTTTGTGTGTTTACCACACAGGAGAAAGCAGAAAAGGGAGCCCTCAGGGAGCAGCAGGCCCTTAGGACTTTTCAGTGACAATCAGGACTCTACTTGACACTCTTGGCCTGACTCACAGGCCAGATACTTGGGCCTTGACCCAGAAAATACAAGCAGGTCTCTGACAGTCTAGGTCAAGTTAGCCTCAAGATAACATCACAAGAGTTTCTTCAGGCCACTTAGACACACCTGAACACAGGTCCCTCTGTTACCAGTTTACTGATGGTCTTTATACATCTCTTTATCATATCTGGGCTTTCTACATGTGAAAGTGAAGGTTTAAAAAGTTAATATAATTAAATATTGAGTTCAATGAAGACAGAAGTGGGAGAACTGGGGAGAGGTGAGGCCGGCTCACTGGCAGAATAGGTAGTCTTATCACTAGCATTAATTTGAATCTAGGGCCTCATGTATCTCTTAAGCAAACACTACTAGTCAGCTATATACAGCCCCAGACCTCTTCAGTTTTATTTTGAGATAGTCTCACAGTTACCCTGGCTGGCCTTGAATTCACTGTGTATCGTAGCTGCCCTTGAACTTTTTGTCCTTTTGCCTCAGCCTCCTAAACAGCTGAAATTATAGGCCTGTGCTACCTAAAACTAACAAAAGAGGAAAAGAGGGCAGGAAAGGTGGAAATGAGAGAAGATGAAGAAGACAGAAAAGGTGTAGGAGAATTTTGTACAGTGGGACATGCCTGTAAGTCCAGCCCTTGGGAGGCCAAAGCATGAGGATCACAAGTCCAAGAGCCAGTTGAGCTACAGAGCAAGTTTGAGGCCAGCCTGGGTTACATAATGGGATGGATTCGACCAAAGAAACAAGTATAGGTGCTTGTGTTTGGGGTCTCAGGGGATTGGATTGTGCTTCTAGCTTCAAAAGGCTATAGTGAATAAAATACAGGGTAGATACATCTCTTATATCAGAAGTAGTGCTACTGTACTTCTCAACTGTCACCGTTACAACAACCTCCCCTGTCCCTCACTCTTAGCCCAGTTATATATAACTTGTTAAAAAATTCTGACCAGGTCACTATCCCTGATCAATCACTGCCTGGCTTCCATTTGACTATGACAGAGAAATCTCTGGGGAGGTTCCAAATTCCCCACCCCCACCCCATACTCCTGTCAGGAAGAGATATATAAGGAACAGGTGGCATTTCAAAGTACATCATAAAAGCAAGCCCTGCCTGGGAGGGAGTCACTTGCCATCTGCTTGGTTCCTTTGACAAGCTCGCCTCCAGGGGCTTCCCTGTTTGACTCCAGGTCCTCTCAAAGTGCAAAGGGATGAAATAATCCCCCCAGCATGACTATCAAGGAAGCAAAACACTCCACTTTCAAATGTGAAGTATCTCCAAGGGAAAATGATCCTACCCCATGAGAATGGCTGGCATTTGGCTGAAATGCAAATACTCCAACAGGAGCTTTCAGTCTAGGGCTGAGGTTTCCGGACATTCTCATTTCCTGGGGAGTATTAAGAAGGGCCTGGGCAGCTTTCAGAGACCTGCACTCCTTCCTGTCCTGGGTGTTGTCCTCTCCTTTTCTGAAGTCTCTCTCCTCTGTCAAGTCTGCACTTAAAATCTAAAGCCTGTACTCTCCCACATCATAATAACTTCATGCTATCTTGAGTGGGGGGAGGGAGAAAGAGAGAGAGAGAGAGAGAGAGAGAGAGAGAGAGAGGGGAGAGAGACGGGAGGGAGAGAGAGAGGAGAGAAGGGAGGGTGAACTTCAGGGAAGCACGTGTATAAGTGTATAACTTCTGGTCACTGAGATACTAAAGATCCTCCAGCATGAGAGAGGTAAGTAGGCTTAAAGTTGAATTAACCTTCCCAGGCAAAGGGTCCCCACTTTTTGTCTCTCTCTTTTTTTTTAAGTTACTTAAAGATAGGGCTCTAGAGGTATCTCAGCAGGTAGTAGCATTTGTTATACAAGCATGAGTATCTAAATTCAAATCTCCAGAACCCATGTAAAAACCTGGGCATGATCACATATGTGTGCATGTGTAACCCCGGTAACATGAGGGGCAGAGAGAAGATTGCTCGGGCTAACCCTCAGCCTAGCTCCAGGTTGGTAAGAGACTCTCAGAGGAGCAAAGTGGAGAGTAAACCGGCAGAACACCCAACTTCCTCCTTTGGCCTCTGCACTCGTGCACAAGTGCCCATGCCTGTACACACACACACACACACACACACACACACACACACACTGGAACACACCACACACATAAAAATTCTTACGTACACACATTCATTTGTAAACAGATACGGACAAAATCTTACTTTCAGCCAGGTGTGGAGACACATACTTGTAATCCCAGCACTTAGGAGGACCAGGAATTCAAGGTTATCCTCAGCTTTATAACAAATTTGATGTCAGCCTGGGCTATAAGACAGTCACCCTGTCTCAAACAAAAACGGGGGTGGGGTGGGGTGGGCTGAAGAGAGCCTGGTCTCTGGCCTCCTCAGACACCTGCACATGTGCACATACCCACACGCAGACACACACACACACAATTAAATATACACATAATTAAAAGCCAAAGAGATTTCTTTTAAAAATAAAAATTTTATTTTTTGGCTTATAATCTCAGTACTTGTGAGGGACTGGAAGGCTCAGAAGTTCAAGATCATCCTCCTCAACTACAGAGACTCTGAGGCCAGAAAGGGATACATAAGACCCTGCCTCAGACAAAAGTTATCTTCTACTTAGCCATAGTCCTTTTTGGTTTGCTTGTTTTCAAGATAGGGTTTCTCTGTGTAGCCCTGGCTGTCCTGGAACTCGCTCTGATCATAACTCTTAAGATTTTTACTACATTTTTTTTTGTTGTGGGGGTGGGTGTACATATGCCATGTGTGGAGGCCATAAGACAACTTACAGGAGTCCATTCATTCTCTCCTTCCACCATGTGGGACCCAGGTCAGGGAGAACAGTGTCACAAAAGCAAAGCTCCCTTTAGCAAGCTCTCATCCACTAAGACCATGCAGCTTAGGACTCCCCATCCAACCTCTTCCAACCTCTTCTGGACATACCTGCATATCATCATGTGTGATGGTTTGTATATACTTGGCCCAGGGAGTGGCACTATTAGAGTAGGCATGGCCTTGTTGGAGTAGGTGTGTCACTGTGGGTGTGGGCTTTAAGACCCTCATCCTAGGGCTGGAGAGATGGCTCAGTGGGTAAGAGCACTGCCTGCGCTTCCAGAGGTCCTGAGTTCAATTCCCAGCAACCACATGGTGGCTCACAACCATCTGTAATGGGGTCTGATGTCCTTTGCTGGCATCATGTCGATATAGCACATGCACATAAAGTAAATAAAAATAAATCTAAAAAAAATAAATCTAAAAAAAAAAAAAAAAAAAAAAAAAACCCTCATCCTAGCTATTTGGAAGCCAGTCTTCTTCTAGTGGCTTTCAGATGATGTAGAACTCTCAGCTCCTCCTGCACCATGTCTGCCTGAATACTGCCATACTCCCACCTTGATGAAAATGAACTGAACCTCTGAACCTGTAAGCCAGCTCCAATTAAATATTGTCCTTATACAAGTTGCCTTGGTCATGGAGTCTGTTCACAGCAGTAAAACCCTAACTAAGACACCATGGTATAATGAATCAAACCAGGATGGATACATTACATCACAAAGCAAGTGCCAGATCCACAGCCACCCTGACTCAGGACTGCTTGTGTCCTTTCAGAACAACGAACTTGCCATCTATAAACTCAGCCATGTGACATGCTCAGGACAGGAAGGAGAATGAAGGATAGATTACAAGCCAGATCTTGTGGTGGCCAGCCTGCCAGACACCTATCTAGTCTTCCAAACCCACCCCATCCTCCCTTGAGTATCAAGAGAGCCAGAGAAACCCAGGACAGCCAAAACGTCCTCCTTCCCTACTAGAGCCCAGTCTATGGCCCCCAAGAATAGACACTGTATTCCTGACAGCCTCCAAAGGTACAGCCTACCCCTGCTGAAGTATCCCTGAATCATAAGAGAAAATATCACACAGTGGAAAAATTAGAAACAATATTTATTGTTTCCTGTTAAAATTGAGTGCTCTTATAGGGAAAGAATGTGCAAAAAGAGCCTTACTACATTATGGCTTTCACACTTATCCCAGCAGGCTGGGGCTGTCTTCACTGTGTAGGAGGGAAAAATTCTCCACCTTCTCCCGGGGGATTTAGATAATTGTTTTTTATTATTGTTATTATTTCTTATGTAAAAATATAAAAAAAAAACAATGGTTAATAGGTGGGCTGTTCTTAGGTACTATCTACCTAGTTCATTGGGTAGACAGATAAGTGCTTCATATCCACATTCCTGTGTACAGCTAGGAGTAGATGGCACCATAGACATCTCTTGGGTTTTCCTGGCTAGCAATTAAAGATCCCAGCTTCTGGTTTAGCTGGTTGAAAGTAGGCAAGGGGCCTCCAGAGAGTCACTCATCAACTCTTCAGTAAGGAGCATTTTGAGTATAGTAGGGCCTTCAGTCAACCAGTAGGTGGCAATTTGGCCAAAGGTAGCAAGTCTATAAACTATTCAATCTCCAATTCCCTGGAAATCTTCTAAATTCAAGTTTCAAAATGGCACCAAGTTATACAAGGTAGAGGATGTCATTAAGGCAACAGTTTCACCATCACAGCCATTCCTGGAGCTCTGATCCCACCAGTCCCCTCCCCTCACCCTCAGGACTTCCTAGTCCTGCTCCCGCCTCTCAGCAACAGTTGTCCAGCATCCACAAGTCTTGAACAGTCTTCAGTCTCACAAATTGGGGGCAATCCAATTAAGGATCTTCATGGCAATTTCAAAGCCAAGGAAACAGGCCTAAGAAGAGGTTGGGTGAAAAAGAAAAACCAGAAAGAGAGGGTGACTATTTGTAGATACCATCTGCAGGACCATGCTTGGTTAGCCCCTTCCTTAATCCCATTCCCACCCAGATTAAGGGAGCAAATTAAGCTGGCTGTGGCAATAAACACCTGTGCACCCAATACTCCAGAAGCTAAGTCAGGGAGATCTGGAGTTTGAAACCAAAGTAACCAACTTGGACTATACAGTAGAAGAGAGAGCAGAGGGGAGGGGAGCACGGAAAAAGGAAGTTACAGTCACTGACTCCCAAGAAGAGGGAGATGTGCACAGCCTATGCTGGGTGTGCTGAAAAGTGTTAGAATCCTAACACTCTCACTGGGAGTTTGACTACATACAGAGACTCTGTGTGTGTGTGTGTGTGTGTGTGTGTGTGTGTGTGTGTGCGCGCGCGCGAGAGAGAGAGAGAGAGAGAGAGAGAGAGAGAGAGAGAGAGAGAGAAAGGGGGGAAGGGAAGAGGGAGTTGAGGAGAGAAAGAAGAGATAAAAAGAAAAAGACAGGATAAATGTCCTGCAACCGCCCCTTCTGAAAACCAGGTAAAGAAATTCAAGTCCCTGACCTTAAAGAGCTCTACAGGCAGCTACAGGAAAGCAAACAGATGTGGAAGCTCTGGCTGACCCTCAGTACTGAGTTTCAGTGCAATTCCAAGAGCAAGCAAAAGCCAGCTCCTCCCACCAGTCCAGCAGGAAAAAAATGACAGCCCTGTCAGATACTCACGGCATTGGCTGGGAAGGCCCGGATCATGACTGCATTGAACCCTTTGTACAAGGAGGTGACTCCTTCGTCTCGGACCAGCTCTCTCAACACATCTTTGAAACCATTAGGATATTTTCCAGGAGGTGCTGCAGGGCAGAACCCAATTTTTTAAAGCTCTAAGAAGCATGGTAACCCACACGAGGACCACCTAATAATTACATCTGTCAGGTCAAAACTAGCACAAGTGCAAGGATACCTGAAGCCTACAACTTAGCAGAACTCACAACTCAGCTCACACTGGGGCAAAGACATGAATGTCTAGATTACTAGTACCAAATGAGTTAAAAATTGAATTAAATAGCTCTGGCCATGTTGAAGAAGAAAAATAAAACTTTTTTAGTTCATGTTTAGGCTGACGTGAAAGCAAACCTAGCATATGAATGTGAAGGAGAAGGTTGGCCAGGCAGACATGGAAGACAGAGAGTGTGTCCTCGGAATCTTAAGACCTTGGCACTCACCAGTGGTTCACCCTTGCTTTTGAGCAGCACTTGGGAGGGACAGGCAGGGAGCAAGATCATTCTTAGTTATATTTATTTAGCAAGTTAGAGGCCAGCCTGGGCTACATAAGACCCCTTCTCAAACAACAAAAGCAACACCTCTGCACCTCAGGGTAATCACTGCTAGACTTGCTCCATCTCCATCCACACCACTCACCAGTCTGGAATCGAGACTTGAGCACGTCTGGGGGGATAGCCACGACCCAGTTGAAGATCCCTGCAAAGCCACCAGCCACCAGGATCCGAGGCACACTGAGGTCCTTGACACTGCAGACCACCACAACCCAGTCAGACAAAAAACCTGGCAGCAGGATTCAGACCAGTTCCTCCATCTTATTCAGGGAGGAAGTTACTGGGGGAAGAGGCTCAAGGTCTGAGACCTGGCAGCTGCCACTCTGTTGGAGGAGGTTCTGTGTGTTATTCAGAATCCTCCTCCATCAAGTAAGGTATGGAGTAGAAGGTGTTAGCTGTACCCAGCAGCTACTGAAGGAACGAATACATGGGGGCAGAGAACAAGTATGTCTGCTTCAGGCCTGCTATGGGAGAGGACAACCTACCCAGCAGTGGGAAATGGTTTCTACATACTAAAGTTCTTTTCACCTCTTTCCCTCTGGAGTGAAGAGATTTTTAAGCCATTCATATGTCATGAAATACATCCCACTGGCAGGAACATCTGTTGGTGGCAAGAAAAGTGAATTAAAAATTCATAAAATTTCCACAGATAGCACTAGACTATTCAAAGATTCCTAAGGTGTGTTTTTTCTAAAAGACTTTTTTCAGGTTATAATTACATCACTTCCCTCTCTTTCTTCCCTCCAAGTGCTCCATGCACTACCATCTACCATCTTGCTCTCTTTCAAACTCATAACCTCCTTTTTATTATATATATATATATATATATATGCAATTTATATTTATGTATAAATATAAACAAACATAAGAATAAGTACATACTATATACATACATATATTAAATACGTAAGTTTATTCTATTAAGCACAATATATTTATACTAAATATATATTTATATTACTATATACTAAAATATATTCACTATACTATATAGTGTACTATATACACACACATATATAGTGTAACTACATAAATAGAGCCTGCTTGGTCTGAATGATGTCACTCGTGTGTATACATTCAGTGCACCATTTAGTGTACTCTTCCCTCAGGAAGAGCTATATCTAGGAGCTATATCCTTTCTGGTTTTGATTTTTTTAGCTTTTTTTTTTTTAATATACATGAGTATTTTATCTGCATGTGTCTGTGCACCATACATGTGTAATACCCATACAAGTCAGAAGAAGGTATCAATCAGATCCTCCAGAACTGGAGTTACAGAAAGTTTGTGAGCTGTGACTTGGGTGCTGGAAACTAAACCTGAGCACTCTAGAAAGACAGCCAGGCTCTTTAGCACCAAGCCATCTCTCCAGCCCTGACATCCTTTTGTATTTGTTTATTTGTTTGGTTGTTTAGTTGGTTGGTTTTGGGTTTTTGAGACAGGGTTTCTCTGTGTAGCCCTCAAATTCACTTTATAGACCAAGATAGCCTGAAACTCAGAGCTCCACCTGCCTCTACCTACCAAGTGCTGGATTAAAGGTGTGCACCGCCATCACCCAGTTAACATTCAATTCTTAATAATCAGTCTGGAGCTATCAGATGCTGCTGAGAGCCAAGCACTGGTGTGAGTGTCCATTTGATGTAACTCATCTTTCAGGTCTCCTCAGGGGGTTACCACTAATACACCCACTCATAATCACAGCTAATTGTCTGGCCCTCCTTCAAGGTGCCATCTCAGGATGAGACTGTCTCTGCCTGTCAAACCAATAGGAGGTCTGGGAGTATAATGCAATGGTAGAGCACTGCCTAGCATGCACAGGCCCTGAGAAGTTTCCCACTATTCATAAGTCTTTCTTATTTCCCCGTCTCATCCCTTCAGCCATGACTTCTATCTAGAAGCCTCTACCTTCCCATGGCATGACTCCACCCCTGAAGACATTCAAGAAGAATGAACCTTCCATCCTTCTCTGTGTCTACACTGGGTAAGACTGCTATAACCAGGACACACACTACTGGTTTGTAAGGCATATGTCATGATCTAGACATTCAGGGAAGCCTATCAGGTGCAGGTTCATCAGCTAACCTCCCCAGGTGACCTAAAGTGCAGAGCTTCAGAGTTTACCTCGCATGAGAGTGAGCACAGTCCCTTTGTAGAAGCCACGGATCCCAAACTCCTGATATAGCTTCTTTGCACAGTCCAAGGTACCGCTGTATTTGTTTTCCCCTGAAGAAGCCTGAATCTGGGAGGGACAGAAGATCACCAAGTCAAAAACAGCAGCGATGGAACTGACAAACCCAGCAGGTTTGGGGCTTCCTGGCTAGCTACTCTATCTTAATCACTGAGCCTCAGGTTAGTGAGAAAGCCTGTCTCAAAAGACAAGGTGGGTGAGCCCTTAGGGACAATGAGGCTGCCCCCTGGCTTCCACATGCACATGTACATACTTGCTCAAGAAAAAAAAATGTGTGTTTGTGTGTGTGTGTGTGTGTGTGTGTGTGTGTACAAGATACCAGAGATGTTAGAACTGTCTGACAAAGATTTTTTTAGAGCAGCCATGATAAAATCCTTTAATGAAAAATTATAAATATGCTTGAAACATAAAAATAGCCACAGCAAAGAAATGGATAATTTCAGCAGAGAAACTAGAATATACAAAGAAGAACTAAATAAAATTTCAAACTGGAAAAGTAAACTTACTAAAAGGCTCAATGGATACTCAGTCAACAGCAACAGAGAGGAGAGGGAGCAGGGACTGCTGCAGTGGACATGAGTCTATAAGGATGAGCCAGGGGCGGGACACCAACAGTGTAATCCCAGCACTCGGGGGGGGGGGGGGTCAGAGGCAAGAAGGCATGGAGTTCAGGGTCATCTCAAGCTACTTAGTAAGTACGAGTACGAGGCTAGCCAGGGTTTATATTTCTGCTGGATGGGTGGTATATGCCTATAATCATAGAGAGAGACAGGAGAATTACTGCAGTGTTGAGGCCAGCTGGGTGCTCACTCATGGCGAGTTCCATGCCAACCTGGGATATATAATAAGATTTTATTTTTATTTTGTTTTGTTTTAAAGACTCTTTTTCCAAAACAACCAAAATCATGGCACACACCTTTAATGCCAGCACTCTGGTGACAAAGGCAAGTAGGACTCTGAGTTAGAGGCCAGCCTGGTCTACACAGTGTGTTCCAGGTCAGCCAGGGCTATAAAGTGAGACCCTGTCTCAAAAAAGTAAAGAAAAATGGGCAGTGAGACAATGCAGATAAAGGCACGCACTGTGTGAGCTTGGAGACCCAGGCCCACATGGAGACGAAGGAGAGTACTGACCCACAGCGTTGTCCTCAAGTGACCAATGCACTGTGTGGCCTATGTGCCCCATCCCAGTGATACAGTAATTTAAAAATGTTCTTTAAAAATAACAATTTTTTTTCAAACCAGGCATGATGGGTGCATGCCTGTAATAGCAGCAGCTGAGAGAAGGGGACAGGAAGACAAGGGGCCCAAGGCTACTGTTCTCCTCACAGTAAATGCATGGACATGGAGCTTGTAAGGACATGGAGCTGGGGCTGCATAAGACAGTCTCAAAAACAAACAAAAATTCAATAAAGCCCAGAGCAAAACAAGAACTAAGGCAGTACAGTAAGCGAGTAAAATGCCACAGGATGCCTCCATCCAAACTCATCTGCCCTTGTCAGCAGCACTTCAGAAACTGAAGGCAACTGGTATCTCAGCAAAGGTCATTCCCGGGGGTCTGAACCTAGGACCCTGCACATGCTAAACAGATAATCTGCTACTGAGCTGTATCCACTCTCATCCAAGGCAGAAGGGAGGCTGCTCCTGCCCAAGATGTTGTATGTCTCCATTTACTGCCCAAAATGCAGTAACTGCCGCTCTCTAATTTTGGTTTGGGGTTTGGGTTTTATGTTTTGAGACAGGGTCTCTTTATGTAGCCCCGGGCTGTCCTGGAACTCTGTGTAGCCCAGATAACACTGAACTGTGACAAGTCCCCGCCTCAGCCTCCTTAGTGCTGGGATTGTAGTTGTGTGCCACAACATATGAACGTGTGCCCCTCTGCCTCATCGTTGGCATTTGCCTACTGGGAAGTCATCATAGTAACTGGTATCTAGTTCTTGATTCTTTCATGTTTCTGAAAACATGTTCCGCACAACTGGCCTAAAGACTTCATAGAGGGAAAAAGAGCATAAATATAAATCCAGGCAGAACATGTCCATGACCTCAGCACTTGCCTGTAAGCCAAGCATGGGGAGACTGAGGCAGGGGGATCATGAGTTTGAGGCTAGCCTGTGACACCTAGCAAAACCGTGACTCAAAACAACAAACCCGCCGGGCAGTGGTGGCTTAATCCCAGCACTTGGGAGGCAGAGGTAGGCGGATTTCTGAGTTCGAGGCCAGCCTGGTCTACAGAGTGAGTTCCAGGACAGCCAAGGCTATACAGAGAAACCCTGTCTCGAAAAACCAAAAAACAAAAACAAAAACAAAAAACAAAAAACAAAACAAAACAAAACAAAAAAAAACCCCACAATAGGCATGCGAATTGTGTGCTTCTTTCCTGCTCACAGCCTACAACCTTACCTGCAGTAAGCATTTGATCCGTTCTCCAGGGGTCATGATTCCTGTGGTGAACACACCAGATAACATCCCAGCTGTAAACAGCTGCGGGTAGCTGCATTGAGAACAAGACCAGAAGCAAATGTCTGTGGTTATCACCGAGGACTAAGTCAATCCAAGCAGAGAGAGAAGGTTTTTGTCAGGAGAAGTTAGTATGTAGTCTAGGGAGAAACATGCCACGAGTAAATGAAATTTTATAGCCTCCAGGCAATTCTGATGTCAAATTTATCAAAGCAAGAGTCTCAATGTCAAGAACAGTAGACCTATGAAGCCCACACACAGTAGGTGCACATTTGAAGTCCCCTCATCCCTGAGAAAAGCGTTATAGCCAGATACAGTTTTCACCCATGAGCCTGCTACCTTCAGTAACTCTGGTCAAGTTTCCAGGTCTCAGAGCCTTCATCTCCAAGCTATAAAACACTGGGTTATTGTGGGGCAGGGAGAACCTCCAATCTGAGATCTAAACCTCAGCAGACCCCAGTTTCCCTCCAACATCACATCTCCTGGGCCACCAAGGAACTAGAACATTAAGCCAAGACTCAAGCAGGAAAGCTTCAAGGTCAGGGAGAATGGCTGTGGCCATCCTGCAGGCTGAGAGATAGCCAGGGGTTCTAGTTTCATTTCTGATGCTGTAATAAAATACCTTGACCAAAGCAACCAATGGGAAAATGGGGTTTGTCTTATATTTCCAGAGTACAACCCATCATTTGGGAGAAGTAAGGCAGGAAGTCGAGCAGCTAGTTAGATCACATTCACAGTCAAGAGCAGAAAGGAGCAAACACACCCATGTTACCTACTTTTAGCTTCTCTGGCTTTCTGTCTTATATAGCTCAGGGACACTGCCTAGGGAATGGTGCCGCTCACAATAGGCTAGGTCTTCCTACATCAGTAAACAATGAAGACATGTCCACAACAACCGGATAAAGGCAATCACTATAATCAAAACTCTCTTTCCAGGTGACTCTAAGCTGTAGCAAGATGTTTAAAGCTAACCTTCAGACCAGGCCAGTAATGAGGATTGCAATGTGAGATGTTGAGAAAAGCTAAGTCAATGATGGTCCACAGGAATGGCCAGTCCTGTGGGCACTGTAATATAAAGCTCCCCAATGCATGAATCATGGGTCTCATCCTACCACCACAGACTGAAGCAGCCTGAGTATGAGGAGGAGTCTGAGACTCCCAGTGGCTGTCACTAAAACTGTCTGTGTCACCTCTAGCAAGACCTAATCTTTCTGGCATTTGTAATATCATGGGCAGACAATTGGACACAAAGTCACATTCGGTACTTCAACAGAGTCCCTGAAATTTGTGAAATGTTGCTGAAAATTGAATATGCTGGCCCTTGATCAGGCCTCAAGTCTAAAGCTCTAACAACTGAGCCTCAGGCCAGACTCACCCCAAGGAGTCCATGACAAGGAAGACAGATGGTGAACAGCAATGGGGGACAGCCCATCCAGGCTCCTTCCCATTAGGAATGGCAACAGTTTTGACAACCCAGTTCCTTCATGCACTTACCCCACATAAGGCTCACACATCTACTTCAGACAACAAACTAAGCACATAGGCTGATGGCTGAACAATCAAGAGACTTTGGATTTTGTTCCTTTTCATTTCAACAGAGACCCTATATTGCCCAGAATGTCCTGGAATTCTCAACAGAGGCCACATGGCCAACCTACAGGGCATTTGTTTTGTGTTGGAGACAGGAATATTATATAATCCATGCTGCCGCCACCTGATCTCAGTATGTAACTGAAGATGACTTTGAATTCCTGATCTTCTTCCCTCCATTTCCCAAGCATTAGGAGCATAGGCGGTGCCACCATGCCTGGCCCAGGGTATGTTTAATTGTGACCAGTGCCTTTCTGATCCACCATTTCTGGTGGAGCCACAGCCACAACGCAGAGTTTTGTGAGGACCCTTACAGGGAGACCATCACACTCAAGGTTGAACCCTTGGACGCTACAGAAAATGTGAAGGCTGAGCTCCAGGATAAGGAAGAAATTCCTCCTGGTCAGCAGAGGCAATCTTTGCTGCCAAGCAGCTGGAAGATGGCTGTACTTTGTCTGACTACAACATTCAAAAGAGTCTACCCTTCATCTTGTGTTGAGACTTCGTGGTGGTGCTTAGAAAAGGAAGAAGTCTTACACCACTCCCAAGAAGAATCAGCATAAGAGGAAGACGGTTAAGTTGGCTGTGCTGAAATACTATAAGGTGGATGAAAATGGCAGAATCAGCGGACTTCATTGAGCGTGTACTTCTGATGAATGTGGTGCTGGAGTTTTCTCGGGTAACCACTTTGACAGGCATTACTGTGGCAAGTGTCGTCTGACTTACTGCTTCAACAAACCAGAAGACAAGTAATTGTGTATGAGTTAATAAAAAGAAGGAACTGAAAAAAAAAATAAGGTAACCAGTGATGTGAATAGTCTTCAAAATGGCGGCACCAGTTTGTATCAATGTACAAACCTTTTGGGCTGTGCAGAGGTGACCTGTATCCTTAGCTACTTGGGAAGCTGAGACAAGAAGATCTTGTAGGTTCAAGGTTTGCCTGAGATACGGCATAAATTGAAGGCCAGTCTCACAACACAGTGAAAGGTTGTCTCAGAAATAAAGAGTAAAACCAGGGCGAGATAGCACATGCCTTTGATCCCAGCCCTTCAGAGGCAGGCAAATCTCTGTGAATTCACGGCCAGCTTGGTCTACAGAGTGAGTTCCAGGACAGCCAAGCCTACACTGTCTTGGAAAAACAAAACAAAAAACAAAGCCCATCCTCCCCCCCCAAAAAAAATAAATAAATACATAAATAAAAGAGGACTAGGGTTGGTGCACACCTTTAATTTCAGCACACAGGAAGCAGAGATTGGTGTATCTCTGAGTCTGGGGCTATCCTGGTTTACATAGCCAGGTCAAGGCCAGTCAAAGCTGTGTGGTGAGACCCTGTCTCAAAACAGTAAATAAAATAAAAGGCAGGATACACAACTCAGTGGTACAGTGCTTGTCCAGCATGTGTGAGGTCCCAGTTTCAATCCAAAGAACTGTCATTTTTCAAAAGTGTGAGCCTATTCAAAAGACCTGTGATCACTGTTTAATTGTAATTACAGTTTTCTGCATAAACACCCACTCTCTGCCTGTACATCTGACCCAGATGGCACAAGAGACTTGCTTGCATATATATCTAATGTCACAGTCCCTGTTTACACTGCTGTCCCCAAAAAGAGTCATCTCTGTAACTAAACTGCCCCCCATAACACCATCAGCCTCCATTCTTCCCAGGATGCCCAACCGTAGGGCTGTTCCCTCAATAGGATCTTGTGTGTCCACAGCACACCATGCAGACACTACAAGCACCTGCCCGACTCTGTTACTCCCCACCCCATTCCAAGGAGGTGTTTGTGAGCACTGAGTCTTCCCGAGTTTCCATTTCAGAGCTCCTGTAAAACTCTTTTCCCTGCTAAACAGCACTCTAGGGAGGTAACTGCAGCAAGGCAGACAGGAAGGTGGAATAGGATGGGGTCCTAAGTGTCTCATTCTGCTCCTAAAGAAGAGCTGTTTCTCTTGTGCTGATGTTACCACATGGGAACACAGCCCATAAGTGCAGTTCAACTGTGAGCTGTCACATTACAGAAGCAGGTGTTCAGAGATGATATGTATCCCTAGGTCCTTGGTCTACCAGCAGTCCAACAGCTTAAACCAAACCAAACCAAACCAAACCAAACCAAACCAAACCAAACCAAACCAAACCAAACTGCTCACACCTGGGGGCCCTTAATGTATCTAGACACATTCAGAACTTCCCATTGCAAATACCTTTATCTGTGGCTTAGACTCTCTCAAAGCCTGTTATGGGCTGATGTGCTGAGAGTACAAGCATGCAATACCTGATTTCCTCCCTTGAGCTCCCAGATGCCAGCCTTGCCAGCCTTGGTGGCTCTTGTGCTTTTTCAGGAGCTGTTAACCTATATGGCTCAAGACTGAAGACACCTTGTCAAATCAAGAGTTTCACTCAACATTCCCCTGCATCCTGAGAAGCTAACACATTAACTTTAAAAAAAAAAAAAATATTGAGGTATAATTCTGACTCAGTAGTCTCTTTATACCCAAACTAACTCTAAAAATTTATTAAAAGAGCATACAAGGGCTTGAGATATGCTCAACAGTTAAGAACATTGGGCTGTTCTTCCAAAGGGCTCAGGTTCAATTCCAAGTACCCATGAGGCACTAATTAATGGTCTGAACCATCAATACTAGATCTGACACCCTCTTCTGGCCTTCTCGGGTACTGCACCCATATGGTACACAGACATGCAGACAAAACACCCATACACATAAAATAACAAAATAATTTAAAAAATAAAATGTAAAGAAGCCAGGCGGTGGTGGTGCACGCCTTTAATCCCAGCACTTGCGAGGCAGAGGCAGGCGGATTTCTGAGTTCGAGGCCAGCCTGGTCTACAGAGTGAGTTCCAGGACAGAGAAACCCTGTCTTGAAAAAAACAAAAAACAAACAAACAAACAAACAAACAAAAGTAAAGAAAATACAACAAGGGCTGGAGATATATCTTATTTGGGAGACTGTATGTACAAGACCCTGGGTTCAAGACCCTGCCCTGCATAAAACCAGGAGTGGTGGTACACAACTGTCATCCCAGGACACAATAGGTAGAGGCAAGAGGATCAGAAGTTCAAGAAGATCATCTCTGGTTACACAGAGAGCCCTTCTTAGGGTTTATTTTATGCACATGAGTGTTTTGTCATCCAGTACGTATGTGCACCATGAACTTGCCTGGTGTCTAAGGATGTCAGAAGACGTCTGGTGTGCTGGAACTGGAGTTACAGTTGTGAGCCACTGTGCGGGTTGTCACTGCGAAGCAACAAGTGCACTAAACCACTGAGCCATCTGGAATCCATCCAGCCACTGGAATCTTCTCTTAACCAGTTCACAGAAAACAAATTTACTTCTGTCCTTAATAGGCAGTAAGAACCACCACAGAATTTGTTCCCAGTGTGTGCAGTGGGCAGTGTGCAGAGGGCATTTACAATGGATAAGAAATTAATGATAACTTGGCAAAGAGGCAGGGGAAGGCGCTTTTTTTTTCCCCTTTCATCTCACAGAACACAGGAAACTAAGCTACTCCCTTCCCTCAGAGTGCCCACAAGTCACCCCTGGGACCCAAGGGACAGCCTCGGGGTCAAGCCATTCCCTTCACACATATCACAGAACCAAGAAGAAAAGCACTTAGTGTTGCCTGAGAATACTCACGTAAGTTCATCCTCTGGAGATTTCTGCTGTAGTCTCTTCCCCAAACCAAACCCAAAGAAGCACACAGCGAACATAGGGGTGACTCCAATGATGGGTGCAGCCATGCCCCGATAGAGCCCTGTGATGCCCTGCAAGGAATCACAGTAACAGAATCTGATTTCAGATATCACCACTCTGTATTTCAGTGCTGGGAATCAAACCAAGGGCCAAACAAAAGCTCACCTCTGTACTCTGGCCTCTGAGGAGTACCTCAGCCTCTGAGCTGTACCCCTGTCCTCTGAGCTGTACCCCAGACTCCCACCACTAACAAAGGGGAGCCTCTCAGTCTCTAACCTCTGGCTTCCTTCTCTACCTTTTCAAGCATAGAGAGATTTATTCTCCCCGTCCCCATTTGTGTGTGTGTGTGTGTGTGTGTGTGTGTGTGTGTGTGTATGTGTATGCATGAGTGATTAGATATATACCTGTGTGCCAGTGCACACATGTGCATGCACAGGTCAGAAATCAACCTTAGGTACCCTTCCTCAGACATCTTTCTTTTTCTTCTCCGAGACAGGGTCTCTCTGTAGTCCTGGAGCTTGCTATGTAAACCAGGCTGGCCTGGAATCCATCTGCGTCCCAAGTTCTGGGATTAATGTAAATTAAAACCAACCTGGGCAACTTAGTGAAATTTTGTCTTAAAATGCCTTTGGGGGGGGAGACTGTGGGGGACAGGGTCTCACTCTGTATCCCTGGCTGGTCTGGAACTCCTTATGTAGACCAAGGTGGCTTTGAATTCAAAGAGATTATGCCTCTGCCTCTTACAACACTGAGATTAAAGTCCTGTGCTGCCACACCTGGCCAGCAAAAAATATTTTTAAAGGACTTAGGGGTAGAGTAGGGCCTACCTGGAACTACGTGGCATCAGTTAAGAGTCTTTTCTGACATCTGTGGACACCAGGCAAAAATGTACACATACATGAAGGTGAAATACAGGAGTATTTAAAAATAAGCACATCTTTAAAAAAAGGTAAGATCTGGGCATGGAGGCACAGGCCTGTGATACCAGCTCTCAGGGGACAGAGGCAAGAGGATTCAAAGTTTGAAGTCATTTCGCCTTCAAAATAAGATTAGATCTCTCAAAATAACATCTGAAGATGCATAAACATAGAAAGTATAGTAGCAAATGCACCATGCAGTGAGGCAGAAGCAGGGTGAACAACTGAAGGAGGTGAGAGCCCTGGCCTCTGGAGCAGGGAATAAGGATCACACGGCTACCTGCCTTTCAGGGAAAAATTAAGTGCCTGTATAACTTTAATTTTAAAAAAAAAAAAACAGTTTTAAAAACAAATACCAAAAATATGAGTAAAGACTCATATTTTTGCTCCTGACACAGGGCAGGCTGCACAGCGGGAAGGCACCACAGATCCAGGTTGAAGAACTGTTCTCTCAGTGCAGACCCTCTGACATCCACATCTTTCAGGCCACATGTGTACCTATTAGTACGCCTCCTGGTAGCTGAGTGGTGTTGGTGCACACTTTTAATCCCAGCACTCAAGAGGCAGAGGCAAGCGGATTTCTGAGTTCAAGGCCAGCCTGGTCTACAGAGTGAGTTCCAGGACAGCCAGGGCTACACAGAGAAACCCTGTCTCAAAAAAAAAAAAAACCTCTTCCTGGATCCCACAAAAGCCTGGCATGCCTCAGGCTGCAGGCACATTCACCATGGACCAAGTATAGAGACCTAGGAGAGAGGGACAGAGCACAATGTGACAAAGTCTCATCAAAGCCTCTCCCGCAGCTCTACACCGGGATGAGGAGTATGCGCAGTTCCTCAGAAGCCACACATACCTCCTGACAACTCATCTAGTCTTCCCTTCAATGATCTGCCAACTTCATAAAGTACAACTCCTACTTGACAGTTCCAGAAAACAGAGCTAAGTCTGGAACATCAAAAAAAAAAAAATCAGGGAAGTATGCAAATTCAGACTAATGAAGCCTGCTAAATTCTGCAGTTAAGTCTGTATTGTTTTCTTCCTGTTTTTTGTTCTCCCAATATATTTCCCAAGCTGGATTCCAACTCAACTGTGGTGATCCCCGTCTCACCCTCCCACAAACTCTATCAACACGTAAATATAAATCTGTAAACATGTGTGTCTTAGGCCTGTCTTAGGTGTTGGATTTACATAAGCCCTTTCCCTCATACCCAAGATACAGCTCAAAATGTGTTGACCAAGAGACTTGGCTCTCTTGCAGAGAACTCTCTAGATAGAACTCTCTGAAATTTGGAGCCTCCATGAGACCCTGATCAGACTCCATTCTGGGTCCAGATATAAGGAAGAAGGCCCTTAAAGAAGAAAGGCAGAGCCACCTTGGGTGAGAGAGCTAAGCAGGCTCTGCCTCAAGGCCTTCCTCCTACACTGAATCCTGCAGGAGCCCTGGAAACATCCTCCCCATGGAAGAGCCCATCCCTTCCCAGCACCTATATACTTCTAGGTGACACTTGTCCTTCAGTTCCTGCATGTGTAATAGTCTAACTGATAGATAATCATATGCAAGTTGTATTTTAGCACAATTATAATCTTTGCACTTGGGAGGGTGAGCTAGGATTAGTGGGAGCTCATACAGCATGGGCTGCAGTATGAGACACCAAGTCAAAACATCAGAACAAGCAGAAAGAGACTAGAGAAATGGTTCAGTGTTTAGAGCACTTGTTGCTTTTGCTAAGGAATCGGTTTCAACTCCCAACACCCACATGGTGGTTCACAGCCTTCCATAACTCCATTTCCACAGCATCCGACTCCATTCTCTGATCTCCAAGACATCAGGCACACACGTGGACATTCAGACACATAACTTTTAAAAATTCATATTCTATTAAAAATTATATAGTCAAATAACTCTAACAAAAGTAAGTGTCCCTATCTAGGAGTACAGAGACTCTACTGGCCTCCTTTCTTCTCCAAACCTCACACATTTCCTTTTTGTTGGTTTTTTTGTCACTTTTTAAAGGTATTTATGTTATGGGTATTTTACCTGCACACACACACACACGAACACACACACACACACGAACACACGCACACATATATATATGCTAGTGTCCTCAGAGGTCAGAAGAGGGTGTTGGATGCCCTGGAACTAAGTTATGAATGGTTAGGTGCTGGGTAGCAAACTTGGGTCCTCTGCATGGATGACAAGTGTTCTCACCTGCTGGCCACCTCTCTAGCTTCAGTGGGTTTTGGTTTGTTTTGTCTTGTTTTGTTTGATACAGAAGCTCTCCATGTAGCTCAGGTTGACCTTGCCCTGAGATCTTCCTATCTGAGCTTTCCATGTGCTGGGATTACTGGGCAGTGCCACCATATGGCAAGATGTGAATTTTTATGCAATTCACAGCTTCAATTATGCCTTGCTAATACCTCCATCTCCCGGAAGAGCAAAGCACTTTATGGTTCATCCATCTGTATACCCAGTAGCTGGAATTATCAGGCTCCATAGCAGATGAAGAGGACATGGCTAAGGAGCTCCAGCCGTGGCCAGCAGAATCCCACAGCTATCCTCTTCACCCTCGAGAGTAGTGCCAACCCTTGACTACGGTCCTCTAAGGGACGCCCAGCACCAGAAGCATACCTCTCTAAAAAGAGTCTTCCGGAAACAGTCGAAGGTCCCAGAGTACATAGGTGGCTGTCCAGGCAAAGTTGGTGGTTGTGTCTGCAGTCGGACCTGAAAGCAGAAACTAAAACAATCACGTTCTAGAATTACCACTGATGATCCGATTCCTCTTTCTCTCCCTTCCTGCTCCTCATCCTGAGATGCAGGGCTGGAGACTGAACCTAGAACCCTGTGTGAGCACCTTTCCCACCGAGCTGTTTCTTCAGCCCTTTAACTTCATTTAAAGTGGGAAATGTGCACCACCAGAGATATCTTCGGCATTTTCTTCTGATCGATTCAGACTTCACTTTTACCCCGTTAACGATCATTCAATTTAGTTATTTACTTTTGTTTTTTGAGACCGGGTTTCTCTGTGTAGCAGTACTCACTCATTTTTTTCTTAAAAAAAAGTATTTATTTTATGTGTGAGTATACTGTTGCTGTCTTCAGACATACCAGAAAATGGCATCAGATCCCATTACAGATGGTTGTGAGCCACCATGTGGTTGCTGGGAATTGAACTCAGGAACTCAGGAAGAATAGCCAGTGAGTGCTCTTAACCACTGAGCCATCTCTTGTGTGTGTGTGTGTGTGTGTGTGTGTGTGTGTGTGTGTGTGTGTGTGTGTGACTGTTTTGCCTGACCATAGGTATATACACCACATGCATGCAGCAGCACCGTAGAATCTGTCAGAACCTTTGGAACTAGAGTTACAGTGGTAAAATGCTATGCAGGCACTGGGAACTAAACCCAGGTCTTAGGCAAGAACAGTGAGTGCTCTTCAGCTGAGCCTGCTCTCCCACATCTCCTTTTTCTTTTTCTTTCTTTTTTTCTTTTTTATCCTTTACCTTCCAAGTGCTGAGATTAAAGGCAAGTGTCACCACTACCTAGTGCATCCATTTCAGTATTTATTTTGGTTTTTGTTTTGTTTTTTGAGACAGGGTTTCTCTGTACAGCCAGCCCTGGCTGTCCTGGAACCCACTCTGTAGACCAGGCTGGCCACGAACTCAGAAATCTGCCTGCCTCTGCCTCCTAAACACTGGGATTAAAGGCGTGCGGCACCACTGCCCAGCCCCGTCTCAGTCTTTAAAAGTATGTTTTATATTTATTCTTTGACAGTTTCATTCACATATAAAATGCACCTCATGTATAATCCATTTTTCTCCTACTTCTGCCAGATATGCCCCCCAACAATTTCATTCTTTTTACTGGCAAATATTTCATTGGATACCAAAGTTTGTTTATACACACACACACACACACACACTCATCAGTACCATGCTTGGTTTTATGTTGAACTAGGGACTAAACCTTCATGAATGCTAGACAAATACTCTTACCAGTGATTCGTTATATCCCCCAAACTATTAGGTATCTTCACTATTTTCTCTCTCTCTCTCTCTCTCTCTCTCTCTCTCTCTCTCTCTCTCTCTCTGTTTCTCTCTCTTTCTCTCTCTCTCTGTTTCTCTCTCTCTCTCTCTGTTTCTCTCTCTCTCTCTCTCTCTCTCACACACACACACACACACACACACACTACACCAAGCACTTAGGAGGTAAGGATAGGAGGATCAGGAGTTCAAGGTCATCTTTGACTATCTAATGAGTCCAAGGCCAGACTAGGCTAGAAGAAAATCTATTTCAAAAAGAAACAAACTAGCTGGGCAGTAGTAGCACATACCGTTAATGCCAGCACTAGAAAGCCAGAGGCAGGCAGATTTTTGAGTTCAAGGCCAGCCTGGTCTACAGAGCAAGTTCCAGGACACTGAGTGCTACACAGAGAAACTGTGAAAGAAAGAAAGAAAGAAAGAAAGAAAGAAAGAAAGAAAGAAAGAAAGAAAGAAAGAAAGAAAGAAGAAAGAAAGACAGACAGACAGACAGACAGACAGACAAGAGGGGAGGGAGGAAGGATGAGGGAGGGAAGGAGGGAGGGAAGGAGGGAGGGAGAAAGGGAAGGGAGGGAAACAGACCTAAGGCAGACCACCCACCCAAAGTGCTCCCCAAAATATGGTTCACCAAGATTATAAGCATTAACAAACCTCTATTTTATCCCCTAAGACTGAGGGTCCAGTTTTATACTGTAATAGAAGCTGAAACGGTCAGGATTTCTGTAGTCTGCTTTCCAATGCTTCTCATGGCTGTCCTCACACCAACCTTCCCAGAACCTCACTTTCAACATATTCTTTCCCACTTCTGTATAATCTTCCTTGTTGCATGTGTTAGGACCTTACACCACCCAGTGAGAAAGGCAGTAGGGTTGACATGCAAATCTTAGGGTTTATGGGACACAATGTTCATTGTCCAGTGGCTGCCACTGCACTGTTTTTCATCATGAGACCCTTGTGCACAGCTTCAGACCCTCCATGGTAGGCATAACTTCCCACTAAAGGAGGTGGGGGAGCATTCTTTGGCGGAGCATGATGGCACTTGCCCTTATTCCTAGCACTCAGGAGGCAGAAGCAGGCAGATCTCTGCTTCTGAGGCCAGCTCGGTTTACAATGACAGTTCCAAGACATACAGGGCTATACACAGAGAAACCCTGTCTCAGGAAAAAACAAAACAACTTTCTTTGGGCTGGAGAGATGATGAGATAGCTCAGTTGTTAAGAACACTGGACTCGCCGGGCAGTGGTGGCGCATGCCTGTAATCTCAGCACTTGGGAGGCAGAGGCAGGCGGATTTCTGAGTTCGAGGCCAGCCTGGTCTACAGAGTGAGTTCCAGAACAGCCAGGGCTACTCAGAGAAACCCTGTCTCGAAAAACCAAAACAAACAAACAAACAAACAAAAACCACTGGACTCAACTAAGTTCAATTCCCAGCTCCTATAGTGGGTGGCTGGCTACAGCTACCTGTTGCACCAAGGAATCTGATGCCTCTGGTCTCCATGAGCAGCTGCACTCACATGAACACACACACAAATAAATAAATATAAAATATTTTGTTTAGGTGATCTTTTTGGTTTATTTGTTTTGCTTTTGAGACTGGGTTTCTCTGTGTAGCCCTGGCTGTCCTGGAACTCACTCTGTAGACCAGGCTGGCCTCAAACTCAGAAATCCACCTGCCTCTGCCCCCCAAGTGCTGGGATTAAAGGTATATGCCACCACACAGTTAGTGCTTTTTTACACCAGTTCTTACTATGTAGCTCAGGTTTGCCTCAGGTTCATGTGTTCCTAGGTTAGCCCTGAACTCGTGCTGATGTTCTCATGCAGCCACATTATGTGCTTGGATTACTAAGTGTTAGCCAACACACCCAGTGCACACATTTTGACTGCTATCTTTTGGTGGTTTTTGTTGTTGTTGTGGT
Source organism: Arvicanthis niloticus (assembly GCF_011762505.2). Classification (NCBI taxonomy): domain Eukaryota; kingdom Metazoa; phylum Chordata; class Mammalia; order Rodentia; family Muridae; genus Arvicanthis; species Arvicanthis niloticus. Next base: position 28,839,885 of record NC_047678.1, on the reverse strand, counting down.
TGTTGTTGTTCTTTTTAAACAGTCTTATGCAGCCCAGGCTGGCTCAAATTCAATATGTAGCCAAGGATGATGAGCTTGTGCTCCTGACCCCTCCTGCCTCCACTTCTCAAGTGCTGGGATTATTTTTCTTGATTTTTGTTCGTTTGGAAACATGGTCTCACTATGTAACGGCAGCTAGCTTGAACTCACTATGTAAACCAGCATGTCTATTTCACTTGTTTACTTTTCTGAGGTAAAGTTTCATGTATCCCAAGCTGGCCTCAGTGTGTATCAAAAGGTGACCCTGACCTTCTTAGCCCCTTCTTCTACTTCCCAAGTGGTATTAGAGGCATCCTGCTCAGGTTCTACATAGTGCTGGGTATCAAAACGAAGGGTTTCACGAATGCTAGGCAAGTACTCTGTCAACTGAGCTACATCCCCACCCCAGTGATTTTTTTTTTTTTTTAATGTCTCTTCTGTTTATCTCATCATGACGGAAGCCATCCCAACCAGTGAGGGCCTAGAGCCCTCCTCAGCTGATATTCCATCATAACCCCATAGCCAAGCTCATGCCTGACCTGCCTTTCCTCTTGCCCCAAACTCCATGTTGGAAGCTAACCCCAAATGCAGTAACAGTGTTATACGTCAGACCTGATAGACACTGTTTGTTCATGAATGGATCAATGCCAGCCAAAGAAAAGACTTAAGACTTGAGTCTCATCTTTAGCTCTCTTGCCCTTCCATCTTCCACCGGGGATGACACAGCATAAACAGACAGACACATGGTGGACTGGTGTGTCTCGGCACTCCCAGCCTCCAGAACTGTAAGAAATAAATCTTTGTTTCTTAGAAACTGCAAGTCTCCAGTGTTCTGAGACCTAAGACAGTGGCATGGCTCACAGCTATATAACTGTGTTATGTAGCTCTCCCTAGTTTTCCAGTCAGAAATCAGCCATCTTTTCTTCTCTTTTCCTTCTTATCTTTTGGTTGGTTGGTTGGTTGGTTTGTTTGTTTGTTTGTTTTTGGAGACAGGGTTTTTTCTGTGTAACATACCTGGCTGTCCTAGAACTTGCTTTGTCGGACCAAGCTGGCCTTGAACTCACAGAGATCTGCCTGCCTCTGCCTCCCCAGTACTGCCATGAGCCACTACATCCAGCTTTTCAATACCTGATCCAACACTAGTCCATAAAATGTTTCCACATCCCAGTTCTGAGGAGTGGCAATTCTCACTGAACAGGACTGAATGGGCCAAGGTTTAGTTTCTTTGAGAGGCAGAAGGTCAGAAGTTCAAGGACATTTGCTACATTATGAGTTTTAGGCCAGCATAGGATACATGAGACTGTCTCCAAAGGAAAAAGAAAAGAAAAGAAAAGAAAAACAAAACCAAACACCAAATCACAAAAGCTTTTAGTTGGTGACCACCTAGGTTTCTGAGGTCAAAAGGACAGCAGTCAGCTGTGGGTTTGGTTTACACTACAAGGGAAAGTCACCTGGTGTCAACACACCAGTGAGCATTTTCAGTCATTTATAATCCAGTACAGAGGTCACTGGGCTCTTGCTGGGAGTAACGTCAAGAACAAGAGGAGTCAGGAGAAGAGTAACACTTATATAAGGAGTCGGAATATTGTTTTTTACACGTCTCAGATGTGCAGGACAAGATTTCTGCCACTGTAGAATAAGATTAGAAATAAAGGCCAGACAAACTCTCCCTTGCTAGATAGAGCTCCTTGAACCAGCCACTGCCTTAGAGGCACTAAGCACAGCCTTTGCTGCTGCTAAGATCTGGTTTCTCGTTGCATAATATTACAGAATCTTCACAGAATGAGCTGTCTTTGGTGAGCTTCACTTTGAACACAGACTATCAGACAGCCTGCTGTCAAGCCTGCCAATAGGAAGAGCCCTTGGATAGTGTTCTCTTTCGGGGAAAATGGATCTGACATCCTATCAAGGCCCCAGCTGAGGTTACCACTCATGAGATTCATGTCTTCTCTGGGTTCCATGCCCCAGCAACATACCATCCACACACACAAAAGACTCAGGTCTTCTTCCCACAGGTTCATCCTGGCTGTGCTCTGTCATTTCCCTTCAGGTCTATGTCCAGGAAAAAGAAGGAAAAAAACTATAAGCTGTGAGCTTATATAGGAGCTAAGTCATCGAATATAGACTTCGGTCTCCACAAGATCTTGCTGAGAGTACAGCCAAAGGAAGAATGGAAGGCTGAGGAGAGAAAAGTCCAGGAGTTTCCTGTGTGACCTCGATTTCCACACCTGAGCCTGGCTGGTCACTGCGTCCTATGGGGGTGACTATGCAGCTTACCCTGCAGTGAGTGACTGGCTGAAAATGGCCAGGTGCCTCTTCAGGCAAAGAAAAGTGCACAGAGAAAGGCTATGAGGCACTGTGTCAAAGGACGTCTCTGCCACCTTTGTCCTTTGTTTGTTGGGGAGGCCGAGTCTACAGAAAAACTATTTCAGTCTTTATAACAATATTAGGGTTAACTGGGCACAAACAGCAGCTTTTTCTTTCTAAGCTCCAAAGAAGTGCCCTGGGGTCAAAAAAGACTATCATGCAAAGACCTTGAAATAGGAGCTGTCCGCTCTTAGGGGCGCGAGGTACACAGCCTCTACCCACTTCGTATTGATTCTCGAGAAAAAAAAAAAATTTATTTTTTTGAGGTGCTATGGAGTTGAATGCAGAGCCTTTGGCCCTGTTAGATAAAGCAGTGCTTACTAGTAAACGACATCAAACCCTCTGTAAACTTCCCACAGAAGCATCCACCCGCCCGACCCCACTTCTGTCCAGAGACAGCATCTCGCGACGGACCCTACTTTCCACGTCTCCTCGGGCCTTCCTCCAGAACCCCCCAATCCACACTCCGCGCACCTTGACCGTGTCCAGGGGGTGTCCCACAAACACCAGGCACACGCCGCCAAAGCCGCCGGCCAGGAGGTTCTTAAGCGGACTGATGGGTTTCGGCTCGTCTGCCATGGTCAGTCTTCTGTCAGTCTCCCTGGCAGCTCGGGGCAGTCTAGGTCTTGCTCCACTTGCAGCCCAAGCCGCCCCACCGACCTTTCACCTACATTAAGGTGGGCGGGGCCACGGGCAGGTCGGAAAGAGGGTCCAGTCGGACTAGCCTGGCTTCCGCCCGAAGTCTACTTCCGGCTGCCGCTCCTCCTTGGTGGGCGGGGCTTTCCCTAATGCTGTATGGGAGGGGCTTGGGGATGATTGTCATGGATTTATTCCTCCAGGTAGTCTTCTTGGACTTGAGATTTTTTTTTTCTTTCTCTAGTCCTTTGTGGTCCTATGCAGCTGTGCACTCCACAGAGGTCGCATACACCCTTTTGCGTGACACTCACTCTTTTTTAGGTGCTAAAGAGTGGAGGCACCCCATACAGGTCCCTGTCTTTGATAAGCCTTGACAAAGTGAAAAATGCATAATATGTCCTACGGTAAAAATTGCTCTATAGGAAAATAAATCCGGGAAGAAGTAAAGTGTGGGAGACAAATAATTGGTAACTTTAATTAATTAAGCAAGAGATCTCATTAGGAAAGTAAAGGATTAAGATCTAGGGTATGGAAATGAATCCTGTCCACAGATACTGGGTAAAGGATGAAGGACTTTTCTGGCAGAAGATAAAGAAAATTCGAAAACTCTGAGATGACCTGTATTTCAAGTCTGAGAAACCACAGGGGTGGGGGTGGGTTGGGGTGGGTTGGTGGAGTAGCTGGTGAGGATCTTTCTGGCTCACTGTGAGGACGTCAGTCTCTTCTATGACAGGTTTTGGATGGAGAATAACAATCTGAGATAAGATTTTAAAACAAACAAACAAACAAAAAACAGGGTCCCTGTTAACTGCTGGTGAAAACAGCCAGAAGAAAACCAGGAGGCCTGAGAAAGTTAAAGGAAATGAGTAGAAATGTTGGCTTGGACCAGCAGACAGCAGAATTGTTAATGAGGAGTGGTCAGATGGTGAATATTTTCTAAAGGAAATTCATCCCATTCATTACTCATAGACAGAAGCTGGAGAGATGGCTCAGTAGTTCAGAGAGCTAGCTGCTCTTACAGAGTACCTTTGTTCCCTGCACCCTTGTGACAGCTCAGAACTGTCTGCAACTACAGTTCCATGAGATCTAATGCTCTCTTTTGGTCTCTTTGGGCACCAGGCACACATCCATTCATGGAGGCAAAGACTCAAAGACATAAAATAAAAATGAATAAATATATTTATTTTAGAAAAAGTTTTGTGAGAGAGGCTTATGGTGGCCAAGCTCAGTCAGTCAATAGGTTCTCCAGTATAGGATGTAAACTAGCTCTAGTTAGGGTCCAAAGACTAAAAGCATCTGTGAGAATTACCTGCACTTCTTTAAGTTTTACCATAACTCTAAACACATACACAAAACATATTTTTCCATTACCTTGTCCTTCTACAAGGTTTATTCACTGCTGGCCCAAATCTTCTTTACTATCCTTCGTGCATATTTCAATTCCTGCCATGTCCTTCTCTGTACCCTGCTTATTGGAGCTCCAACGTTGAGGCATGATCTGACCACGTCAGCTCCATCAACAGGTTCTCCAGGGCAAGAGGGAGGATTAAAAAGAAAAAAGACAGTTAGACAACATTGTAGCATGACCTCAGCCAGTTCTGAGGCTGAGGTGGGTTTATTTTTTCCCAATCTGCTTTTATAACATTTTAATTACATGTAAGTATTAAGGTCAGTTCTAGGTTGAGGAGCAAGCATTACAATAGAGGCAAATAGTCCAGGAACAAGCAAGGCAATAAAGGCCTGTGATCACTGTTTCTAAGGTGCTAATCAGGATGACCAAGATGTCTGAGTACTTCCAGGTCCTATCTCAAAGTCGTATTCATGCCTAAAGCCTACTTCCTTGTCCTAGCCCAATGTCAAATTCCTGCCAAGCCACCCCAAAAAGCTCCCCACAATACAGGACAATGCTAACGTTTTTGGCCTCAGCAACTAAAGAGAAGACATCATCTTTAATTGAGGTTGGGGAAGAGACAGGGGTCAAGCAGATTAGAGGATGGTAAAGGGCATTTTAGACATAATTAGTTTGAGATTTCTATTAATAGATCTATCTCTTGATCCAGGATTCTGAAAAGAGGCTCAGGCTAGTGGTTAAATTCGGTATTAACCAGTGAAATTAGCTCACCAAGGGAGTAGAAACCCTCAGACCCTCTGGAACCCTTTCCTTTCCAGTATTTAAAGAACAAATAGATGAGGAAGAGTCTGAAAAAATAAGCAAAGAAGTAACCAAGAAGTAGGAGACCAAAGAATCTGTAATCACTATGAACAAGGGCTTCAAAGGAGATGGGAGAGTCAGGAACACTCGTGTCCCTCACACTGAACATCTCTCCAGCCCACCTGTCTCTTTTCTTAGGAGGTAATGAGGCACTGGGGAAGGATTTCAGATGCAACAGAGACACAATCTGATTTGTTTTGGAAAAATCTATCTTCATTGAATCCATTTCTGTGGGGGAGAGACTGAGGTAGCAAAGCCAGCTGAGATAATGACAGCAGCCCAGGTTAGAGACAGTGAAGGCAGGGGGCAAACATGGCAGAAGAAATCAGAAGCAGAGGCACTAGGGGAAAATGGGTAGCAGCTATTGGTCTCATTTCACTTTGATGCTCAGACAAGGTCTGAGAGCATGGCTGATTGGCAACTGGTAAGAGGAAAAGAGCAATCCCCACACATGGTTGTGGGCACTTTGAAAATTCTAGAGGATGGACTCTTAAAGGTCTGAGTGGGCAGCATTGTGAGAGCATTGTGGAAGGTAGAGGCGGGAGGCTGGAGATCTGGCCAGGTGGTTAAGAGAACTTGTTGTACAACCTCAAGGACCTGATTGCAGGACAGACAGAACAAGCTGAACATGGTGTGTGGTTGCCTGTAACCCCAGCATTGGCTTAGAACTCTCTATTTAAACCATGTCAGACTTAAGCTTCTGCTGATCCTTCTGCCTCTGCCTCACAAGTGCTGGGATTACAGGTGTGTGGTGGTTTGAATATGTTTAGCCCATGGGAAGTGTCACTACTAGGAGGAGTAGGCTTGTTGGAGGCAGGCTTTGAGGTCTCCACCCAGTGTAAGCCAGTCTCCTTCTGGGTGCCTTTGGATCAAGATGTGGAACTTTTGGCTCCTCTAATCCCACGTCTGCCTTCACACTGCCATGCTCCAGCCATGATGGTAATGGACGAAACCTCTGAAAGTGTAAGCTAGTTTCAATTAAATGTTTTGCTTTAAATAGCTGCCTTGGTCATGGTGTCTCTTCACAGCAGTAAAACCCCAAGACAAGGTGTGTGCCACAATTCCCATGAATGTATTGAGTTTTTGGACACTAGTCCTAGCTACAGGAGAGCTTATCTAAAGCAATAAGTAAATGAATAATAAAGCAAAAAAGAGGAAGTGGGAAGAAGAAGGAGGTGCTGGCTAGTCTTATGTCAACTTGACACAATATAGTCATCCAAGAGGAGAGACTGTCTGTTAAGAAAAGACCTCCAAAGCCAGGCAGTGGTGGCGCACGCCTTTAATCCCAGCACTTGGGAGGCAGAGGCAGGCAGATTTCTGAGTTTGAGGCCAGCCTGGTCTACAGAGTGAGTTCCAGGACAGCCAGGGCTACACAGAGAAACCCTGTCTTGAAAAAGAAAAGAAGAGAAGAGAAGAAGAGAAGAGAAGAGAAGAGAAGAGGCCTCCATAAGACCAGGCATTTTCTTAAATTAATAATTGATGGGGGAGGGCCCGTGCCCAGCCTAGTGTGGGCGGTGCCATCCATGGGCTGGTGGTCATGGGTTCTATAAAAGAGCAGATTGAGCAAGCCATGGGGAGCAAGCAGCCCACTCCAAGGCTGCTTCCAGGTTCCTGACCTGGCCTGGCTTCCTTCAATGATGGATTATGGTGTAGAAGTGTAAGCCAAATAAACACTTTCCTCCCTTGCTTGTTTTGGTCATAGTGATTCTTCACAGCAACAGAAACCCTAAGACAGAGGATAATTATATATTAGTAATATTGTTATCAAGAAGGAAACAAAGAGAAAAAAGGATGGTACTTTTGAATCCAAGGGCCAAGAGGTTGAATGGTGGGTGAAGGAAAGAGATGCAAAGGCTTGTTAGATTTAACTGTTACTTATTGGTGACACATAGAAGCGCTCCAGAAGGGCTACCAGTGGTAGATGAAAAACTGAACAGCCAGGCTGGAGAGATGACTCAGCAATTAAGTGTACTGGCTGCTCTTCTGGAAGACCTGAGTTTAATTCCAATTCCCAGCACCTACAAATCAGCTCACAGCCATCTGTACTGCCATTTCCAGTGGATCCAAATCCTTCTGGCCTCCCTGGACACCAAGCATACACTTTGTGCACATACGTACATGTAGGTAAAGCACCCAGTGTACACCAGTGCTGGGACTTATAATCACCCATGGGTCCTCTGCACTCTCACCCAAGCCCAGTCCAGGCCCATAACAAGCAAATGAATCTTAAAAACAACAAGAAAAAAATTGTACAGGGCACGCATGTTAGTGCATGTCTTTAATTCCAGCAATCAGGAGGCAGAGAAGACAGCTGTGAGTTTGAGGCCAGCCAGGACTACATACAGAGACCTTTTCTCAAACCAACAAAAAAAGTGAACAGCCAGGGAGAGACAGAGTCAGTTGCTATTTTGTAGGGAAGAATGGAAAGTTAAAGAAGGGCTTATTTAGTTAGTTTTTAAGAGGGAAGGGACTTTGTGCAGACAAAGGCAGGTCTACCCTTTTTGTCTGACCTGATCCTTATGCTGGTAACTTAAATGGAGGCCAAGATTCAGGCTATTCCCAGTGTTGCTGAAGCTCCCTCTGCTGCTCCTAATCCTAGGTCAGCTATGTGTATCAGGAGGTATCAGCTGATTCTGCGAATGCCCTTCAAAGGTCAGGCCTTCCCTTTGTGAACATCCTTCTGTCAGATCTGCCCCTTCCAGAGTGACCACTAGTCAGTCTATTTCAAGTATGTTTCTTCCTCATTGTTTTATTCGAGTGGCTTAAACACAGGTGATTCTACTCCCAGTTCTAGAGACTATTATTCTGAGAGACCAGGAGAAGACCTTGCTTATGACCTACAGAAGGAACCATTTCCTGTGTTTTGTTTTGGTATTTTTTAGACAAGGTGTCACAATGTAGCCCTGATGGCTTGAAATACTTGCTATGTGTTTCAGGCTGGGTTCAGACTCTTGGTGATCCTCTCTCATCCTCTGGATTGCCAGGATTAAACAGGTGCCATCTTTGTTGTTTGGGTTTTGATCAGGTCTCGTTTGTTTTGTTTGAAATTTTAATAATGTTTCTGTTGTTTTGTTTTTGAGACGGGGTTTCTCTGTGTAGCCCTGGCTGGGGTGGAAGTTGCTCTGTAGACCAAGCTGGCCTTGAACTAGAGATCCTATTGCTTCTGCCTTTCCAGTGCTGGGATTAAATGGATGTGCCATGTACTACCACCACATTTTTGGGGAGGGGGATTTAAACAAATATTTTTCATTTACATGTTTTGCATGCAGACATATATGTCCATCACATCCATGCAATGCCCTACAGGCCATCTGTTGGGAGCCGCACTAGCCCCACGTTCGGGTGGCCAAAAATGTCTCTGCCCGAGCAAAATGTTGAAGCCCGGGCTGCCCGGAGTTTGGCGGCCACTGTATCCCGGTCCAAGCTGTCGCTCCGGTCTGCGGGTCGGGGTTCAGCAAGAAAGGGAGAGTGAGGGAGGTCTCGAGGAATGGAGACCAGACAGAGTGTGTTTCAATCCCATTTATTCTTCAGCCTCTCTTCCTCTAAGTGTCTCTAAAAGTGTCTCCTAAAAGTATCTGATTCTCTGTCGTCTGCCTCTGCCTTTTATATGTCTCACTTCTAAGCCATGCCTTTTGGTCACACCTTTAATCATGCCCTTAGGTCTTGTCTCTAAATCTGATCTCTAAGTCACTCTTAAATCACACACCTTTAATCTCACACACCTTTAATCTCACACACCCAAGGTATCTAAACCAAGATTATCGGAGTGTGTTCAGCTGTTGTAGGCTATTGTAATCCAAGTCTCATGTCAGGGTATATGGCTCAAGATGGCTGCAAAGCTGATAGTCGCTTTCTGCTAAAAGTCGGCCCCCAACAGCCATCAGAGAGTATCAGAGCCCTGTAACTGGAGTTACAGATAGTTGTGTGCTTCTATATGGGTGCTGGGAATTAAACCTAGGTCTTCTACACTAGTAAATGCTTTTAAGTGCTGAGCCATTTCTCCTGCCTATGTCTTCTGCCCATTATATGTGTGTGTGTGTGTGTGTGTCTTTGCCCAGGAGAAAATCATTTTAGAAAAGATTCCTACTGTTAATATGCTTTTCCTGTTAATACTACATATATAACAATCACTAGGTATTAGCCTGCCATTTTGAGCAGATCTCTGCAGAACAATGAAGAAGACTTGTAGTGATATCTCGCATGATCATAGCCCTCACTCAGCTCGTTGGGTACCTTGGCCAGGTTTAAGGTGTAGTACCATGCCACAAAATTGGGTTGAACTTTATGATGTTGATTCGAACCTTGGTGTTTTGCAAGGACACTGGAAAGCCATATATACTTATGGTATGGTATGGCACGTGTAAGCCCAGGAGATTGTAGGTGAGCCATTTTGTGTTGTCATACTAGAGCTTGAGAGGGAAACTAAACTTTTGATAAATATGTGTATGTGTGTGAGCTGTTGTGTGTACCACTTTGTACTTGAGCCTGTGGAGGCTGGAAAAAGGCAGTCCTGAACCTACATGTGGGTGTTAGGAATTCTCAGGTTCTCTGCAAGAGCAGAAGTGTTCTCAGTCACTATCAAGGGTGTGTGCGTGGGAGGTATTAGAATTCTGAGGACAATTGTCTCACAGTATCTGCAGTGAAAGGGGCGGGAATTGGTCCCAGGACTCCAAACCAAAATCCAAGGCTCCATGAAGTCTCTCATATAAAACTGGACTTGCTAAGTGAGCGCCTGCCTACCTATATTCTGTAGTTTGCAGGTATAAGGCTTCTATAGACAGACTATTCCTCTCTAGTACTCACTGGAGTGGATCAGTTAACAGTAATTCAAAGTGATAGCTGAAAATTAGTTCACAGAAAATATGATTTGGATCCTTTGCCAGTATCATCATGATTTCCATAGATATGTTTTGTCAATTCTAGTACCCAAGTTCATTGCTTGTCCTAATTTGCTTTCTATTGCTGTGATAAAGACCATGACTCAAGACATTTTGGAGAGGAAAAAAAACCTATCTCACCTTCCAATTTATAGTTCCCTGTGGAAGGAAATTAGAAAAGAACTTGAGGCAGCAACCTAGAGGCAGGAACTGAATGGGGGGGGAGGGGCAGCACTGCTTACTAGCTGGGTCCCATGGATTGCTCAGTCTGCTTGCTCACTCTTGCTTGCTTATTTTATTTTATTTATTTATTTTGAGATAGGGTTTCTCTGTGTAGCCCTGGCTGGCCTGGAACTTGATTCATAGATCATGCTGGCCTACTGGTTTTTAGTTTAGTTTAGTTTTTTTTTTACTTGTTTGTTTGTTTGTTTTGAGACAGGGTTTCTCTGTGTGGCCCTGGCTGTCCTGGAACTCACTCTGTAGACCAGGCTGGCCTTGAACTCAGAAATCTGCCTGCCTCTGCCTCCAAGTGCTGGGACTAAAGGAGTGCGCCACCACCGCCCGGCTTTTTACTTCTTTTTTTTGTAAAATTAAAGATAATTACTGATTACGTTCCCCTGGCTGCATTGTTGGGCAGCCTGGAACTTACTATGTAGACCAGGCTGGCTTGGAACTTGCAGTGATTTCCCCAGCCTTCACCCCACAAATACTATTAATTCTTCCTCTAGATTAGAGACTTTTAAGATTTGATTACCCCTGATTTTGGTACATGACCCAAATTTTTATATATTTTAAGTAGAGAGCATGGGGGTACACACATGTGAATTTGTGAGTTTCAGGTCTATATAGTGCTTCAGGTTATCTAGGGATATATAGTAAGACCTTTTCTCAAAATTTTAAAAAAATTTTTTGTTTATGTGTATATGTGTGCAGGAAGAGGGCTTCAGATCCCCTGGAGCTGGAGTTACAGGACATTATCAATAGTGGGAATGGAACTCAGGTTTCCAGAGAGAACAGCAAGAGCTCTTAATGGCCCAGCCAACTCACAAGTCTCCCATGTTATATTTTTTCCAAGAATTACATAAGTCTATTATACAGTCTTTTTTTTTCTTTCTCTCTGCCTCATTTTTCTGGGTGTCTTGAATACCAATATATACACTCGAGAAAAGGTAGAAATAAGTTATCTACAGATTTGCACAAGCATTTACCTCACAGCACCTCTGGTTTCACTCCAGTAATAACATCTCGGTGTAGCCGCTACTTCTCGAGTGAGCATCCTTTCAGTTCACAAGGCTTGGTGACCAGTACCAGATAGGGACTGGAATCCTAATGCAGTCTATATCATGCGTAGAAATTGTGCAGCGAAACACTTAAGATGTATGAATCTCTGGGTCTGGTAATCTAGCAGCAAAGCAAACCAGCCTTGGCTATATAGTGAGTTGCTTCTAAATACAATATCGGTCATGTAAGGTGAGTGGAAGTGGAAAAGTGGGTGGCTAGTAAGGTAGTGTCATGAGAAACCAAAGTCAGAAGCTCACGGGGCCGTAACTCCCTCCTAACGCATGTAGAAATTCCGAGTATAGCTCATCTCAAACTATAGTTGCCCGGAAACTGTGACCCTTTCATCTACTCCAGTGTGTTGGGGTCCACACTAGCCCCACGTTGGGGCGGCCAAAAAACATCGGAGCCCATGCAAAATGTTGAGGCCCAGGCCGACCCACGTTTGGGCGGCCACTGTATCCCAGCCCAAGCTGCCGCTCCGGTCTGCGGTCTGCGGTCTGCGGTCTGCGGGTTGAGGTTCAGCAAGAGCGAGGGTGAGGGCAGACTCTACCTAATGTCTGATGTGTCTGGTTCTCTCTATAGTCTGATTCTGATCTGTTCTGTCTCTGCCTTTTATATGTCTCACTTCTAAGCCACGCTAAGTTACACCTTTAGTCATGCCCTTAGGTCTTGTCTCTAACTCTGATCTCTATACTTCTAAATCATACTCTTAAGTCACACACCTTTAATCTCAATCTCACACACCTTTAATCTCACGCACCTTTAATCTCAAGGTATCTAAACCAAGATTATCGGAGTGTGTTCAGCTGTTGTAGGCTATTGTAATCCAAATCTCATGTCAGGGTATATGGCTCAAGATGGCTGCAAAGCTGATAGCCGCTTTCTGCTAAAAGTCGGCCCCCAACACCAGTGTTGTCAGAATGTCTTCTCACGCTGTACGTCAGAGTATAAACAGTGAAGTGAGGAGACGTCTGGTCAGAAAAAAAAGTTAAAAAGATCTCAGTTAAGGGCCTGATAGATAGCTCAGTGGGTAAAAAGCGCTTACTGCCAAGCATGACACTTGATCCTTGAAACCCACATGGTGGAAGGAGAAAACTGACCCCCAAAAATTGTCCTCTGACCTCTACACACGAGCCGTGGGACACACACAAAATGAACGTAAGAAAACCTAAAATTATATATCGAATAAAGACGTTGGCAGGGTAACGCAGGAAACAAAAGTTTACATCATTCCTTCAAAAGCGAATGCTCAGTAATTTCTCCAAGTGGGTCTCAACGTAAGACCGCGAGGAAGCAATTCCTACGACTACGCATATATTAGAAGCCAGTTAGCCTCACCGACGACCGCAGGCCGACCCCTACCGGAAGTGACGCGCTGCGCAGAGCACTTCCGGAGCTGCGGGGACGACTCTGCCGGAGGAAGCAGCGGGGGCCTGACCCGCGTCCGCCGGCCGCCTCCGCTGCCGCTACGCCTCAGTCAGACTCTTTTGGTCTGGCTTGACCTGGTCTGGCCGGCCTGAGTTCTGCGGCCGCGAGGTCGCGGCTCCCGGTAAGTACGCGGCGTGAGTCGAGGCCTTGTTTACTCTTGACTGGCCGGGGGCGGGGGGGGGGTCCCCGCGCGCGCGCCTCTCCGGCGCGGTCGGGGCTCCGCCTTCGCCGCCGCCTGCGAGGCCGGGGCGTCCCAGGTCCCGACGTTCCCCGCCGACCGATAGACACTCCCGGAGGCAACAGCCGGCGTTGGTGGGCGCCCGGCGTCTCTCCTCGGTTTCTCTTCCTCGTTGCCTCTTTAGCTCACGGAGAGGTCGGAGGCCAGAGCCTCTGGCCCGCAGGCGCCGGTGCACTTGGGCCTGCACTTCTAGGCGCTCCAGGAAAACGCACCACTTCGGAGGCTCCTGATTTATGTCGTGTTTGGGAGCTTTTGCAGCGCCGGCTGCACTGTTTGTTAACGCCCGTCCTGTGAAAGGTCCTCCCTGCGCGTGGGTTCCGTGTCCTCGCGGATCTCCTGAAGACCGGGGCGCAGCGGAGAGACGTGCGGTCACGCCCGACCCCACTGGTCTAGCCTCAAGAGAGGCGGTAGTGTTCTCGGACGAGCTCGCCTTAGTTCTCTGTGTTACTCTGTCTCGTAGAACTTTATGTCGCGACGAACACGTTCTAGACCTTTGCTGTTCAGTATGGTAGCCATTAGGCCACACTTAGCTGCTTAGTGTTGACATGTAGTTAGTATATCTGAGAAACTAAACTTAACTTTTTTAAAGTAAACTGACTTCAACTCCATGTAATTGGTAGTTACGTGCCATTATTAGGACAGATGCGGTGTCGAGTTTGTTGTTTTTAGACGCTGTCTCTACATAGCCATGGCTGTCAAGGAATCACTACGTAGACTAGGCTGACCTCGAACTCACCCTATTTCTGCCTCTCGAGTGTTGGAGTTGAAGGCTTGCACCACCACGCCCGGGACGCTGCCGAGTTTTTAAACAAGTTGCTGATTCATATTTTTCAGCCAAGAAGTTTTCTTCGAAAATAGTTAATAAATGACCACTGAGGGCCAAGCGGTACAACTGGAGTTAAACGGCTGTCAGACCAGCCACATTTTTGTGTTCTTGTCACCTTCACAGTAAGAGATCTTATCCTTTTGTCTGTGGCCATGTCTCCGAAGACAGCTCAAAATTAGTGTCAGGTTTTTTGAAGATGACTTTGACTCTTTGAAAAAGTACTAATTTTGTGCCATTCCTCTCTGAGATACAGACATATTTAACATCTTGAATACTTTCTGACATTAAGAAAATAACACATTGGCCCTTTGAACAAAATCAGGACTCAGTTTTCTTGTGTGCTTGTATTTTGAGACAGTGTCTTGCTGTGTAGCCCAGGCTAGTCTCCCACCTTTGATCCTCCTAACGAAACTCCTAAATTGGGGATCCCAGAATGTGCCACCAAGCTCAGCAAGGCCAGCACTCCTTCAGGAATCTCTTTACAGAGCCTAATGCTTTCACTCACCGTTAGTCTCAGCATTCAGGAGCCTGTGATCTGTGAGTTTGAGGACAGTCAGCCTGGTCTTCATAGTGAGACCTTGTCTCAAAAATGTGTTTTTAAATTTTTTATTTTAAAAAAGCTTTATTTAGATCTGAATCTAGAACACCAGAAAGTATATGAAAGAATCAATTCTTTTAGAGAACCTGGATTCCCATCTACTTGAATATTTGGTGAAAAAGCTCTGAGCCATATTCTGAACAGATCCTAAGGAGAACTCAGAATTTGAAAGGGTATACTCTTTTGTTAGTCAGATTTCTGTAGCTTTAAATCAGGCTCTGAAAGTGATGGCTAGAATCTCCTTAGAATGGAATTCTGATACTGCCTCTGCCAGTTGGCTTTGTATGATCCTAGGCAGGATACTTAGCCATTATAAATTCCAGCTTCATTTGTAAGCCTCTGTTTGAGACAGGATCTCACTATGCAACTCACTGAATTTACCGGTCTTTGGCTTCCCAAATTCTGGATTAAAGGTGTAGGTTTGCACCACCTCACCTGGCCATTGTAAATCCATTCCCCGCCCAACCCCCGCTTTTTTTCTTTCCTCTCTGTACCCCTGGCTGTCCTGGAACTAGCTCTGTAGATCAGGCTGGCTTCAAACTCAGATCCACCTGCTTCTGCCTCCCTAGTGCACCACCATGTCTGGTTATTCCATAATATGGGAAATAATTTTCCATGGTACTTGTTTGGACTTTGATATTTAATTAATTTGTATTTTCCTATCTATAATTGAAATATTCTTAAGCAGTTTTAAGCTCTGGTTGCCCAAGAAATCCTAAAGAAAAGAGCAATAAACATAAAAAGAAAGTAATGTAATATTTTACAAGTCCTGTTTAGTAGGATCCGTGTGTCTAGAAAAACCAGGTGGCCTTTGGAATATGAGGTGACTGGGCATGGTAGCATGTTTTACCACTCTAGAATCAGTGGGACCTGATAAATGAGGAAGACAAAAGTCTCATTAAATAGCCAACTTTATTCACAGCATTTATACTCTGAATAATTATACTTTGAGGGTTAAGAGAAACCATGAGTAAAGTTCTCATGAGTTCAAGCTGTGTAAAATCACAAGGTCCGGGCTGGTGAGATGGTTCAGTGGTTAAGAGCACCAACTGCTCTTCAGGTGGTCATGAGTTCAAATCCTAGCAACCACATGGTGGCTCATAGCCATCTGTAGCAAGAGGGAGAAGGGAAGAGGATTAAAAAAAAGAAAAAATCACAAGGTCCAGCCAAATGTGGACAGTTTACACATTTAATTGAATAACAACAAACAATAATGAGTAAACTATTAAGAAGCTACACTTGGGAGGAGCAGGAGAACGCATTCCAAGAACAATTCCGTGTTGTGAAGAAACTGAGGTCATAAGAATCTATTTTCTAGGAGTTTTCTTACAAGCACTCAGAATTCTCACACAGTTCCATTCATGAACCATGTTCCAGGAGTAGCTTATGTTCATGGTCACAGAGTAAAGTTGGAGACGGATATTACTGTTGCCTAATTAGGTGCATTTTTATTGTAAAGTTGGAGGCATTTTTATGACCCTGATCCTCCTTCTACTTCACAAGTTATAGGATTACAGGCATGTACCACCATGTAAACCTAGGCATTGAAGTGTGTAATTCCAGTAATCCTCCTCAGCTGTGGGAGGTGGAGACAGGAGACTTCTTGGCAGGTCTTAAACCAACTAAACCTGTATTATGCATTGGTAAAACAAACCCTACCTCAAACAAGGTGGAAACTAATAAGCACTAATACCTTATTGTGAGTTTTAGGCTTGCTTAATCAATAGGGTTGGGCATGTGGTGCATACTTTTAATCCCTGCACTCAAGGCAGAGGCAGTGGCAGTCTGATTTCTGAGTTCAAGGCCAGCTTGGTCTACACAGTTACAGGTCAGCCAGAGAGAGCTACTTAGAGTATGGGTCTGGGGTGTGGGGTAGAGGGCTTGAGGAGGTAAAGTGCTTACCTAGTTAGCTCTGTGTGAGATGCTGGATTCAGTCCTACTGCTAGATAAGTAATACTAGTTTGCAAACTGGGTGTAGTGACACATACCTATAGACCTAGGATACATACCAAGATCCTATCTCCAAAAAAAAAAAATGGCCTGTGGGACAGCACAGCAGGTAAAAGCACTTGCTGCCAACCTTGAAGACCTTCTTTATTATTTAGTTATTTATTTTTGATTTATTTACTTTATTTATCTGAGTACACTGTAGTTGTCTTCAGACATACCAGAAGAGGGCATCGATCCCATTACAGATGGTTTTGAGCCACCATGTGGTTGTTGGGAATTGAACTCTGGACCTCTGGAAGAGCAGCCAATAGTCTTAACCCCAGAGCCATCTCTCCAGCATGAAGACCTTCTTTAAATCTCTGGAGCTCAAATAGTTGAAGAGAACTACCTTACCTCAACTGTTCTCTGTTCTCTGACTTCCACTCATGGTGGCCTGTACCCACACCCACTTAAAATGTATAAATGCAAGAAGCAAAACAGCTGGGCATGGCAGGACGAGTGCGAGAATCTCAGGCCTTGAGAAGCAGGGGCAGGTGGTTCTCTGAGTTCAAGGTCAGTTTGGTCTGTAGAAGAGTTCCAAAACAGTCATTATGTGGTGAGACCCTGTCTTAAAAGAAACAAAAACAATAAACTTGAGAAAGCAGGGTATCAATTCTAAAAATATGAATATTGTCTCTCTTCATTTCAGATGGAAATCCTATGACACAGACAGTTTGGGTGATATCTGCAGGAAAGATCTTTAAGCATTACAGGTGATTTAATGTTTTGTAAAGTTGGTATTAGGTTTGAATTATTTCAGGCTTAGAGGCAGTAAGTGCCTTTACCTGTGGGTTTCTGTCTCTTGGAGGAAGGATTTCCCTTGATAAGCATATTCCAGGGAAGGGGAAGGGTTCTCAATGAAACTAGACTTGAGATAGACATCTAGGCATGCCTTTAATTTCAGGACTCAGGCAGAGGCAGGAGAGTTCTAGGACAGCTAGAGCTACACGGGGAAACCCTGTCTTTGGGGGGTGGGGGAGAGAATTGAGATAGGCTATAGTGGGAGCAGGGCTGGGGCTTTGTTATTTTGATGGTTGAATGACTTCTACTTTAACTGTTCATAGAGAGATAGTAATACTTTTTTTCCTTTCTCTTAGAAACAAAAAAACGCTAATGCATTTGAGAAAACGATAAAAGTCGGGGATAGGGAAAAAAGCAACCGCTTTCCTGATTTGCAGCTTGGCTGGATGTTACGATGTCCGTGGACATGAACAGCCAAGGGTCTGACAGCAATGAAGAGGACTATGACCCAAACTGTGAGGAAGAGGAAGAGGAGGAGGAGGACCCTGGGGACATAGAGGACTACTATGTGGGAGTAGCCAGTGATGTGGAGCAGCAGGGGGCTGATGCTTTTGATCCCGAGGAGTATCAGTTCACTTGCTTGACCTATAAGGAGTCGGAGGGTGCCCTCCATGAGCATATGACCAGCTTAGCCTCTGTCTTAAAGGTGAGTAGTGCTGCCAGTTCAAATGTAATCTCTTGGGTGAAACTGAAGGATGATCTCTTGTTGATCAATCACTCTTACATACTGATTGAATGGTCTTGTAGCTTGAAACCAAACCCAAGTGTGTATTACATCATTTGGATATTTTGTTACATTTACTTGTTTTAAAATATAAATGTGTCCAGGGTAAAAGGAAGTATAGAATAAATTTAAGATCAGAAGCATATGACAGAATAGCTCAGTTTCAGAAGTGAGGTCTATGAGTTTTGATGACATGATGTGTGTCTGAACCACTGTCTTTTCTACAAATGTTTGATAAAACCTTGGTAAAGGTATCCAGATCCCCTGATTGGCTGTGATCAGTGCCTTCCAGCTGAGATTTAAGGTGTACTGGTGGTTATCTAAAGAGTTTTCAGAGCTTATAATTGAGGGTATCAGTGTAAAAATTTTAAAAAGTGACTGTGCTCAGTTATTCCAAAAGAGTTGTTGGGTGCTTTGTTTTGTTTACCATTTAGGCCAGCATCCTTTTGAATCTTACATCTCAGACTGGTTATTGCCTTTTGGATACCTGAATGCTTTTAAATGCTTAGATATTTTCCCAGTAAGCTTTCTATGGAAGATGTTCACCAAAATGTGAAAATGAGAGCATTTATCCTCTTTACCATTTTGTTGACTTTGCTTCATGAATTACCTTGTGGGCTTTGCTGGATTGCATTGAGGGTCAGTGGGGCTAAGCAGGTTAGAAGCCCTGGCCTTGTACATAGCCTGACCACCTCAGGTCACTCTCCGGAGCGCAGAGAAAGGTGGAAGGAGAACTGTCCTCTGGTTCTGAGTGTATTGTGTTATACATGCTCCTCTACCCCAAATAATGCCAGATTGAAAGTCAGAAGGACTGATAGGCTAGGCATGATGACACATCTGTAATCCCAGCACCGGGGAGGTAGCAGTGGAAAGATCACAGTAAATTCAGGGCCCCAGGTTTACAGTGAGTTCAAAGCTGACTGATGCAGCCGGGCAGTGGTGGCTTTAATCCCAGCACTTGGGAGGCTGAGGCAGGCAGATTTCTGAGTTCAAGGCCGGCCTGGTCTACAGAGTTTGTTCCAAGACATCCAGGACTACACAGAGAAACCCTGTCCAAAAAAAAAAAAAAAAAAAACCTGACTGATGCTATACATGCCAACCAAATTTTCTTATAGTTATTTAAATGGAAATACCAATGTATATCATGTATGAGTTTCTAGAAAGGATTGTTGTATATAATGTCTGGTATCCAGCATCAGCACCTGGGAGGTAGAGGCAGAATCAGTTCAGTATCACTCCAAACTACATAATTTGTTTGAAGCCAGCATGGGATACATACAGTTCTGACCAACATTTTCCTGGTTCTCCTCAAAAGTCCCACAAAGCTGGGTGTGGTGGTATATACAACCGAAGCAGTCGGATCTCTGAGTTCAAGGCCAGCCAAGGTTACAGAGTTAGACCCTGTCTCAAACCTCACATGCCTGTATTATTTGACCACAAGTCTCAACCAGTGCCTTAGGGCTCTCAAGGAGAGTCACTCAGTAAAAAGCACAAGCAACAATCCAGGATAATAAAGGGCCCTGAGAAGAGAAAAGGGTAATACCTCAAGGCTTTACAGGGGGCTGACCATGTGTCACTTTCATAAGAAAAATAGCAAAATGGTAAGTTATATATAACAAACATTTGTGTTATAGTTTAAGTGTGTGTGTGTGTGTGTGTGTGTGTTATAAAATGTTAAAAACAGCCAGGCAGTGGTGGTGTACGCCTTCAGTCCCAGCACTTGGGAGGCAGAGGCAGGCAGATTTCTGAGTTTGAGGCCAGCCTGGTTGATCTACAGAGTGAGTTCCAGGACAGCCAGGGCTACACAGAGAAACCCTGTCTCGAAAAACAAACAAACAAAAAGTTAAAATCAAAACATCGAAAGGATTGATGTTTGAGCCACTTACTAGCCTTAGGAGGGACAAGGGCCAGAAAAGCTGGCACAGTTTGAGAACTTGAGAGTTTGAAAAGGACTTACAAGTTTACCTTTTTCTTTTGTATTTTTCAAGGCACTTTCTGTGTAGCCCTGCATGTCCTGGAACTTGCTCTATAAACCAGTCTAGCCTCAAACTCACAGACATCCTGCCTTTGTCTCCCAAGGGCTAAACTAAAGGCATGTGCCACCACCACCTGGGTTATTTTTTAAAGATGACTTATCATTTTTTTAAAGTTGTGTATGTGTGTGTGTTTGTGGGAATATGTTCATGTGACTGCAGGTGGCTGAGGCCAGAGGTGTTGGAGCTGGAGTTATAGGTGGTTGATAGCTGTCCAATATGGGTCCTGGGAACTGAACTTGGATCCTGTCTGCAAGACCACTAAAAGCTTTTAACCACCCCCCCTCCCAAGCAACTCTCCAGCCTACATCTTCCCCTCCCTCTTTTCTTTCTCTTTTTTTCCTTTTATAGTTTTGTTTTTGTTTTTGTTTTGAAATAGGGTCTCTGTGGAATTTGATATGTAGACTAGGGTGGCCTTGAACTCAAAAGAAGCATGCCTGGGTTTTTTTTTGGGGGGGGGGGAAGTGGGTCTCTCTCTCTCTCTCTCTCTCTCTTTCTCTCTTTCTCTCTCTGGCTGTGTGGCTGTGTGTGTGTGTGTGTGTGTGTGTGTGTGTGTTTCTTTTGGATGATGTACTTCAGCCTTCTGACAGCTTTATGTTTAATCCTTTTGTGAATTTTGGCATTATCTCTTAAACTTTTGATTACCAGATCCTGGCCATCCTTGTGGTCAGAATATTGCATTCACAGTAGATACTGGATAATTTCTTGAATACTTGCGGGTTTTCTGGATTGTTGAGCAGTGGCTGATGCTTTTGGTGGGAGTTGGACTTTCTAGTCTTTGCTGTGCATCTTCCTAAATTGCCAGGAAAGGAATTGTTCTGCCTTCATGACCAAGAAAAGAAAGAACAAGAAGAGCCAGGAACAGAATTGAGAGTTAAGAAATGGAGAGCTGAAACAGAGTACAAAGGTTAAAAGAGGAGAATGAGCCACAGCATAGCTGCTGGAGGCACGTTTTTATTTTCTCTTCTACAGTTCACTAACAAGCATGGTAGCATCTTTTCTCTTCCTGGTTCTGGGCAACAGAGGTTGAGGCTTAGTTGTCATACCTGTAGAGGAACTGTTTCAAGTGGTTCCAGCAGGGCTGAAGAGATGGCTCAGCAGCTAAGAGCACTGGCTGCTCTTCCAAAGGACCCAGGTTCAATTCTCAACACCCAAATAAATGGTAGATCACATTTGTAATTCCAGTTCCAAGAGATCTGATACTGTCACACAGACATACATGCTGGTAAAATACCAATGCACATAAAATAAAAATTGCTGTGATGGCTTATGCTATTAATCCCAGAACTTGGAAGACAGAAAAAGGGGTGGGGGGTGGATTTCTGTGGGCTCATGACACCAGCCTCGACTACAGAGTAAGTTTCAGGACAACAAAAGGTACACAGACTTCTGTCTTGAAGCAAATTAATAAATCATTAAGAATCAAGTGGTTCTAGAACAAGGTAAGAGGTTGGAGGGAAGTAGCCATAATAAAGAAGGAGAAATGGGTTTGCTATTACCTGAGATAGCAAGCAGCACTTTGAGGGGGTGGAGGTGACTACTTAGGTGGAGGCCAGCTTGAGATGCATGAGAACCCTGTCTTTTAAAATAGGAAACAAAACAGTATCCTACAATAGTGCAGGAGAGAGCAAGAATAAGGAAGAGGTGCTGGGTATGGTGACCATGTTCTTACCATGGCCAGTGTCCTCATTGTTGTCTGTACTATTTTGGGACGTATGCGTGTTTCCTATGATTTAGATACTGCTTGGTAATGTAATTTAAAATGAGCTTCATGAACAGCGTTCTATGAACAAAAGCTAAATATCTGCTTTACTTATTAAGTTGAGCTACAATTTTTAAAAAAAAGACAACAGAAACAAAAGACAAGCTTCGATAAAGCCTAAAGTTTAAACAATGTTTTAAATATTTTGGGATTTGAGATCTTTATCTTTTTTTTTAAATTGCATGGGCAGGCATGGTGATGGATACTTTTAATCAAGCACTTGGGAATCAAACAGGCTGATCTTTTGTGAGTTCCAGACCAGTCTGGTTTACAGAGTGATTTCTAATTCACCCAGGTCTGCATAGTGAGACCTATCTCAAAAAATTGCATTTTGTGTGTGTGTGTGTTTGCATGCCATGTGGTTGGTGCCTGTGGAGGTCCAAGGACCATTAGAGGAAGTCAGTAATCTCCATCTGGGTCTTAGATCAAACTAGATCCTCAAGCTGAAAGGCAAGTGCCTTTATCCAGTGACTTTAGTTGTATAGGGTCCTGGTGTTGGAGTGTAACTTTATATATGTTCTGACAGAAGTCTAGTAGTGTCTTAGTCAGGGTTTCTATTCCTGCACAAACATCATAACCAAGAAGCAAGTTGGGTAGGAAAGGGTTTATTCAGCTTACACTTCACTCTGCTGTTTATCACCAAAGGAAGTCAGGACTGGAACTCAAGCAGGTCAGGAAGCAGGAGCTGATGCACAGGCCATGGAGGGATGTTTCTTAATGGCTTGCTTCTTGCTTTCTTATAGAACCCAAGACAACCAGCCCAGGGATGGCACCACTCACAATGTGCGCCGGGCCCCCCCCCCCCCCCCCCATTGAGAAAATACCTTACAGCTGAATCTCATGGAGGCAGTTCCTCATCTGAAGCTCCTTAGTGATAGCTCCAGCTTGGGTCAAGTTGATACACAAAACCAGCCAGTACTAGTAATAAGATAACTTATTTTAAGAGTGGAAGGTGGGGCTGGAGAGATGTCTTAGTGCTTAAGAGCACTGACTGCTCTTCCAGAGGTCCTGAGTTCAATTCCCAGCAACCACATGGTGGATCACAGGCCTCTGTAATGGGATCTGATGCCCTCTTCTGGTGTGACTGAAGACCAAGTGTGCTCACATATGTTTAAAAAAAAAAAAAAGTGAAAGGTGCAGCTGGTTGTGTTGCCACAACCGTGTAATTGAGAATCAGTTACAAAGAAAATCAAAAGTTTAAGGCCAGCCAGGCTGCATAGTGAGAACCTTTTATTTAATCCCACCACCCCCCACTTTTTTTGAAGATAGAATTCAATATTAGAGCTAAAGGGCAGCCAGCTAAAGGGATCCTTCTGTCTCTTGTCTCAGCACAATGATTTTAAGTATGCAACTTTTCCTTGGCTCTAAGGATCAAATTTAAGTCCTCATGCTTGCAAGGTAATTACTTCATAGAACTCTCTAGCTGTAATCTTGTTTCGTGTGTGTGTGTGTGTGTGTGTGTGTGTATGTATGTATGTGTATAGAGGCCAGAAGCCAACCTTAGGTGTTCCTCAGATGCTGAGTGCCTCAGATTGGTATGGGGTTTACCAGGTAGGCTAGACTGGCTGACCAGTTAGCCCCAGGATCTACCTGTTTCTGTTTTCCCAGTCTCTCTTCTATGCCCAGCTTTTTTTTTTTTTTTTTTTTTTTTTTTTATTTGAGGCTGGAGAGATGGCTCAGTAGTTAAGAGCACTGACTGCTCTTCCAGAGGTCCTGAGTTCAATTCCCAGCAACCACATGGTGGCTCACAACCATCTGTAATGGAATCTGATGCCCTCCTTTTAAAGAATTATTTTTTTTTTTAATGTGAGTACACCTTTTCTGTCTTCAGACACACCAGAAGAGGGCACTGAATCCCATTACAGATTGTTTTGAGCCACATATCATATGTATATAATATAAAATATCTTATTCTTCCAGAGAATCATAGTTTGGCTCCCAGAACCCATATCAGGATGTAGGTAGGTAGGTAGGTAGGTAGGTAGATAGATAGATAGATAGATAGAGTGATGTATATCTGCACTAGGTACTTGTCTGGTACCCTCTCAGGCCAGAAGACAGCATTGGATACCCTGAAATTAGATTTACGGTTGTGATTTGACATGGGTACTGGGAATTGAACCCAGGTCCTGGAAGAGCAGATAATGCTCTTAACTGTTAAGCCATATTTCTAGCCCCATGATAGCTTTTTATTATAAAATACAAATTAGTCAAGAATTTTTGTAATTTAGTATTTACTGTCTTTGAAACTCTTTAAATGTTTTTCATTTATGTCTGTGTTCATGTCTGTATGTTTATGTGAGTATTGTGTACATGTGTGTTCAGGTACCCACTAAGGGTAGAGAGTCAGATGTGCTGGAATCTGAACTCTGGTCTTCATGATTAATCACCAGGGCTGAACCATTTTCCCAGTACCCCCACCTCCCTTTGTTTGAGACAGTATCTCATACTGTACAGACTGTTCTCAGATTTGCTATGTATCAGATTTCCTGATCCTCTTGCCTCTTTCCTGAGTGCTGAAAATAAAGGTATATAACACCATACTGGCTGTTCATGATACTCTTGAAGCATTTGCTCGGTTTGTTCAGGAAAAGATGAGCCGGAAACAGGCTGAGTCGGGGCTATAGTAGATGATGATGCGTGAGTTGCAAAATATCCCTCTTCCCCCTTGTGTTCTTAGCATCATATTCAAGGTGTGATCAGCAACACAAATATTCAGGGCCTCATCCACCTGCTGCAGGAAGAAAGAGAAATGGTCTACTCTGCATTCAGTCTGGTCCAGGAACCATAGTGTACTATGTGAATTTAGTACTGAGGCAGGAGAGCCTTAAAAGTGAGGTAGAAAGGGATTAGTAAGATGTCTCAGTAGGTAAAGGTGCTTACTACCAACTCAGATGGTCTGAGGTTTATTTCCCCAGGACCCGCCGGAAAGAACTGTACTCTCACAAATGAACACATATGTACAAACAAAATGTTTAAGTGAATATAATACATTTTTTAAAAATGAGGTAGAAGATATTCAGACCCCACTGCAGTGAGCATGGAAGGAAGATTGCCTTCTGTGCAAGCTTGAGAATATATGATGTATGGGGAAAAGGAAATGAACTGTGAACTATTTGTGAAGTGTTCTTATTACTGGGGGAAAGGAATAAACTTTGAAAACTTGAGGGCTTGAGTGTCAGGGAAGTATATTACTCACTTGTCAAGCCTTGGGGAGAGGAGAATTAAACTAGTTATTATGAGTATTTATAGTTCTTCATGGGTTATTAAATGCAGTAGAGCTGGCAAAATGTTCCCTAGATTCTCTCACCCTCTTGCTTGCATTTATTTTAAAGTCTAGTTTTTGTTCTTCAGGAGGATGTAAGCAAATATGTTATGCTCTTCCTCTGAATCATTCTCCCCACCCCCATTTGCGGGTAAATGATGAGTTTTTAGTGCTTCTGACTTTATATGCAGAAGTATTTATAGTGTTGTGTTGAAAACAACCTGGTTCTTCTATACTTTTATCAACCCTATTGGTTGATATTCTTTAACACAAAATAATTTGTATTTAGTTTTTCTTAGGTAGCATCAGATACATGTATAATATCTGAAGACTTAATTGCTAAATTGACCTTTTATTCTGGAATACTTGAATTTTAAGACCTTTATATTTCTATTATCTACATACTCATTTCTTCCTTTTTTTCTTGTTGCTGCTCATGGGGATTGTTGTTAAGGTTGAGCCTGGTAACACTAAATGTTTCTACAGAGCCTTCTGATTTCTGCTGTGACTTGATACCAGGTTTCTTTGAATGCTTGTATTTAAGTACAAGCTGGAATAAATTCTGTGTTTCAAATAGATGGCCAGCATGTTGATGTATTTTGTGGTTTTAAGTTGGAAATCTTGTGTTTTACTAATGTATTTATTTTTAAAGGGAGATTTAAAATGTATAAAACATTGGGATTTGCCTAAATGCAACTAGTTGAAAATTGTTACCTTCTTGACAGCTTAGAAAGGTTATTGTAATTGCTGTGTACCTGGCATCACAGGCCACTGTGTTCATCACCCTTCAAAAAAGAAGCTCTTCGTCCCCATTCCATTGTGAGGTAGCTTCCTGTGTTAGGCAGACAGCCTTAGAAACTCTAAACTGTGTGAACAAATATGAAATTTCATATTCTGATCTTGAATTTGTTTATACACAAATTTTTACTTTTAGGGTATTACCTACAGTATTAAAGAACATCATTTGTAATTCCATTAATAAATAAGTTTCCTAACTTGTCATCCCCCAGCTCTTGTTGATATATATATATTACTTTACTGAAATTCATTTATTCAGCCATTGTGTATTTAGAACCTGCTGTGTCAGGGACACTAGCAAAATAGCTCTGAACAAAGTAGATAAAAATTTCTGTGGACATTTCATTCTAGAAATGATAGTACACACACATGCAATGTGTATAAAGGTGTGCTTTGTTTTCTTAGCTCACATATTCCAAATGTTTCTGTGCTTTTAACTTTGCCTTTATAGTTAATATAGATTCCCATGAAGTACTGGGCGGTGGTGGTGCACGCCTTTAATCCCAGCACTTGGGAGGCAGAGGCAGGCGGATTTCTGAGTTCAAGGCCAGCCTGGTCTACAGAGTGAGTTCCAGGACAGCCAGGGCTACACAGAGAAACCCTGTCTTGAAACCCCCCACCCCCCAAAAAAAAATTCCCATGAAGCATTCTATCGTGTTCTTGAACCATAGTTTACTTCAAATTTCTCCACTGGACATTTGAGTGAGTACATGTCACAGTTTTTAAGAGACTGATTGTATTGCTTTGAGCATCCTTATGGATGGATATAGTCTTATGTCTCTTAGGCTTTGTCCATAGCCTGGATGACTAGTCATATGATTAGGTTGGTTTTGCCATTTAATATAATGTGACCCTAATCAAGTCCCTCAAAATTGCTAAGCTTCAGTTTGTAATACTTCATTCACACCATTAAACGTGATTATGGACGTACAATGCTTGGCACATAAGTATTCTAATAAACATTGTTTCATCATTCGTGAGAATGGAGCAATGAACATGTTTGCATAGTGACTGTGGTTCCTTAAAAATGCATTCTCCCAGCTGTGCTGAGGTGGCACAAGCCTTTAATCCCTACACTCGGAAGGCAGAGACAAGCACCTTTCAGCCTGGTCTACAAAGTTCCAGGGCAGTAAAGGATACGCAGAGAAACCCTTGTCTCAAAACAAAACAGCATTCTCAGGATGCTTGGGGTTGTATGGTGAGATCTCACTGAGGAAGTTTCCTGGTGTATGTATGGTATTAGGTTATATACTTTGGTTTCTTTTACTTTGACCTAGAACCTGTTCTACCTTCTTAAAATGAAAGTGAAAAGCAAGTGAATTTAGAGGGAAAGGTAACTGGTTCCTCTGTGCTTTTGGTCTACAGCTGTGCTGTTTGGTCTGCTTTGGTTAACATCATTAACTAACAAAATACTTAGTGGATTTGGTGATCCTTGTTGCCAAAGACACTACTTAATTTTCTTCTGGCTTTTGTTATGTTTCTGATTAGCTCTTTGTTTTCCACCTTTGTCTTTGTCTCTATTAATCTAAGAAAAACTTGGGAGACTTGAGTTTTCTACCTAAAAGGAGGAAGAAATAGGAAAGATTGAACAAGGTGCAGATTCAAAAAGCAAGAAGCTTCTGCCACTTCTGAACTATCTCTTCTGAGCATTATTACTTAAACTGAATGAAAACATGGAATCTGTTTCTTTTCTCTGGAGTATCATAACTCCTTATAAACACACATTTTCACAGTGATAGCCTTGAGTTTTCCAGCCTTAGTAGAGAAATACAAATGGGATAAGTGTAGGAGGAGCTAAGATGGGAGGAGTAAGGAGTAAGGAGAGGAAGAGGAGGAGGAGCTAGAGAGAGCAAAGATAGGAGGATGAAGAGCCACACAAGTATGGAGAGCAGTCCTGGGTAACAGCTCACATTTAGGTTCGCTACTTGAGAAACACCTCTACTTGTATGTGCATCTTGTTACTGAGCATACCAAATATATAAAGCCTTTGGATAAAAAAATATATATATTTTGGTAATGCTCAATACCAAGATGCCCACATAATCAGAGGTGTAACCCAATACCCGACCTAGATATATCAACTACCTTTGACTGCTAGAGACAGGTGCATGTCCACTTCCATGTTCCCCTCTCTCTGGTGCTCTCTCCCCTAGCTGCTCCTCTTCCTCTCCTTACTCCTCCCACCTTAGCTCCTTCCAACTTTCCGAGAAAAATATCCCGCTACAGATAAGACTTTGGAACTAGAACAGAGGTGGCTGGGAACAAAATGTCTCTATCTAGAAGCATTGGCTGGCAGTCAGTTTCTTTATTCCGTTCTCCTTCTTCCTCCCTCTTCCTCTCTTCTTTTTGTTTGTTTTTTATTGTTGTTGTTGTTGGGGTTTCTCTGTATAGCCCTAGCTGTCCTGGAACTCCCTCTGTAGCCCAGGCTGGCCTCGAACTCAGAAATCCACCTGCCTCTGCTTCCCAAGTGCTGGGATTAAAGGTGTGCGCCACCACTGCCCGGCCCTCTCTCTCTCTCTCTCTCTCTCTCTCTCTCTTTTTTTTTTTAATGTATTTTATTTATTTATTTAGTATGCATGGGCAGGAGCCTTTACCAATAGAACTGTCCAGTCAGCTTTTTTTTTTTAAGTGTTTTTTGAGATTAGGTCTCATGTAGTTCAAGGTGGCCTCAAACTTCCTATGCAGCTGACAGTCTTGACTTTCTCATCCCTCTGCTCCCTACTTGCAAGAGTTGCAATTACCTCCATCCCTTCCTTCCTCCCTCTTTCTCTCTCTCTCTCTTTTTCTTTCTTTTTCTCTTTCTAGCTGTGAGTTCAAATTCATGGCAGTCCTCCTACCATGGCTTCCTAAGTTCTAGGATTATAGGCATGAGCCTCCACATCTGGCTTCTGGATGTATGCATGGAGGCCAGAGGTTGATATTAGGTGTCTTTCTACTATTGCTCTTTACTGTTTTGAGACAGCATCTCACAGGGTCTCTTTCTTAGGGTTTCTCTTCTTACAATGAAATGCCATGACCAAAATACAAGTTGAGAATGAAAGGGTTTATTTGGCTTATGTTTCCACATTGTGGTACATCATTGAAGGAAGCCAGGACAGGAACCTGGTCAGACAGACAGGAATCTGAAGGCAGGAGCTGATCCTGAGGCCATGAGGGGTGCTGCTTAGTGGCTTGCTCCACCTACTTATTGAAGGACTGTCAGCCCCGGGATGGTACCACCTACAGTGGGCTGTGCCCTTCCCCGATAGTCACAAGTTAACAAAATGCTTTATAGCCCTATCTTAGGGAGACATTTTCTTAATTGAGTTTCCCTCCTTTCCAGTGACTTTAGCTTGGGTCAAGTTGACATAAAACTATCCAGCACAGTCTCACTATGTAGCTAGTCCTAGCTGACCTAGAATTCACTATGTAGATCATGGCCTTAAACTGCCTGCCTGTGTCTCCCAAATTCACTTTAGTTTTCGAGCTCTCTGTTACCACTGGATTGGTGAGCAAGCACTCAGGATCTGCTTGCTTGTCTCTTACCCTCTGTCCTCCAGTTCTGGGGTTATAAATAATGTACCCCTATTCCTGTCCTTTAAAGGGTGCTGAGGATCTAAATTCATGTCCTTTGCACACTAAGACCTTTACCTAGTGAGCCCTCTTCCCAGTCCCTTCTCTCTGTGTCCCTCCTTCTCCCATCAGTCCCTTCTCTCTGTGTCCCTCCTCCTTCCCACACTGTTTCTCCTCCACTGTGACCCTCTGTGTAGGTGCTAGGAATTAAACTTAGGTCCGGGAAAAACAGCCAGTATTCTTAACCACTAAAGTCATCTCTCAAGCACTGAGATCTAGTTTTGTTTTGTTTTTTGAGAGAGTTTCTTGGTGTAGTCCTGGCTCACCTTGAGCTCAGAGATCTCCCTACCTCTTCAGAGTGCTGGGCTTAAAGAAGTGCACCACCACTGCTGGGCATGAGATCCAGTTTTTCTTTACACTTAAATACTAATAATAAAAAATGCCTTTAATCCCAAGACTCCTGAATCAGGAGCAATTGGCTTTCTGAGTTCCAGATCAGCCAAAGTTACATGGTGAGACTTAAAAACAAATTTGAGATGCAAATCTAGTTTTGCCTTAAAAACAAATGAGAAGTTTGGTTGGTTGTTTTATGTTCTAAGACTGGGGTTGATAAGGACACCAATTGAAAATTTGAGCCTGGTGTGGTAAATGTCCTAACCCCACTCAGCACTAGGAAGGCAGAGGGAGGCGGGTCTCTGTGAGATTGAGTTCAGTACATCAAGGACTATGTAGAAAGACCCTGTCAAAAAAAGAAAGAAATGAGAACACTAAATGCTAAAAGTTGTACTTTTGTATGTTCCTATTTGTAAACAGAAAATTGACTTGTCAAGGATTTGTTTCCCATAAAGCCAGTTGGTATGTTCAGCAGAGATGATGTAAGAGGCTATGGGTTCCAGCTTATGGTACATACTAGAGTTAGTTTGGACAATGGGAACTTAAAATTTCATCCAGCCATAACTGATTAGAATCTTCAGGAGGGAGGCCCAGGCCTTTATGTTATAGTTGAT
This sequence comes from Arvicanthis niloticus, assembly GCF_011762505.2. Classification (NCBI taxonomy): domain Eukaryota; kingdom Metazoa; phylum Chordata; class Mammalia; order Rodentia; family Muridae; genus Arvicanthis; species Arvicanthis niloticus. The sequence goes on along the minus strand of NC_047678.1, from coordinate 28,809,473 downwards.
GATTCAAGTTACTGAAGTGAGACAGGAGTACTTGCATGCATTGAAAGCTAAATATTGTGTTGTCAGCATTCAAAATGAGCTGATTTTGTAGTCAGTGTGGGAGTTTGCTGTGAACTGCACAATTATGCTTATAAGTTGTTAGACTTCCTGTAATCCTTTTTTATCACTTGTGTATACATACATGATACAGGTGTTGCCGTCAAAGGACAAAGAATGACATCTTTCCTTCTGTTATGTGGGGCCTGGGGATCAAATTCAGGGAGAAAGCACCCTTCAGCCACTGAACCATCTTGCTAGCTCCTTTTGTGATGTTTTTGATTTCTAACTGTAACTTCCTATTACATTGTCAAGATAGAAGTAAGTTCTTATGCCCTTTTTAATAGTAACAGAAAAGATGATAAATTCTACAGTCATAACAGTATGTTTCAAACGTTTTGAAATTGGGGGCTGGAAAAACAGTTCAGCAGTTAAGACCTTGATGGTACTGCTCTTGTAGAACACCTAGTTTCAGAGCCCTACCCTAGTGCAGTTTTCAGCATCCTCATTTCAGCTCATAACAACCTGTAGCTAAGGTCCAAGGGATTCATGGAAACCTGCATGCACAAGCACATGCACCTAGTCATACGTACGTAATACCATATACACATCATTAAAAATGAGACTCTTCAAAGTGATCTTCTTGCCTCTGTGTTCTAAATGCTGAGATTATAGACACGTGCCATCTAGCCTATAAATCTTTCCTATAACTGTTGACACAGTGTGAGGAGGAAGGTACTCTGTACATAACTCAGTTGGTAGAATGTTTGCCTTAGCATACACAGAGCTCTGGGTTCAGTCCTTCTCACATCATATAAAACCAAGGGTTATGGCACAGGCTTTTGCCACACTTGGGAATGTTTGCAAGATCCAATAGAAACTTTTTAAAAAATATATTTTAATTTTTTTGTGTTTAAGTGTTTGGTTGTCATGTTAAGTCTATGCACCATGTATCTGGTGACCACAGAGGCCAGAAGAACGTATTGGATCCCCTGATGTTGAAGTTAGAGGTGTTGTGAACTATCCAGTGGAGGGTGCTGGCAAAGCTGGATCTTCTGGAGGAGTAGCTAGTGGTTTTAACTACTGATCCACCTCTCCAGCCCCCAGGAGAAACTTCTTTAAGGATAGGAGCAAGGTTACATCCCATTAAATGAAGAACTTGGCAAACAGGGTATGGCAAAGGAATCTTATGGAACTATTTATAAGGGGGACAGGGAGCAGTTAGACTTTTAATGTAAAGCAGAAAAACCGTACATAATCCAGGTGGCCATGGTGGTACACATCTGTCATACCAGCATTTAGCAGGCTGTGCTGGTTTGAATGAAAATGGCTCCCATGGGCTAATAGGGAGTGGCATTATTTGAAAGGATTAGAACGTGTTGGAGTAGATCTGGCCTTTTTTAAAGAAGTGTCTGGGGCGGTGGTGGCGCACTTGTTTAATCCCAGCACTTGGGAGGCAGAGGCAGGTGGATTTCTTTGTTCAAGGCCAGCCTGGTCTACAGAGTGAGTTCCAAGACAGCCAGAGCTACACAGAGAAACTCTGACTCAAAGAAAAAAAGAAAGAAGTGTCACAGGGAGGAGGGGAGCTTTGAGATTTCAGAAACTCAAGCCAGGCTCCTGAGTGGCTCACTGTGTTCTTCCTGCTGCCTTCAGATCCAGATAATGACTTCTGCAGCACCATCTCTGCCTGCCTGCTGCCATGCTTCCTGTCATGATAACAATGAAGTAAATCTCTTTAACTGTAAGCCAGCCCCAATTAAATGCTTTCCTTTATAAGAGTTGCCATGGCCGGGCTGGAGGGATGGCTCAGCCGTTAAAGGCTAGGCTCACAACCAAAAATATAAGAGTTGCCATGGTTATGGCATCTCTTCACAGCAATAATACCCTATGACAGAAGTTGGTACCAGGAGCTGGGGTATTGCTGTGATAGACCTGACCATGTTTTGCCTAGATGAACATGGAACACTTTAGGACTTTGAACTAGGAAATCTATTAGAAAATGTAAGCTGGGATTAATGGGCCATACTAGTAGGAGCATGGAAGATAGTGGTGCTGAGGATGATTGAGCCGGGGGGGCCTGGCTCTAAAGGTTTCAGAAGAGAAGAATATTAGTGTGTGTTCTAGAGACTGTTCTTGGGATACCTTGGAGAGAAAGCAGAAAATCCATGCTGCTTGAGTTAAGACATCCCAAAGTTGAGCCACATGGCAGAGTGGATGGGGCTTTAGAGGCAGGATAAGGAAGCTCAAAGTATCATCCTTAGGCTTTTTTGGTCAGCATTTAAAAGGGAAAAAAGAAAAGAAAAAGTAATAACCTTTTTGAGTTAAAAGGTTAGTAGTGAAGACCTAAGTAACAGGTTTTCCATAAACACTTCCTGAATGTCTTTTGTGGTTTTGTTTCAGGCAGAACGTCCTGTAACACAGGTTACACTCAAACTTATGCAAACAAGAGTATCGCTGCATTTCTTATCCTTCTGCCTCTGTCTCCTGAGAGCTAGGATTATAGGCCTGTGTGCTACCTTCCGAACCTGGTGTTACTACATTCCTGAAAATTGAACCCAAGATTTCTAGCATACTAAGCAAGCACTCGACCAACTCAGCTAACGTTGTGTTAACGTTTAACAGGTGCTAGGAGAGAAGGGGGTGGAAGTATTTTGGGTTCTACCTTAACAAACTTTAAAGGACTTGCTTTAATTGCCCTTAAAAAAAAATAGTGAAAAAGTTTAAGTCTACTTCTGCTTCATATTCTACTCAATTTTTTTCATACACTATATATTTTGATCATATTCTTTTCCATATTTCTACTTCTATAGTGGTAAATCCACTGCAAATACTTCTGAGTAACCTACTGTATTAAAAATTTAAAGTGGCTTTTCTTGAGTCCAACCATTATGACTTATTGTCCCCGTTGACTTTTGCCTTTCCAGAACTCTGAGGTTCTCAGCTCTCCATCTCTCTTAGATAGGATTACTATTGCTGTGATGAACACCATGACCAATAAGCAAGGAGAAGAGGAAAGGGGTTATTTGGTTTATGCTTATAGCTCTGTTGATCATCAAAAGAAGACAGGACAGGAACTGAAACAGGACAGGAACCTGGAAGCCCGAACTGATGCAGAGGCCACGGAGGGGTGCTTACTGGTTTGTTCAGCCCGCTTTCTTATCAAACCCAGAACCACCAGCCCAGGGGTAGCCCCACCCACAATGGTTTAGGCCCTTCCCTATCAGTCACTAGTTAAGACAGTGCCTTACAGCTGGATCTTATGGAGCCATTTTCCCAATTAAGATTCCCTACTTGCAGATAACTCTCGTTTTTATGTCACGTTGACATAAAACCAGTACTGGGAAGGCCCTGGAGCCACCTTGCATTCAGTTGGTTCTGAGTTTACAGTTACTGGAGAGTTAACCACACACTGGTGGGTAGTAATAGCATACGGCCAGTGCTGGCTCTTGCTGTGGGTGCTTAGGCATGGCAGAAAGGGGGGCATTATTTAAAGAGCTTCGAGTCTGTTTCGTCCTGTTCATGAAGTTTACTGTAACAGGAAAAGGTTCTGTGACTTCAGCCTAGCAAAGGGGATTGCGAAGGCAGTCTGTCTTCAGTACAAGTTGTTGGAATTTGTGACTCTCATTAGAATATGTAAGCCTTTGGGTTATCCTCTCTCTGGAGAAGGCAGCAAAAGGATGGTGTGTCTAGTTAGTATTAGGTATGCTACCTTGTTGAAAGAGGCTAAACATTGAAATCATTTTTACATAAATCAAGAACAGGCTCACGTTTTTAGTCCTACTGTGTTCCGACACTCATCTATAGTTCTTTTTACTGGACATGACCTTCATTTGCTGAAATGGTAGCTATTGTATATGCCATTCCTCAGAGATCGTTTTGGACATTAGAAGGAGCTGCAGTGACCTTTTGTACTAAGTGCCGCCGAGGAACTTTTCCGTTGAATGCACCCTTAAAATACATCTGGAGACACAGTTGGCCACAAGTTGATGTTAGAATCGAGTAATGAATAAACAAGTTTCATTACTTTCCTCACTTTTGTAAATATTCATAACTTAAAAAAAAAAAAAAAACTTACTAGAGTGCTTGCCTGCATGCACACACACCTCAGTTTGATCCCCAGGATCACAAAATTGAGGAATAGCGATACACGCCTGTAATCTCATCAGTTGGGAGCCAGAGGCAGGAGGATCAGGAGTTCAAAAGTCATCCTTGGCTATAGAACAAGAGGCCAGCCTGGGCTACATGAGACCCTGTCTAAACAAACAAACATCTCATGGTAAAGGAATAGTAACTTTACTTTTTTCTTACATTTTTTCATAAATCTTTTTGAGTGAAATCTTTGGGATTTTGTGGACTGGTTGGGTTTTTGTTTTTTAATGAACAGAGACCACAGTTGTCAGGAGTGAGTTAGGTTAGACCAGTTAGCAATCTTCAAATTTGTGTATGTTCAGATTTTTTGAAAGCATGTTTTATGTGGATGCCCCAATTAATTACATGTCCCCGCTCTCTCTGACTTTGTAAAGAAAAGTGAATCGGAGCAGAGTTATCAGCCTAAGAGCTGACCTTTTAGAGGCTGAGACTGTGGAGATGTGATGTGTAGGAGAACTTAAGGCTGGCTCATAGTAGATTTGGTGAAGCTCACCCTGGTCGGTGCGACACCTCTATCACTACTGTCACCGCTTTGCTGATTCTGCTCGATTCTTCTGTAACCTTGTTTCCTCTTTTACCCTTTATTTCCTCATCTCCCGACTGCTTTTCTACTCACATGAGAGCCACATCATTCATCTTGATCTTGTTTAGTTTTCCTTTTCTACCCCAGGCCCAGAAGCTGGCTCACCTTTTCTTCATCTGGTCGGTTTAGTGAGTGACTATATTTGTTAACAAATTGGACCACAAAGTGGTTTAACTGAATGAGGCATGGAGACCTACTGGTGTAGCCTTAAAAGATTTCAGGCAGTTGGCAAGTAAGAATTCTAAATAAAAATTGAACTACCACCTGTATTTTTTCAGGCCGTTGATGCTCACTGCCATCGGCTGCATCCTCCTTATGGCACTGGTAAGTGTGGGAAGGGCTGGTGACAGTTAGGGTGGGCTGCTGGCTTTATCTTTTCTGGGGGAAGTTTTTTAATTGCAAGTTTTGTTAACTACTTGTTTTTGAGGATAGACAGTTTGAGTTGTAGGTAACTGAAAGGAGGAAGCAGATGATCATGGTCATGGATTTTCTTGAAGTGTTATCTGGAGTAGACATTACTTAGTATGTGCCTTGATTCCTGCGTACAACTAGTGTGTTATATACATTAATGCTTTGAACACTAAACATCCTACCCACATGTTCTAAGATGTCAGGTAATACTTTGTAATTTCTAGAAATTCCTTTAGGAATTTGTTCCCAAGATACACACTTGGCTCTTACCAGAAAGGTCCTGAATGTCGATTGTGCTTTGTGTTTCCTTAAGGAGCAAGATTTATCTTCCTTGGTATTTTTAGTTCTCTGCAGGCAAGAGATGCAAATGTTTACTCAAGTAATTAAAATTTTAATAATGGCTTGCTTGAATTTGTGAGGAGGTTGCAATTTGGTGGGAACTAGGAAAGAAATTTGAATTTGTGGTGTTGTTTACTAACAGCCTTGAGGTGAACTTGGAATTTGGAACTTGTGATTGAAAAATAACTTTACTCTAAAGTATTCTCTCTTTTTGAGAATCTAGTGGTGCCAGCACTCAGGAGGCAGGTCTCTGTGAGTTCAAGACCAGCCTGGTCTACAGAGTGAGTTCTAGGACAGCCAGGGCCACACAGAGAAACCCTGTATTGAATCCTTCCTCCCCCAACCCTCCCACAAAGAATGAAGTGCTGAAAAGACACAGTGAATAAAATTGAAAACTAGAATGGGGCAGTGAGTCACGGAGCTGTGTTGTGGTGCTGTTCTGTTGCTGTGAAGACACCTCATGACTATGGCAACTCCTATAAAAGAGAACATTTAGCTGGGACTTAGAGTGTCAGAAGTTTTGAAGGTTCTCCTCATGGCAGGAAGTATGCTGGCAGGCAGGCAAACAAAGGGCTGGAGAATTTGCTGAGAGGTGTACCTCCATTGGAAGAGAGAGACTATTTGGAATGGGCTTTTTGAAAACTCAGGGCCCACCCTCCGTGACATACTTTCTCCAACAAGGCCACACCTCCTAATCCTTTGTGCTACTTCCTGGTGACCAAGTATTCAACTCTGAGATTATGGGGGCCATTCTTATTCAGACCACCATAGTTACCAAGATAGTTTCCATCCTGAGCTGGCTGTTTGACTTTATTTTGATCATCTCTAAAATTCTTAGCTTATGAGGGAATGAGTCTCTAGAACAACAGTTCTTAACCAGTGGGTCATGACAGGTTTAGCAAACCTCTATCTCCAAAAATAATTTTCATTATGATCCATAACTGCAGCAAAATTACAGTTATGAAGTAGCAATGAAAATAATTTTCTGGTTGGATCACCACAGCATGCAGAACTGTATTAAAGGATCACAGCATTAGGAAGGTTGAGAACTCCTGTTCTAGAACAGCTTATGAAATGGTGAGGCTATAGGCTTTTGTACTGTTAGCCTTGTTTGGAACTACTTGCTGATTGATAATAGCAACTAAAGTATTTGTCTCAGTGAGGAAATCTTAATGATACATACCTAAATCCTGAATTTCCCTGTGGTCTCTGCTCTTCATCCAGCACCCTTGCTTTTGAAGTATTAATAAAATCAAGTGGCACAGTCACTAATTCTTTAACATCAGAAAGGAAAACTTGACTCCCATACTGCTGCCTACTTCTGTAGGTCTCTCTGTGAGTGAAAGTCTGTGGTACATAGATAACTTCAATTTCCTTTACAAACACAGACTATAAAGGATGTTGTTAGATGTTTGTCTGTTACCTTTGGGAAGTACTGATGATCAGAAACACTCATTTTGACACATGTAAAGTAAATGTTTTTTGAAATAAAGATTTGGAGATGGTGTGTTGGATTGAGGCCTATAGGCAATGCAGAGTATTATATAGGGTAAAAGACAGCAAATGACAAAAGTGTCCTTCAGGTTGGAAGGAAAGGTTCCCATCAGCATCTGGTCCATCTTGTTAAAGGTATTGAGGGCTCAGGGAAAAGGGAAGAAAGGCAGGAAAGATGGGCTGTACTTGATTTCTGCTCTAATCCCATTGTTTATTCTATGAAATGCTCTTCAAGCCATGTGAAAATTGAGGGTATGCCTACCCCACCCCCTTTTTTTTTTTCTTGTTTGTGGTATGTTCATGTGCATGCATGTTAACAGTGTGTACAGTGTGTATGGGTTGTGTATGTGTGTGAGAGCATTACTGTGGAGACAAGGGGTCCCAGTATTCCTCCTCTTATGTAGTTAGGGTCTTTGAATTCAGAGTTTGCTAATCAGTGTGCCATGTCTGGGCCTTTTGAGCATGCTGGGAATATAGGCAAGCTGTCAAGCCTATTCCACACTTAAAAGGGTGCTGGAGATCCAAACTCTGGTCTTTGTACTTGCTTGGCAAGCACTTTACCCATTGAACGCTCTGCTCGGTGGCCTCCTTCTCACTCTCCAGGGAATTGCCAGTGTTGGCTCGCTACTGCTTTGTGCCTTTGCAGTCACAGCGTTTTCCTAGATCCAAGTCAAATGACCTGATTTTGGTATGTGTGTGTGTGTGTTCACACTGAGTATGGTTTAGGCACAAATATGATAGATCACACACAGGCCGATAAGCAAACTAACCTGATAGACATTCCTTGTGAGACATTGAGTGACTTTGAGGATGTGGCAAGTTGGTGGCAAAACATTCAGTGGAACATCTTAGAAGGCTTGGTCAGGTAAATTGTAATAAAGCCAGTGAAAATTACATGACCTTCTAGAATTTATAACATATATAGCTAGGACAGTGCTATATACCTACATTCCAGTACTCAGGAGGTGGAGGCAGAAGAATCAGTTTACAGTTCAAGCCAGCCGGTATACATACCAAGTTCTAGTCTCAGCATAGGTAGAATGACATAATAAGACCCTGTGTCAAGAGCAAACAGGGAAAGGAGAGTTGACTCAGTTGTTTAGAGCCTAGATGCCCTTCTTGATCCTGGATTCAGTCCCAGCACCCACATAGCATCTCACACCCTCTTTCTGTAACTCCAGTTCCAGGAGATCTGATGCCTTCTTCTGGCCTCCTTGGTTACCAGTCATACAAGTGTTGTGCAGACACACATGAAAGCAATGCATCCAGGACCAGAACATTATAAAATAAAATTAAAAAGAAACAAAAAAATAGGACCAGCAAGATTACCCATTGGGTAAAGACACTTTGCTGCATAAACCTGGCCATGACTCAAATTTGATCCCTGAAGCTGGGAGTGGTGTCACACACCTTTAATCCCACCCAGTACTTGGAAAGCAGAGACAGGAGAGTCTGTAAGAAGCCAACCTGGTCTACATAGTAGTGAGCTCCAGGATAGCCAGGGCTATGTAAGTGAGACCCTGTCTTTAAAAAAAAAAAAAAAAATGATTTCACAAATTGTCCTCTGACCTCTACACAGGTCACATATACATCATCCCCAATAAGGGAACTGCAGTTAGAACTCACTATGTTGGTCTCTAACACACAGAGATATTCCTGCCTCTGCCTCCCCAGTGATTGGAGACTTGCACTTCTGTGCCCAGCTAAACTTTTAGAAAAATAAAAATCAGTGCTTTAAACAAAGTCTTAAGAGAAAGTTTAAATTATTATTATAAGTAAAAATTCATGCCAGATGTGGTAGCACATGCCTCTAATACCAATATCTGTCTCAAATATAAATAAATAAATAAATGCCAAGATAGGCTTGATCCCAGCACTGGGGAGGCAGAAGCAGGATCATCTGGGTCTAAGGCCAGCCTGATCAAAAACAAAACAAACAAACAAACAAACAAAAAAAAACAAATTAGTAAAATAAAGTGATAAAGTACATAAATATACTTTTCTTATTAAGGTATAAAAATGCAAGTTTCTTTTCTAATACTGTGGATAAGCAGAATGTGTTTGTAATGGTGACTCTGCTTAGCTGTTACTGAGTGGGCCAGGGAGGATGTGTGCTATAGTGGACACTCTAAAACAAATTAAAGAGTATACAAGTATAAGACAAAGGCAAAGGAGACTTGATACTCTAGCAGTATTCAGAAGGGATCACATTTAAAGCAGTTCACCCTGTTTTGATGAGGCCATGTCTCATGAGAATGCTGACACAGTGTCCTCCTAAACAGCAAACCGATTTTATCGGTGAACCCACTTTGCTAGCTGTGTCTGAATAGGACTGATAACTAGCCACTATCTTTGGAGGAAGTTCTAACCTCCTTGTGTCCCTCCCTGTATGTGTGACAGAGCCTCTGATTGCATGTTCTGCAATGCATATTTCCACCTGCAGCTTCACATATCTTAATCATTGCTGTAGTCATCTTAGTATCCAGTAAAGCACAGTAGATTTCTACTGTTTATTCAGTGTGACTAGCCATCATCCTGTTTTTTTTTTCTCATCTTCCTGCATAGGCTCGATACTATCCTTAAAGAGTTAGTAGTCACAGCCAGACATTAAATTATTAAACAACCTGCTTGGCCCGTGGTGGCACCCATCTTTAATTCCAGCACTGGGGAAGCAGAGGGGAGGCCATCCTGGTCTACAAAAGTGAGTTCCAAGACAGTCAAGGCTATACAGAGAAACACTATCTCTAAAAACAAACAATGAAGCAAGTGGCTATGGTTATGCAGGCTGTTCTGTGAGGGATATTGCACATGTTCTGAGCCTCCTGATGAGGTCCTCTTTTCCTATGTGGGATTAGTAGTTTGAGTGGCTTCTAGTTCCAGAGTTGCCATCTAGAGTCTGTCTTCTAACTTCTTTCATGAAACATTTAAAAGGTTTACATATGTCTCATCTTGGCCTGAGCATCCTCTTTTAACATTATTACCATTGTGTATGGTGTGTGTGTGTTTGTGTGTGTATACGTACACCTGTGGAGATTTGAGGCCCGCTTGTAAGAGTGTTTTTCCTTCCACCCTGGTTTCCAGGGATTGACTCCAGCTGTTGAAGTTTACATAGTGATCAGTCACTTTTACAGCTATCTCATCAGCCCAATCAGGTTTTAACTCGATTTTTATTTTTGGAACATTTTCATGGAACCCAGGCTTGCCTTGTACTTGCTGTGTAGCCAGGACTTTGAGTTCTTCTAATCCTCCCACCTGCTGGCATTGTAGATAAGTGCTACAATGCTTAACTTTATTGAAACTTTTTTCTTTTTTTAAATATGGACTTTATGTGAAGCCCTGCTAGCTTGGTACTCACTTAAGTAGTTCAAGCTAGCCTCAAACTCAGAGAAATTCTCCTGTCTGGGCCTCCTGAGTACTATTTGGGACTACAGGTGTGTGGTAGCATGTCCAGCTTTGCTTTATAGAAACTTTTATATAGGAATAAGTTCATACAGTTTTAAAATGTTTCATTATACATTTTAATTTATACGTCTGTTCAACAATTACTATAAACTTAGTTCCCCTCCCCAGGTGTGTGTGTGTGTGTGTGTGTGTGTGTGTGTGTGTGCTGACCTTGAACTCACAGAGATTCACCTGTTTTTGCCTTCCTGAGTGCTGAGATTAAAGGCATGTGCCACCCCACCCAGCTTTGTTTTATTTCTTGAGACCAGGTTTCACAATGTAGACCAGGCTACCCTTGAATTAACAAAAATCTGCCTGCCTCTGCCTCTCAGTACTAGGATTTACTACCATACTGCCATTAACCCAGCTTTGAAACATCCATCATTCCAGAAGTTCCTTGTGTCTGCAATCAATCCCCACATTTAGCCCCAAGCAACTACTATTCTCTGCAACAATTTTGCCTCTTTTAGATATTTTATACATATCAAATCATATAACAGTCTTTTATTGCCTGATTATTTCTCATGATTTTTTTTTAATATTTTATGTATATAAATATACTGTAGCTGTCTTCAGACACACCAGAAGAGGGCATCAGAGCCCATTACAGATGTTTGAGAGCCACTATGTGGTTGCTGGGAATTGAACTCCAAACCTCTAGAAGAGCTTTGAGTGCTCTTAACCGATGAGCAGTCTCTCCAGCCCCCTCTTGTGATGCTTTTGAAGTTCATCTGTATTATATGCAAGTAATGGGTTCTTTTTAGTTCCAAATAATTATTTTCATAGTATAAATAGACATTTTGTGTTTCGTCTATTCTATGGAATTCTATTCTGAATTCTGGATGTTTATAAATATTTTGCTATAGTTATCCATGCCCTGGATTTAATGTGGACATTGCTTTCATTTTTTCTTGTGTAGATGTAGATACTTAGGGGCAGGGTTGCTGGGCTATGTGGTAAATGTATGTTTAACATTTTAAGAAATTACCAAACTAGCCAGGTGTGGTTGTATAAGCCTTAGCCTCAGCACCTTTCTGAAGGCAGAAGCAGGTGGATCTTGAGAGTTCGAGGGCAGCCTGGTCTATAGAGCTAGTGCCAGGACTACACAGAAACTGTGTCTTGAAGTGAGGGTGGCAAGGGTAGAGTAGAGAGGAAGGGAGAAAACATGGGCGGGCAGGAAGGAAGGGAAGGAAGGAGGGCAAGCCAAACTCTGTCTCTAGGTGGCTGTTCTGCTTTGCATTCTGTAAAAGCTCTAGTTTCTCTACATCAATAGGTGTTTCTAGTACTGTTTTAGATCCCCTAAGGATTTTCTGCTTAATTTTTATTTGGGAATACATAGAATGTTTCTTCTTTTCCTATCTCCGTTTTCATTTCTTTCTCTTGCTTTACTGTATTGTCTTGGGCCTGTAGCATAATGTTAAATTAAATGGGAGTGCTACTCTGCTACTTCCATAATATTGAATGTAATACCCAATCAGATACTGTGCTTTTATTCCCTGATTGGATGACATTTTTGTTTCTATGTTTTAGTCCAAGGATAATTTGTTATTCAACAGTAACTGACATTTTCTCCCATTCCTACACAGTTACTGGATACATAAGTGCTAAATAAATTCCTAGTTTAGGGTTGATAGAAATCAGGTGTGGTGGAGCAGGCTTGGAATCCTAGCACTTAGGAGGTGAAAGCTGGAGAACCAGGATTTCCTCAGCAACTAGGGATTAGACCAACCTGGACTGCATGAGACTTTATATCAGATCAGCAAAGCAACACTTTGGAGGCAGAGTTCCTGGCCACTCTCAACAAGACAATACCACAGCAGCAAAAGCAGGACATGATAGCATAGGCTTTTTGTCCTAGAGGAGGCAGGTGGAGCTGTACAAGTTCAAGGCCAGCTAGGGTTACACAATAAGAACTTCCCTCAAAAAACAAAAACACACACACACAAATCTAGTTTTAATGCTGAGTAAGTAGGGTGGCACATAACCTGTAACCCAGCACTCAGAAAGTAGATGCTGGAGGATCAGGAGTTCAGGCTAGACATGGCTACCTCATGAATGTGAGGCTCATTCATGTTCATGTTTTTCTCATTTTCTTTACTCTTTTTTTTTTTTTTTTTTTTTTTTTTTTTTAAAAGACATGATCTCATTATGTAGCCCTGGCTGTCCTGGAATATGTAGACCAGGTTCGCCCAGCATGCACAAGAGATCCATCATTGTCTGCCTGCTGGCTGCTAGGGATAAAAAGTGTATGGAGCTGTGCCTGGCAAAAGCTCCTCTGGATTCCACTGAAGGCAGAGTGAGCATGTCCTGCTGGCTCTTGGGAGCTGAACACATACTAAGTGTATTTGCTTTTTTAAAAGATTTTTTAAAAAATGCGTGTGCATGTTTTTGCCTGTGTGTATGTATATGCATGATGTGTGTACTGGTCCCTCTAAGAGGTCAGAGGAGAGTGTCAGATCCCCTGGAACTAGGATTACAGGTGCTTGTATGCCACCGTGTGGGCGATGGCAATAGAACCAAGGGCCTCTGTCAGAACAAGTGCTCTTAGAGTTTGATTGTCTCTCCAGCTCCCAGGAGAAGTGACTCTAAAAGGTTTGGGGTAAACGGCTACATTCTTGGAGTATTAAAGAGCAATAGTATGAACACTCGTTGATTCATGAGAAAACTCACCTGTTTAACTGAGGCTGATTTTCTTGTTCTTAGTTTCTATTGATATGAAGAAACACCAGGACAAAGGAAACTGTAATCAAGGAAAACATTTAATTGGGGCTGGCTTACAATTTCAGAGGTTTCATTTTCGTAATTGCGGGAAACGTGGTAAACATGGTGGTGTACAGGCAGCAGAGGCAGACTGTGTGCCACACTGGGTGTAGCTTGGGCATATAAGACCTCAGAGCCTGATGCCACAGTGACACACTTCTTCCAACAAGGTCACACCTCCTAATAGTGCCACTCCCTGTGGTCTTCAACCTTCCTAATACTGTGACCCTTTAATATAGTTCCTCATGTGGTAGTGACCCTAACCATTTGTTATTTCATTGCTACTTCATAACTAATTTTGCTACTGTTTTGAATTGTAGTGTAAATATCTATGTTCTTTGGTCTAAGACAAAGTGACCCCTATGATAGGGTTGTTTGACACACACACCCCCAAAGGGGGTTAAAACACAGGTTGAGAGCCATTGATTTATACAAAACCAGGTGTCAACAACCCCTCCAGGAAAAAGCACCACTGGGATGGAAGAAGATGGTGTTCCTAACAGGGGGTTAGTCTCCACCCAAATACTGATCGTATTCCTTCATCCGCTTGAGAACCACCAGTATAGAGCCTTCTTTTAGATGGCTCTTCTGGAGATATCCAGTCTTGCTACATTTTGTGGAAATTAATGGTTCCAAAATTTTATCAGATTCATAGTGGCTAATTGAAGCAAAGAGTTTTTGTGGACATGATATAGGCACTTTTCCCCCACCTCTGGTTTTTTGTTTTTTTTTTTTTTTTCAAGACAGGGTTTCTCTTTATAACAGCCCTGGCTGTCCTGAAACTAGCTTTGTACACCAGGCTAGCCTTGAATTCAGCCTGCCTCTGCCTCATGAGTCCTGACCTTTTAGGCACCTTTCTTAAACCCCACATATAATTTGGAAATCATGCTAGCACCTGCTACAGAAAGCTAAGAGGAAATGTATGTTTCCTAGTCCTGTCTCTGCTGACCTGAGTATACTGAGGTATTTTTGCCTCTTTGCACTTAATAAATCTATCTTTACAGTTGTTTTTTGTTGGCTGGTTGGCTGGTTGGCTGGCTGGCTGGCTGGCTGGCTGGCTGGCTGGCTGGTTTTTGTTTTGTCATTCTCCAACAGGGTCTCTCTGTGTAGCCCTGGCTGTCTTGGAATTTTGTAGATGAGGCTGGCTTTGAACTCAGATCTCCTGCCTCAGCCTTCCAGATGCTAGGATTAAAGGTTTGTGCAAGTACTTTGCGGCCCTTGTTGGTTTTGGTGGTGGGTTTTGTTTTGAGGAAGGGACCCCTTATTTAGCTTTAGCTGGCCTGGAACTCAACAGGAGACTCGCTGACCTCAGACTCACAGAGCTCTGCCTTCGTAACTGGGACTAAAGGCCGGAGCCATCATGCCTGCCCAAACAGGGTTTTTGTTTGTTTGTTTGTTTGTTTGTTTTGCTAGTCTTTTTTTTTTTTAATTGACTTATTTTTATTTTATGTGTATGAGTTTTGTCTATCTACATCTGTAGTTAATGGTGCACCATGTATGTGCCTGGTATTCATGGAGGCCAGAAGGGGGTCAGAGCTTAACTGTTGAGCCCCTAGTCGTCTTTTTATCAAAATTCAACTGCTAGTATACAGACTTGTAGTCAGTACATTTCTGGCTCTAACAGAGCCATGTTGTTAGTGTATTTGAGCTTTTTCTCTTGTGCTAATTCTCAGGCTTTGTAGCTATTAGTGTTGAATTCAAGGAATCAGAGTAAGTACAGTGTTTAAGTAAATGTTTTGAATACTTCTTTTAAAAAAAAAAAGCCAAAATTTCTTTTTGAAAAGCCCACAGATTTCCAGACACACACAAAGGTACACACCTTTGATCCCAACAGTCAGGAGGCAGAGGCAGGCATATCTGAGTTTGAGGACAGCCAGGGCTACACAGAGAAATACTATCTTGAAGAAAAACAGAAAGAGCGATGTAGCCCACAGGTTAATAACAGTATTGCAAGGGCTGGACTAAGTGGGTAAAAACCTGAGCTCAGCTACCCAGACCATGTCTCAATCTGCAATCTCATATCTGCAATCGCACACTCAAATTCACAGGTGGAGACAGAGCATCTAAAGAGGCTTGTGAAGAAGGCCAGCGAGCCTGCTGTATTAAGATACAAACAACAAAAGATCTCTCAGAAAAATGCAAGACAGAGACAGGACTGACACCAGAGGTTGTCATGTAACCTCTGAGTGTGTGCATACACATATGAGCACACATGAAGTAATCACTAATCACCATTATTGAATTGGTACCTATTTCTAAACCAATTGTGTGGGCTTTATGGAATTCAGGGAGGGAGCCCTGACCCCTATTCTTAGTTTAAAGATTTCACCTAAGTCATCTGTAGTGATTTTAATGACTTTACTGGGCCCAGGCCCACTATAAGATACATTGAAATCAGAACAGCTGGGTATGGTGGCCCACATCTGTAATCCCAGTAGAAGAGAGAATTTAAGGTTATCTTTGGTTACTCTCCCCCCACCGTACCCCCCAAAAGGAGTAAGAAGCAGTTGATGTGATCAGGCAAGGTTGCACATCAGTCATCGACACTCAGGAGGCTAAAGCAGAGTGGTCTGTAGTTGCAGCCTCTCCCGCCTCTTCCCCCCGCCCCCCAAAAAAAGAAAAGGATTTAAAGGATGGGTGAAAGAAGAAAGGAAGGACAATAGGTGTGAGGTGACTGAGTCTATCAGACAGCAAAGATAAACGATCCAGTCTGGAGAGGACGTACTCCTACAAAGTTGTTCTCTAGCATGGCACAGTACTGTGGCACCTGCACTCCCCTTGTACATACAACTCATACACATTAGAAATAAAAGTAGTTGTAAAGAGGTGTTGTGGAACACACTATAATCCCAGCACATGGTGCCCAAGGCAAAAAGGATCACAAGTTTGAACCAGCGTGGGCTACATAGCTCTGTATAGTGAGGGCTTCCAGCATGGTGGGCACATCTTTAATGCAAGTACTCAGAGGGCAGAGGCAGCTGGGTGTCTAAGCCAGCCTGCTCTCCATCGAAAATTCTTTGCCAAACAAGGCTGAGTAGTGAGGCCTTATCAACCAACCAATCAATCAATCAATCAATCAATAAAATTTGTGCATAACAGCTGTATTTATAAATCTGCTAAAATTTAAAGAAAACAGTTGGTTTATTACTTAATCTATTGAGATGAATTATGGCAACAGTTAAAAGACATTACTATCCAGGATTTAGGAACCTTTGCCTTAAGTCTCCATGAGCCTCAGTTAGAAAATTATTTAGCAGTGTACGTAATCTTCAACTTGGCCGGGCAGTTGTGGCGCACACCTTTAATCCCAGCACTTGGGAGACAGAGGCAGGCGGATTTCTGAGTTCGAGGCCAGCCTGGTCTACAGAGTGAGTTCCAGGACAGCCAGGGCTATACAGAGAAACCCTGTCTTGAAAAACAAAACAAACAAAAAATGTAGTCTTCAACTTCTATGGAAGGTGTCTTAGTCAGGGTTTCTATTCCTGCACAAACATCATAACCAAGAAGCAAGTTGGGGAGGAAAGGGTTTATTCAGCTTACACTTCACACTGCTGTTCATCACCAAAGGAAGTCAGGACTGGGACTCAAGCAGGTCAGGAAGCAGGAGCTGATGCAGAGGCCATGGAGGGATGTTTCTTACTGGTTTGCTTCCTCTGCCTTGCTCAGCTTGCTTTCTTATAGAACCCAAGACTACCAGCCCAGGGATGGTATCACCCACAATGGGCCCTCTTACCCTTGATCACTAATTGAGAAAATGCCTTACAGCTGGATCTCACGGAGGCATTTCCTCAAAGGAGGCTCCTTTCTCTGTGATAACCCCAGCTTGTGTCAAGTTGATATACAAAACCAGCCAGTACAGAAGGGTAGTGAGAACCCTTGCCCAAGTGAGGTTTTCCTTGGTTTTCTCCAGATGTATTTGGCCTGTGGGACAGGAAGGCACTTACTGATTGAACAGCCTTTTATCATGACATCATTCTAGGATATGCCTTATTTAGTCTCAGGGATGACTTGTACTCCAGAGCTGGGGATCACATGTTGGTTACTATGCCTTCCCTGTTAAAAGTTCTTCTCTGTGAACCAGATAGGTATTACCATACAGGTAGCTACTGTTTATAGACTCAGCCCCAGATCAGAGTAATGTCTATATCCTCAGGTATCTACTGGCCTTTCATATTTTCAGTGGCATCCTCATGCTGTCCTGTGCTTTCTCTGGGAAGCCGATCTGATCTAGGCCTCCAAACACATCCCAACCTTTTGGCTCCTACCTAGTCTTGACACTTGAGATGTTTTCAACTAATTTACTTTCCAATTAATAAGATATTATGTCCCCTATGAATCAAATGTTGTATTGCTACTTTAACCTAATATTGAAATGTAAACTTCTCTAGAGCTCAGTTGGTTGAGTGCTTGCCCATCATATACAAAGCTCTGAGTATAAACTGAACATGGTGGCACACATCTGTGATCCCAGAATTGAGGAAGTGAAAGCAAGAGGATTGGAAGTTGAAGGTCATCTGTAACTATAGAGCAAGTTTGAGGTCATCCTAGGTTATGTGGGACTATCCTCCCCAAAGTAAACCTGTTCTGTGTCCATAGCTGTAGCATTCTTTTCAGTAAGGACATTGTTGTCCATTGCATGAATCTGTTACATTATTATTTATTAGGGTCACTTTTCTTGGACATATAAGTTTTTTTTTTTAAGATATTTTGTGTGTGTGTGTGTGTGTGTGTGTGTGTACACACATATATGCATGTTGTAGCTGTCTTCAGACACACCAGAAGAGGGCATTGGATCCCATTACAGATGGTTGTGAGCTACCACGTGGTTGCTGGGAATTGAACTCGGGACCTCTGGAAGAACAGTCAGTGCTCTTAACCACTGAGCCATCTCTCCAGCCCATAAGTTATCTTTATACCTTAATAACCTAGTGGTGCATGTCTCCTCTCATTCCTTAGGAGAAAGAATTTACAGTAGCTCTTGTCATTTTTGTGAGTCTCTTTAATAGTCAGAGCCATATATAAAGACCAGAAAATGATCTACAATATTTAAATGTTTAGTGATTAAGGCTTGTCGGATTTTGTGAATTCAGGATTTAAAATTTGTTTTTAAGGTAAGTGTGGTGGCAGATTCCTTTAATCTATCAGCCTTCAGGAGGCAGATACAGGCAGTCTCTGATCTGAGTTTGTAACTACAGAACACGTTTCAAGACAACCAGGTCTAGCTACATAGAAAAACTGTTGTGAAAAACAATAAACTGGCTTTAATTGTTACTTACTTGAGATTGGGTCTCACTGTGTATCTCTGCCTGGCCTGGCACTATCTGTGTACACCAGAAATTTGTCTGCCTTGTCTCCTGGAATTAAAGGCATTTGGCTTTATGCATGCAGATGGCTCAGAGTCTCACTGTATCGGACTGGCCTGAAACTTTTTAGACTCAGTCTTGAACTCAGAAGAGGTTTGCCTGCTAAATTAAAATTATATGCTACTACATCTGACCTTAAATTCGTTTTGTTGTTCACAGAATATAAATCAGATGCCTGGAGATGTGTTGCTAGTCCTAACTAGAAGCATTATGTGTGCGTGACCTTCTAGAGCAGCATTCGAGAACATTTGTCACATTTGGGAGCCCAGTTGGGGAGCTCTCTTGCTTAATGTTGGAGATCACATTTTTAATTACTGTAGAAAGGATAGTTTTACTTTAGTTTCCAGTGAGAGTTTCTAATGTTCAGTAGAAAACATTAATGAAAACAAAGATGAAGAACAAGAGATGTATAAAATAACTAATATAAGAAATTTAACTTAAAGACAAAAACATAACAACTAAAGAAAAGAATGTGAACCTAGCATAGTTGGTGAATGTATTCATTTCTCAAAGGATAAAACACTATGAGAGACTACAGTTAAAATTTGTTGGTTTTTTTTGTTGTTGTTGTTTCTTACAGGTATCTCATTCAGTTGCAAAACTTATATTAGTTAATTTCCACTGGCAAGTCTCAGAGATTCTGGACAGGTAAGATATGAAATTGCCCATAGCATCCTCTGCCCAGCCACTGCGATTTTACGAAGCCTAGTTTCTTGTAGCCCAGAGGTGTCACTACCCATAATGGGCCACTCCCACCCCTATCAGTCACTAATTAAGAAAATACCTTCCAGGCTTGGCCTACAGCCTAATCTTTTTGGGTTTTTTTTGTTTTTTGTTTTTTGTTTTTTTTAAGATTTATTTTATATGGCATCAGATCTCATTAAAGTCTTGTGTGATTGCTGGGAATTGAACTCAGTACCTCTGGAATAGCTCTTAACTGCTAAGCCATCTCTCTAGCCTCCAATATTTTTGGGGATTGGGGGGGCAGACAACCATTATATGGCTCTGGTTGTCCTTGAATTTGCTCTGTAGACCAGGCTGGCCTTGAACTCAAGGAGATATGCCTGTTTCTACCTCTAAGCCCTGGGATCAAAAGAGTATATTACCACACCAGGCCTATAGCCTGATCTTAGGGGAGCATTTTCTCAGTCAATTTTTCCCCCTCTCAGGTGACTTCTGGCTTTTGTTAAATTAACATAAAAACTACCCAGCATGTATCCTGGACATAGCAAGATGTTCAGTGGAAAGATGAATGAGTTCATAGCATCCTTCAGTGTCTGCCCAACTCACTATGCTTGTTCTTGGCATTGTGGAGTATGTTCTTAACACACACACAGTTGCTAAAACACTTGAACGTATTTTATATCCCTTTCTTTGTGCATATTCTCATCTCTTCAGCATATTCTTCTATTTCAGTTTTAATGCTAGAATAGTTTTTTGTTACTATACAGGTGTCTTCATACATTTTTTTTAAACCTCTGTTGTTTGGTGGCAGATTTACATTAAATCTTCTGTGTCTGTGTGTAATAGATCATTCCCCATAACACCTACCCCCCCCCAAAAAAAAAGTTGGAAAATGGTTAGGTGTGATAATCGTACATGTGTTTAATACTTTTGATGGACTGAGCAAGTGCTTTTCCACTTAGCAATATCTTCAACCCCAATTTACTCTTTATTTTGAAATACGATTTTGCTAAGTTGTCTAGGTACCCTAAGTCTCTCTGTAGCTTGGCTGGCCTTTAACTTGTGATCTCCCTGTTGCTATGTCTGAAGTAGCTGGGAATACAGATCTATGCCGTGAGGCTTGGCTGGAGTGGATAATTCTTTGGGGATGTAGTGTTACTATGTAAACTATAGGAAATTTGGCAGCACCTGGGCTTTACCTACTACATGTCAATAGCAGTGGCTTCTTAGGGTCTTTGACAATTAAGAATGACAGAAACCAAGAATAGCTTCAAATTGGGCACAGTAGGTCCCCCTGTCTCTTCTCCTTGAATATGGAAGACATCAAACCTTGTGCATGAAGCAAATACTCTGCTAATTGAGTTATTTCCTTTCATATACTGTTTATACTCTTATTCTTCAACTATGTATCTTCTGGGAAACTGGAGAGGTGGCTCAGTGGTTAAGAGCACTGACTGCTCTCTCAAAAGTCCTGAGTTCAATTCCCAGCAACTACACAGTGGCTCACAACCATCTGTAATGGGATCTGATGTCCTCTTCTGGTGTGCCTAAAGAGATCAACAGTATACTCGCATACATAAAATAAATCTTTTTTAAAAATGTATCTTCTATTTGTATGATTTTACAACTTTATAAATGTGGTTGCATTTTATATTCTCTCATCAGCTATTTCTTTTCTCTCTCAGAAAACAGTTTTGAGGGCTGGTGGTTCAGTGTTTCTTACTGCTCTTGCTGAGGACCCAGATTCCTAGTACCACATGGCAGCTACAGCTGACTGTATATAAAACTCTAGTTTCAGAGACTCCGGTGCCCTCTCCTGGCCTGCTTGGCACCAGGCACGCATATTGTGCATATACATACATGCAAGCAAAAATTTTATATACATAAAATAAATATTAAAAACCAAACAGAACTACTGAGCATTGTGGCACACTCAGTACTTGAAAGGTAGAGACAGACAGATCTGTTAGAGTTCCAGGACAGCCGGGGCTACAAAGTAAAACCCTGTCTCCAACCTCTTCTTGCCCCTGCCCATCCCCAAAGAAAAGAATGTATTGAGATAACCTGAAACACACTATGTAGAATAGGCTGGCCTCAGATTTGCTGAGTGCTAGGATTATAGACATGTACCATTATTATACTGACAAGGTAAATGACACTTTGCTGTAACCACAACACCTGATGGTCTCTTCTGTTCTTGAGAGTTAAAAATGTCTTTAGATATGATTCTGTTTCTGCCTTTTGTTTTCTAGGTACAGGTCTAATTCTGCTCAGCTGCTTGTTGAGGCTCGAGTTCAACCTAATCCATGCAAACATGTGAGTCTCTGCTAGAGTGAGCTGTCTTTGAGTGTTCATGGCTTTCTCCATGGCTCACAGTGTCAACACCAGCTTTGCTTGGTGCTGTATAGAATGCCCAAGGTCCTTATTTTGTTCCTAATTTTACCCAACCCCTATGTAGATAGGGCTTTGCCTGAAAATCAGATCTGCTGCCTGCCTTTGCTTCCTGAGTGTTGAGACGAAAGGCCTGAGTGTTGTCTCTACAAGTCTGCATGTGTACTACCTGCACACCGTTGTGTGTGTGTGTGTGTGTGTGTGTGTGTGTGCGCGCGCGCGCGTGCGCGCCAGCAGAGTGCACTGGATCCCCTGGAACTTGGATTACAGATGGGTGCAGGCTGTCGTGTGGGTGCTGGGAATCTAACTCAAGTCTTTTACAAAAACCAAGAACCTAGAAGCTAATCTGTTTTTTTGATTTGGGCATGTTTATATGGGAAAACCACTGCTCTCGACAAACGTAGTGTGGACTGTGAGAACCTTTACAGTTCAGCCTTTCAGAACCTTATGTGGTGTTTGTTCTCCCTCTCCTCCTAGGTCCCCACAGCCCATCCCCCTCACCACTGTGCAGTGTGTATGCAGTTTGTGCGGAAGGAAAACCTGCTCTCTCTGGCCTGCCAACATCAGTTTTGCCGAAGCTGTTGGGAGCAGCATTGCTCAGTACTTGTTAAAGATGGTGTTGGTGTAGGTGAGTCTGCACTGAAATTAAATATGGCTCTAAAAAAAAAAAAGTCTTTTGAAAAACATATTCATTTGATTTTATGTGTATATAAGTATTTTGTCTGCGTGTAGCTGTGTGTGTGTGTGTGTGTGTGTGTGTGTGTGTGTGTGTGTGCGCGCGCGCGCGCGCGCGCTTAGTGCCTGCGGAGGTGAGGGGGGCATGGGATCCTTGGGACTAAAGTGATAGGTGATGGTGATCATCATATGGGTTCTGGGATGGAACCCAGGTCCTCTGTTAGAGCAGCAAGTGCTTTTAACTGCTAAGCCGTCTCTCCAGCCTTAAATTATTTGTCTTTCAGTCTGTATTTTTATATACTTAAGTAAACATTTCTTCCAAGATTAACAGATTGACCAAGCCAGTTCAGTCAGTCACCAGGTTTTCCAGCACAGGATTGAGGATTAAAAAGGAAAAAACTACAATTAGACAACATTGTAGCATGACCTCAGCCAGTTCTGAGGCTGAGGCAGGTTTGTTTTTTTCCAGTCTGCTTTTATACCATTTTAATTACATGCAAGTAATAAGGTCAAGCAGTATAGTATAATAAACACAAATAGTCAAAGGACAAGCAAGGCAATAAATAAAGTCCTGTGATTACTGTTTCTAAGGTACCAATCAGGATGACCAAGATTTCTGAGCCTACTTCCCTGTCCTAGTCCAAAAGTCATATTCATGTGTGAAGCCTACTTCTTTGTTCCATCCTAAAATTAGATTCCTGCCTCAAAGTACTTCCCTGTTCTAGCCTAAAATCAGAATCCTGCCTGAGCTTACTTCCTTGTCCTGGCTCAATGTCAAATTCCTGCCAAGCGGCCCTATAAAGCTCTCCACAAATATAGTCAGTCTAAATACAGTTTTCTGTAGTCTCCAGTAAAATGAGAAAATTGAAGGTTTTAGAAATACTGGTGTGGGTACAAAGTGATCTTGTGTCCATTTTTAAGAGATCTGTCCGTAGTTAGACATTGGTGGTGCACACCTTTAATTCCCAGTATTCAAGAGGCAGAAACAGGCTGATCTCTGAATTGGAGACCAAGCTGGTCTCCAGAGCCAATTCCAGGGCAGCCAAAACTTTAGAGAAACCCTGTCTGTAAGAAGGTGGGGACGGGGTAGGATGCTGAGGAAGCTGTCCTTTGAGCTGCCTGCTTTGTCTTGATTCTGTCTGCTGCTTTTGGGCAATGTAACCTCTATCAGATTTCATTATCAGGTGCAGGAGTATTTGTTGTCCCCTGACTTGATAATACTAAGAACCATGTTCATTGCTGCAGAATCTCAGGGTATTAACCTATAGACATGGTGGCACACTGTGATCCCAACATATGAGAGGTAGAAGCAGAAGCATCAGGAGTTCAACGCTTCCTTCAGCTACATAGCTGGCTTAAAGCTAGCTTGGACTATATGAAATAATGTTCTCTGCTTCCCCTCCAAAA
Source organism: Arvicanthis niloticus (assembly GCF_011762505.2). Lineage (NCBI taxonomy): Eukaryota > Metazoa > Chordata > Mammalia > Rodentia > Muridae > Arvicanthis > Arvicanthis niloticus. The sequence continues at coordinate 28,785,740 of NC_047678.1, read as the reverse complement.
AAAGAAAACACCAAAATATCAATATATTACTAATAACCACATGTACATGATATAATAAAATCAATCATATACGTCACTGAGTCTATAATGTTTGTTGTTGTTGTTTGAGACAGGTCTCCACGTGTAGCTTTTTGTTTGTTTGTTTGTTTTAAGATTTATTTTATTTATATGAGTACACTGTAGCTGTCTTCAGACACACCAGAAGAGGGCATCAGATCCCATTACAGATAGTTATGAGCCACCATGTGGTTGTTGGGAATTGAACTCAGGACCTCTGGAAGAGCAGTCAGTGTGTGCTCTTAACTGCTGAGCCATCTCTCCAGCCCTCCACGTGTAGCCTTAACTGACCTGGATCTCATGTAAACCAGGTTGCCTTCAGACTCTGCATCTGCTTTCCCAATGCTGGGATTCAAGTCATGAATCCCTAACATAATTTTATTTAGTGGTGCTTATAATGACATTTGGGTAATTGGGCCCAATATCTTCATTACATTATTATGAAAACATGTTAATTTCTCTTTGAATAAGTTCTTGTTGTTTTGTCTTGTTTTGTGGTTTTTCGAGACACTATCTGTGTAACAGCCATGTCTATCTTGGACTCACTTTGTAAACCAGTCTGGCCTCGAACTCATAACCTGCCTCCGAGATTAAAGGCACTACCATACCTAGCTTTGACAACTATTTTGAACAGAGACTTTCCTGTATGAAATTAGAATTTGTTGGTTGAACGTAGTGGATAAGTATATTGTCTTGTGTCTTCTACAGTATGGTCATCCATCACATTATCTTTGTTCAACAGGAATCTCGTGTATGGCTCAGGATTGTCCACTTCGCACACCGGAGGACTTCGTATTTCCCTTGCTACCCAACGAAGAATTGAGAGATAAATACAGGCGCTACCTCTTTAGGGACTATGTGGAGGTATGAGCAGCCTTGTTCTTTTGCCCTCTGTCTTCTCGACAGTATAGTCACAGGTGGTGGTAAATCACATAGCTCTTGGGTCTGGAGAAATGGCTCAGTCTTGAAGAGGACGGTGGTAGCTCTCAGTACTCATGTCCCATTCATAACTCTAGCCACAGGGGATCTTGACACCTTCTTCTGGCCTTTCTAGGCACCTGCGTGCATCAGCACATACCTATTCATTTCCCATGCTAGATGCATAATTAAATTTTTAAAACTGATAAAGACCTTGTGCTCAGAAAAAATGCTATCTAAATCTCAGATCTGTTGCTTCCTTGTTATGAGACCACTTGCTCATTAGTTTACCTGAGTCTTGGTTTTCACTGCCATAATGTGGACAGTCATCCCTGTCATTCGATACACAGGTGACTAAGCAAGCTGAGCAAGTCATCTTATCTGAGGGGTGAGCACAGGTCAGACATAGCTCAAAAGTTGCTATTCCATTTGGTTTTCGCTACAATTCAGCGCAGAGAAGGGCTGTTTAGTTTGGGTTTTAACAATTTGAAAATTTCTTCAGGATACCATTATGGCCAGTTGTATATTCTGTTTCCTTTTAGGCTGTCAGTCTGTCCAGCTTTGCAGATTCTGTACAGCATAATTTTGAACTTTGTCTGTTGTGACTTAGTTTCAAAGCTTATTGGATTGGCTGTTGTCCTGCACATATGCAGGATAAACGCAAGGCCTTTCCTTTGCATAGTTTGTTCCTGCGGATAGATCATTGAGGGTCTTTGAGTCCTCGAGCTGTCAGATGCACGGGTAACTGAGCTGTGTTCTCCCTGGGTTGACCCAGATCCCCTTGATTAAACTCCCTGGACTCAAGCAATCCTCCTGACTTCGTTTTCCAAGTAGCTAAGTATCTGGAGCTACAGGCAGACATCTTTTCCCAGCCTGCAGGTATACTTCTGTACCTTCTTATAAAATAACTTTGAGTTAGTGGCTCCTTGTTTTAAGCTAAAGAAAGATTCTCTGTAGTAATTAGTTAATATCTGTTCTTCACAACGTCTATCCTAAATTTGTTTAGTTCTTTGATATAGGTCATCAGCTGGAAGTGTGGCACTTGAGCAGTCTGAGACACAGCAGTTACATCTCTTCATCATTTCCCTTTGCTGTGTTTACAGAGTCATTACCAGCTCCAGCTGTGCCCTGGTGCAGACTGCCCCATGGTTATTCAGGTACAGGAGCCTAGAGCTCGCCGAGTGCAGTGCAATCGGTGCAACGAGGTCTTCTGGTAAGAGAGTGAGTGCTGAGCAGTCCTGGGCTCATGGCCCATCTTCCTCCAGAGTATGTGGCTCTGTGTGAGGACAGGGTTGGGAGAGTTGGCACATCTGTCTAGAAGAGTACAGCTCTGGGTGGCCAGGTTTGTGCCCAGCATTTCATGTTCCTCAACGTATTTTTGGTAAATGAACAGACTCTGAAGGCAAGGAAGTGGCAGATTCCTGGCAAGTGTGTTAGGTTTGTGCTGCACTCAGACCCAGACACTGTCTACCTTATTGGCTGTTTGCAGTGACTTCAACACTTTTCATCTTTTCTCTGTTTTGAACTTTTTTTAAGCTAATTTTTACATTTAAAATTTTTTTTTATATAGATTTTTTGGCAAGATCTTATTTAGCTCAGGCTGGCCTCAGATTCAAAGCATAGCCAAGGATGACCTTGAACATCTGATGGTCTTCCTTGTGCCTCCATAGTGCTATGATTCCAGAGTTGCGTCATCATGGTCAGTTTATATGGTGCTAAGAGTTGAACCCAGGACCTTGTTTGTCTTATTTTGTTTAGTTTTGAGACAAGGTCTTGCTATGTAACGTTGGCTAACCTGGAACTTACTTTGTAAACCAGGCTGTCCTCAAAGATCACGAAGATCTACCCTCCCTAGCTGGTAGTAGTGCTAGAATTGACTTCATGTGCCATGCCATTGACACTGGCTGACTTGTATAAAACTGATTCATGGGTGAATTCTACATCTGAGATTCTCCTCATTCAGTAAATTCCAAGTGACAAGCCATTCCCCTGCATCATCACAGCTGTGAGATTTGCTGTCACCATTTTAGTATTCTATGTCAGGAGACCAAGGTACAAGGTTACTAACTACCAAAAAATAACAGAGCCATAATTTAGATCCAGCTTTGTCCTGATTGCAGCTCCCTGGAAGACTGACAGTCCAGCTTCATAGAAGCTTCACAGGAAATGTGTGTATCTTCTGCTGTTCAGAATAGGGAGTGGACTCTGTCCCAGCAAAAGCTGAGAACTGAGTAGTTGGCTGCCTTGGGGGCCTTTACTGTTCACTTGTACAAAAAGAAATCGAAAACCAGAGTCCTGGCTTTGCTTTGTTTAGGTTTGGTTTTTTTAAGCTTCAATTTCTTTTGGGGAGGAGTGTGGGTAGTTGAGACAGGGTTTCTCTGTAGCACTGACTGTCCTCAAACTCATTTTGTAGATCCAACTGCCTCTAGGCTTCTCAAGTGCTGGGATTAAAGATGTGCATTACCACCTATCAGTTTCTTTTCACATATGATAGTGCCCTCGGACTTTACAAGTGCTGGTATTTGTGCATCCTTATGTACACATCTAGCCAGAAGGTGTAGAGAAGTTCCCCAAAGTCTCAGTCCTACCTTAAACCTGAGTGAAGGTACTCCTACCTCACTTGCTTTTCAAGGAGCTGAGCTCATGGCTAAAGTTGTAGCTCAGTTGGTAGAGTGTGTGTATAACAAATAAAGCCCTGGGTTTAAGCCCCTCATCACATGAGCCAGACATGTTGGCTCATGCCTGTAATGCAGTACATGCAGAAAGGTCACCAGATGAAAGAGGGGCAGGGCAGTGAATGGCCTTGGGGCAGAGATTGTAGCTTCATAGTAAACTTCAGGGCCTTGAGTTTAATCCCCAGCAACTCAGAAGGTGGGGAATAAAAGGAAACTGGGCTGTTTGACTCCTTTCGGAAGGGGTTAATACCATCCAAGGGACTTAAGGAGAAGCTAACTTCTGTGAGCCTGTTGAGAGTATCTTGGGCTCAAGATCAAGAAGCATAATGTGTTTCATTATAATCCTAGGTGAGTCCCAAAGACCTAGAGAAATGATTTTGCCTAATCCCTGACTTCGAATTTGTTAATTCAAACAAGAGGAAAATTTAAAACAGGAAACCCTGACCTGACGACTATTTGAATGTGTTTCTTTTCCAATTTTAAGTTTCAAGTGTCGACAGATGTATCACGCTCCCACAGACTGCGCCACAATCCGGAAATGGCTCACCAAGTGTGCAGATGACTCCGAAACGGCTAACTACATTAGTGCTCACACTAAAGACGTAAGGACTATATGTTGCCTGTACTGGATCTTTCCTAAGTAATGCAGCCCAGAGCTCTCCCTGTAGATTAGCCATCTGAGAGAAGAACGTGTGTGTGTGTATGTGTATATATATACGTATATGTACACATGCATATATATATATACACATACATATATATACACATAGACTATATATATATATATATATATAGAGAGAGAGAGAGAGAGAGAGAATATATATATATATATATATATATAGAGAGAGAGAGAGAGAGAGAGAGAGAGAGCGAGAGCCAGCCAGCCAGCCTGCCTAGGGCTCTGACTAGAGACTGGACACTCTGCCATGCTTAGTATAGTTTTATCAATTTTTAATCCTTGGATAAATTTTTCTTAATTTTTAGAGCTGGTCATGGGTGCTCACTCCAAAGGCGGAGATAAGTGGGTCTCTGGAACTTTGAGGCTAGCCTGATCTGTCTACATAAAGAAATTTTCTCTCCAAAAATAAATAAATAAATAATGATAATATAATTATTTTTACTTTATGTATGAATGTTCTACCGGAATATATGTATGTGCACCACTTATGTGCCTTTTGAATATTTTGGAACTAGAATTAATGGATGATTTTGAGCCACTGTGTGATTGAACTCTGATCCCCTGCAAGAGCATCAAGTCCTGTTAACTGCTGAGCCATCTCTTCAGCTCCAGATGCATTTATTTTAATAAAATTCCAAATACTCAGAAAAGTTGATCTGAAGGAGATCTAACTAGAAAAATAAAACCCTAATTTTTGTTGATATTTACTAAGTTTTGATAGCCCTGGAAGTGGAGTGGTTAATTGGCATTGTTCATAAATAGCAAGACTATATAATACAAGCCCAGACAGTCTCAGTGTTCACTAACACTAACCCTGGGAGAAGGCCCCATTGTGTAGCTGCTCACTGACTCAGTCAGGATCACACATAGATTGCTTCACCCTGAGGGGAGGCTCTGCTTTACTCTAGGCTTGCTGTCCTTTTTCAAGTGAGAAGAGTTTTGAGGCAGTTTCCACACCCTCTTCTGGAAGCTAGAGTCCAAGCAAGCTGAGCAGGACTTAGTTTCTCCCAGCAGGCCTGCTTTCTGCTGCCTCAGCCTGGGCTTAATCTGAGTGGTGTCATAGCAAGGACAGATGGTGGAGGACTTAGTGAACCTCAGCTGACAGTGGACTTATTTCGGATCCCAGCATGCTGACCTCATTTCCTTGTATTGCTATTCCAGCCTCAGCGACCTGCCACATTTAAGTGAGACATTCCTCCCCAGAAGTGCTTGCCATGAGCTACTGGGCATGGGTGCTTGGAGTTGTGTGTAGTGTTTCTTAGAACCGGGCTGGTGATGTGTAAGCCTAATGGCACCTTCTGTCTCCTCAGTGTCCCAAGTGCAACATCTGCATCGAGAAGAATGGAGGCTGCAATCACATGGTGAGCAGAAGATGTAGTTTGCTTGCAAACATGGAGTCCTTGGTTAAAGTATGCTTCCTAAATGTGTTCTCTTCTGTTTCTCTCTGACAGCAATGCTCCAAGTGTAAGCATGGTGAGTTCAGGCCTGGTCCAGGGGCATGGTCTGTGTTCCTTGTGCTTTCATCTCCATTACTTCTTAGTGAGTTCTTTTATAACAAATCGGCGAATCAAAGGGGAGTCTCCATCACTTTAAGATCACTGTAACTGGCTTTTGATTTGGGGGTGGGAACATTCTTTTATAATTCCATTACTGTCCTGGTGACATATGTAGTTAAAAGTCAAGTTTGGTGTGACCTCATGATCTTCAGTCATCCAACAAGACTTTTTTCCTTATCTTTCTTTATGGGCAGGGACTGCTGTGTAGGCCTGGGTGGCCTCGGGCTTGCAGCAGTTCTCCATCTGTGTCTCCCAAGTGGGTGGATTACAGACATGTGCCAACACACTCAGTTCAAGGTTTTTTATTTTTCCCAAAACAGAAAGATAACAAGAGAATTAAAAGTTTTTCTTCGAGAGCGATCTCTGTCTTTGATCCATTGGGACCAGTTTACAGAGCTACAAACTGGTAGTTTCCTTTTTCTTCCTGCCAGATCAAATTCCTACAAATTGAAGATATGTTCAGATAGTCTCTCACACAGTTCTCAGTTTCACAATTGTGACATGACCCATTTGTTACCTGGGTAATAAGGCAGGTATATATAGTGGCACATATTTGTAATCTCAGTGTTCAGTGTTGGGGAGGCAGAGACAAGTGGATTCCTGCGACTTCTGCTGGCTAGCCTAGCCTAGAGCTTACCTATCTCAAAGGGTGGGGGTGGGGTAAGGGATGACTAAGCACCTGAAGAACAACATTCAGGATTGACCTCTGTCCTCAAAGTGTATGTACATGAACGTAGGTACACACACACCAAAAAAGGAAGAAATTTGATTTTCAGTTTTGTGTGTAAAGATCTTAGGGCAAGCAAGAATCGTAAGCCTGGGAAGTAATGAGGAGAGCCATCTCTATAGGCAGCCTATGTTCTAGATGACCAGATGAGATGCTTTTAGGCACATTTTTGCTTCTTGAAATGGTATTGACAGAGTTGACCAGTGACCTTGTCCAGCATAGTAAGGTATATGATGTTTGCTGTTGGAATTCATAGGCCATTGGCTATGCTAACAAGCCTGGGGACAGGAGATGTGACAAGAGTGAGAGTTGTATATCCCTCTCCAGAGAGGCAACTTTGGGAGTCTGTGTTTGGGTTACCCCTTCATCCTGCTCTCCTGCCTGTGCCTTGGAGGAGTTTGTGGTTGTCTTGTGAAGATAAAGGACTTCACCCTTCTTTCTGTGCAGACTTCTGCTGGATGTGTCTAGGAGACTGGAAGACCCATGGTAGTGAGTACTATGAATGTAGCCGGTACAAGGAGAATCCTGACATTGTCAACCAGAGCCAGCAAGCACAGGCCAGGGAGGCCCTCAAGAAGTACTTGTTCTACTTTGAGAGGGTAGGTATCCTATCTTACACCAGCCCTTTCGGGGTTGGCTTTCTCCACTTGGCCTGCTGACATAAGAGCACTGGGATGCTGTGTGCATATGTGGAGGTCAGTGACTGGCTCCAGTCACGTGCTTGAGTATTGCCTCCTACAAATGTGGTTTCAATTGTGCAGGATGATGGGATATTCCCTTAGTTGAGTGATGAATCATGGTCTGTCTGTTCCATAAGAAGATAGAGCAATCTATGGGCATGGCCTACCAGCCAGTGTTTGTCTTAAATTTCTGTGTTGACCTCTGTACCTTCCTGGGACTCTGCATTTTTTCTTCTTTCTCTGCTTTGTAGTGGGAAAATCACAACAAAAGCTTGCAGCTGGAGGCACAAACATACCAGCGGATTCACGAGAAGATTCAAGAGAGGGTTATGAACAATCTGGGAACGTGGATTGACTGGCAGTACCTGCAGAATGCTGCCAAGCTGTTAGCCAAGGTATCCACCATCTCACTCTTCCATCACTGGTCCCTGTTGGCTGCAAACATTAGGGTAGGAGGCCATCTCTGAAAGGAGGGAGAAGGAAGGAGGAGTTTGGTGCCCTGCATAGCTTTGCATTCATGTCTGTGGGGCCACATTTCCCTGTGCTGAAAATACCAGAAGTCTTGGCCCTTTGCTAGATGTCTAAGAGAGTTCTGAGCAGTTTTACTGTCTGCCAACAGAGAAAACTAAAGCCTTTTTCTTCTTTGTTCCATTTATGGATAACTGAAAAGATAGTATATAATTGATAACTATTGAGATATGTAGATTTTAATGACCACAGAAAAGCCCTGAGGCAACTGGTGGCGATTAATCAATATGAAGGGTGGTGATTCTGTGACCATTGTTTCCAGTTTCCCTGTCTTCCTGTAGTCCATCATCTCTGTAGTTTGGCCTTGTTTCTTTAAGGTCCCCATGTCTAAAGTCCCATTTGCATGGTTGGATATGAATTGTAAGAGCCACCTAATAATGTGTGGGTCAAGTAGAATCAAAGATAAAACTTCTTCTTCTTCTTTTTTTTTTTTTTCCTTTCCTATTATAGTGTCGATATACCCTGCAATACACCTATCCATATGCATACTACATGGAATCCGGTCCCAGGAAGAAGCTGGTAAGCCATAACTGCCTTTCTGCTGTTCCATGCAATTTTAAAGGGGCCCATTTTTACAGGCACTGTACAGGTGAACATAGTCCTGACCTTGTCATTGGGAGAAAACAGTGAAAACTCTTACTGCAAAAATCCATTCTGCCAGGCAGTGGTGGCGCACGCCTTTAATCCCAGCACTTGGGAGGCAGAGGCAGGCGGATTTCTGAGTTTGAGGCCAGCCTGGTCTACAGAGTGAGTCCAGGACAGCCAGGACTACACAGAGAAACCCTGTCTCGGGGGAAAAAAATATCCATTCTAGGGCTGGAGAGATGGCTCAGTGGCTAAAAGCACTGACTGCTCTTCCAGAGGTCCTGAATTCTAATCATCTCACAATCATCTGTAATGGGATCTGATGCCCTTGTCTGGAATGTCTGAGCAATGGTGTACTCAAAAAAAAATCCATTCTAGCTTTGCACCTCAGATGCTATAATAACCAGATGCACCTGATCCCTTAAACAATGATATTTAAAGATCAGTGGCCTCAAAAAGTCTGTGATCACTTGAATAGTCAGTGGTCATATCGTACACATCCTTACATTATAGTTGTCTGTTTTTACTTTAGTTCTTCTTCTTAGATATGGTTGTTTCTGCTGATGATAAAATTTTTTATTTTTATATATTCTTAAATGTGGAAAAATATAGCATTTATGTCATGCATTTTCTAGTCTTTAAAATTAATGCTATGGAAAACTCTGTTGTAAGTTCATTAAGGCTTTGTGGTAGAGCACTTGCCTAGCATGCATGAGCTCCCAGATTCCATCTCAGCACAAGGAAAACACAGCTATGGTTGCACAAACTTTGTAACCATAGTGATATAGAGGGATTAAGTTTTCCTTCCGGCCTAGACTATAGCAAATCCTTATCTCAGAAACCAGAGCACAAAGATGCATGCTTGTATCTTACTGTTACAAGTTTGTCACCGTCTAGGCTCTCAGGCTTACCAGATTGAATTCTTCTTTACATAAATGCTCCAAATGCCTTCCTTAGTGTGTCATTTGAGACGACAACTGTTTCCACTTTCATTGTCTCAAGTAAGACTAAGGAAAGTCTTTTTGTGTGGCATTTTATTCCTCAGGTGTTATTGTTACTAAGTCAAACAATTTGATTTTTTTCTTCTGAGTCTTAAAAAAAATTAGCCCAGGCATCCTTGAACTTAAAACCTTTCTGTCTCTGCCTCTAGTGCTGGGATTACGGGCACACACCACCACATAGGGCAAATTGTTTGGTTTTTTCAAAGGGTGTTTTTCTGTTTGGTTTTCTTTCTTTCTTTCTTTCTTTCTTTTTTCTTTTTTTCTTTTCCTTTCCTTTTCTTTTCTTTTCTCTTCTTTTCTTTTTTCTTGGTTGGTTAGTTATTTTTGGAGATAGGGTTTCATGTAGCCCATGCTGGCCTCAAGCTTGCTAATAAGGAGGGGACCTTGAACTTCTGATACTCTCTATGGGATTACTGTACCATGGTGTGCTACCATACCCAGTTTATGTTGTGCTGGGAACTGAACCCAAGGCCTCGTGTACATTCTCGGTGTACATTTCACCAGCTGAGAGGCTTCTGTACACCGCGTTTGAAGGCTTTGTTGGCCAGATGACTGTGGAGTAAATGCATTATCTTGACAATATCATCTTAACTGTTGGCAGTATCTGTCCGAATGTTTTGGGACCATTTTTCCTGTGGCTTTAAGCTTCTCACCTTCCTTTGGTGGTGGATGGGATGGCACATGTTGCTTTGCCGTTTGCTCCTCTCTTCTGGAAGGTCTTTGGATGCTGTTCTCCAGCTCTGGGCATAAAGGGTGGCAGGCTGAGGACAGTGTCAGGCGTGTTGGTTGCTAATTGGAGCCTGAGGTGCTGCGTGTACCCTCCGTCTGCAGGCCCTGCCCGGCTACAGCCCTCTCTCCTTTTGACCCTCCTGCTCTGCCCATACAGTTTGAATACCAGCAGGCTCAACTGGAGGCTGAGATCGAAAACCTTTCATGGAAGGTTGAGCGTGCAGACAGCTACGACAGAGGGGTAAGTGCTTGCTGCCTTCCTTCAGGTAAGGGAAGGATGTCATTTTAACAGTGATTGTATTGGGAAGGGCAGGTATTTAGACTCCGTGGAGCATCTGATACGCTGCCTGTGGCTTTGTGTACTCTCTGCTCCTGGCATTGGAACTTATAAAACCTGTTGTGTTGTTTGTTCAGGACTTGGAAAACCAGATGCACATAGCAGAGCAGCGGAGAAGAACCCTGCTAAAGGATTTTCACGACACCTAAACTGGGCTGTGGATGTGCCGGGGTGAGGAAGATGTAGCTGTGAGGCCACCCGGCTACCGTACTGCATGCTGCAGACTCTGCCTTTCACGACCCAGGCAACAGCCAGGGCCCCACTCCTGAAAGACACTGGCAACACACCTCTTAGTCGATTTGTTTTTTCCTCATCTTTTTGCTTTTTGTTTCTACCAGGGTAGAGGCCATGTTAAATTAAGCTGGCCTCTAGTGAGGACTTTAAATTTCCCCTGGATGGTTGTTGGGCGGGAGGGAACTTTTTTTTTCTGAATGGCTATTAATAGTATTAGATCATTACAACTTATGTAATTTTCAAAGGTTGTACGATTATAAAGAAAAGAGGCAAACCATAGATAACACAGAGCCCGATTAAAATAAATTGGCATTGGAGTGCTTCACCCTTTAGCTATTTGACTTAGAATGTAACTTGATACTGCCCACCCAGCCTCAGCTTGTCTGCACTGCCGGGGTCCCTGGGGTGGCCTCTGCTTTCCAGCATCATGTTTGACTGGAGCTGGAGTCCTGGGGAAGAGCACGGGTGGCAGAATAGGGAACTGAGTTGGCCTGCATAATAGGATACAGCACAGAGTTACATACCTCTGGCCTTAGCTGGATAGCCAAGGCACAGAGCAGAGCAAGGTCTCACTGCAAGCTTGCTTTTATTCTTGAATGTGAGGTTTCCCTGAGTCAGGCCACCCAGACCAGCATCCACAGCAGAGGTGAGCTAATGCACCTCTGGACTGGGAGACTGGTTCAGCATGGTGCTTCCTTTTGTTTCATAAAGATAAGAAATCCACCTTTGAAAGTCGTTGTTCCCCCAGATGAGTTTCCTTTTCCTTGGTCGTTCCTTTTGATCCAGTATTCAAGTGGTGTACTCTGACCCAAGTCACTGTCTTGTGTTCTTATGAACAGAGTTCACAAGGTCAGAGTTCAGCATGGCTCTTAGACCAAGGGCATGGGCCTTGTGGCTCAAGAGCTAGGTTTGCACAAGTTATTTTTATGTTCACCTAGAGTGTGGCCAGAAGCTGCTCCAGGGTGGGGTGTGTTTCCCTTTGCCTAGTTGCAGTTGCCAGAAGTCCCCATCTCTGTGGTCTGGGAGTCTGAGGCCAGGAGAATCCCTGGTTTGTGGTCTCAGTTCCTATACTAGAAGGGGCTGGCCAGAAGAAAGGACCAGTTCTTGCACAGTCAAGTGCAAGGGAACAGGCAGCTTGCCTGGTGTCCTTCCTATCCTGAACCTGGTCCTGTGGGCCTTTGAAAAGTTAGATCTGTGATCTCTGGGGTTTCCTTGGCTTTGTTCAGTGCCTCCCCTCTGAGACTGGCAGAGCTGTCTATACTTGACAGGACCTCCTTGAACTCCTAGGAGAGCCTATAGAGAAATCTGTGAATATTATGATGCAGATTCTTTGATATTCATACATTTTCACCTCCAGTCAGCAGTTTCCTAGGTACCATGTAAAGCTGTAAAATTGAGTTATTCTTGAAGTCAGGTGACAGCTGTGACTCTTGGGTACATGACCAGCTGCACATCCTCTTTCACCTCCTCAGGTTTTGTCTCTTCATGTCGTCCTGACAAGTGAGATTGTGAGGTGGATTGGGAATAGTAGTTTGGGGTATGGTGAATGGACCCAGAATACCAATGGGAGTTGATTGTGTACCTGCTGCAGAGTCCAGGGTGGCCTGTGATGCTGTATTAGTGTACACAGACCTTTCCATCAAGTCCTGTTCGTGGCACTGCCATGACAGGACCAGAGTTGCAGCTCTGCAGCCTGACTCCCCCTTGGGTACTTTTTGAACTGCACAGCTGCCATCATCCACTCCTCAGCTGTGACCCTGACCCTTGGCACTGCAGGAGGCTCTGCCAACCTGTAGCTGGTGGCACCTCACCTGTGGAGACCTTTGTTTTGCACCCTCAGTGGTTGTCCTTTGTTAATGTTATCAGAACATCTGAAAGGTCAAGCAGAGGTAGGGTTTGGTTTGGTTTGGTATAGTTTGGTATTTTTGCCCTACAAAGGGTAGAGAAAGGTGTTTTCATGAACTGACCAGATCCTTGTCTTTCTTCAAAGAAAAGTTGAGGTCATGTCATCTCACAAAGTTAAGTTGAGTGGTTTATTCAAAATAAACTCATTTTCTGATTATAAAATGTGTGGAGTCTTTTTTTTTTTTTTTTCAAAGTGTACAGGTGGCTACCTTTTGTTCTCTGCTCCTGCAGGGTCTCTGAGGGCCCAGCCAGACTTAGCACTGCTTTTCTTGAAGTTTCTTCTCAGTAGGAGAAGGCAGCTCTAGGTGCCCCCTGCTTGAAAGTGTTAGTTCTCTCCTTGGCGAAAGATTGAACCATTCCCACAAGCATCTTGGGATTGAAGCAGGAATGCCCTAAGCCCTGTCATTAAAGACCTCTGGGTCCTGCCAGAGCAGATGCAGAACCATAATACAGAGGACATTATGGCTCTTGAGAGTTAAAACAAAAATTGGAAATGGTTTTGGAAGTGTCAGGCATGCAAGCAGCACTGAGGAGAGCTTTCTCAGGGTTTCCTTGCTGTGAACAGACACCATGACCAAGGCAACTCTTACAAGGACATCATTTAATTGGGGCTGGCATACAGGTTCAGAGGCTCAGTCTATTATCAAGGTGGGAACATGGCAGCATCCAGGCAGACATGGTGCAGAAGGAGCTAAGATTTCTACATCTTCATCTGGAAGCTGCTAGGAAAATACTTCAGGTAGCTAGAACAAGAATATTAAAGCTTATGCCCACAGTGACACACTACTCTAACAAAGCTATACCTCCTAATAGTGTCACTCCCTGGGCCAAGCATATACAAACCATCACAAGAGGTAAACTAGCACTGGGGCCAGGGAGGGTGTACGAAACTCCACACTGCTGGTCCTGGCCTTGAGTGTGTTGGTGTTATGCTTATCACTGGATACACAGTGAGGTTCAAGAGGACACTACCCCCTAGAAGTACCTTTAGTTCATGGCAGACATAGGATTGGTCACTAGGGGTTTTTTTTGTTTTATGTGTGTTGGTGTTTTGTATGCATGTGTACTGTGTCTCTATTATACACATACCTGCTACCTAAAAGGTATATGGGTGTTGGGAACCAACTCCCCCAGGTCCTCTGCAAGAGCAACAAGTACTGTTAATGCTGAGCCTTCTCTCCAGTCCCACTAGTGAATGCGTTTTCTGGGCAGCGAGGACCAGTTAAGATAGGGCCATCCTTGAAAATCATTCGGTATAGGGTAACGTGGTGTCTCTACTACTGGTTATCTTTACACATGATGTCCCTGGCAAGATGGTTCAGTGGTTAAAGGCATTTGTCTGACAGCTGAGGAAGAGTCTCAAGATCCTTGTGGCAGAAGGAGAAAAACTAACTCCTGCAGGTTGTCCCCTGACCTCCACACTCTTCCCGTAGCACAAACGTATGTGTGTGTGTATATATATATATATATATATATATATATATATATATATATATATACATTTAAATGTAAAAAATAAAATGCCTTTTTAGGGTCTGGAGAGATGGCTCATCAGTTCAGAACACTTGCTGTACTTGCATAAAACTGGGTTCAATTCCCAGCAGGCATATAATGGTTCACAGTTAACTGTAAATCCAGTTCCAGGAGATCCAGCACCCATTCCTGGCCTGCATAGGCGTTCATATGCTACACAGGTTTTTCTCAAATTTTTTTTTAATAAGGCTAGCTGAATATAGTACATACTAATATCCAAAAGTCACAGTATCTTTGGTAAAATGCCAGGTGTTGTAGTACATACACACCTATAATCCCAGAGCCAGGAAAGTTAAAATGATAATTCTATTAGTTGATATTAACAGTTGAAAAGTATAGTTTTAGAAATTGTTTGTTGTCCCTATTACACAAGAAACTGGCTCCTGACCTGAGTAAATACTGAAAACTACAGAGGGAAAACCCTGGAACCTGCTCTGGAATCAGGCCTGGAATTGGGGGGAGAACCTCTTGGCTCTGCCTCACATGTACTGGGGTTACAGGCGTGTTCTACTACACCCAACTAAGAAATCGGAATATTCCTAAGTGGTCAGTAGAGATTTGTCTGTTTAAATCATTAACTTTTTGAGGCAGGATCTGCCTTCACCTCCTAAATGCTGTGATTAACTACAGGTGCGTACCACCATGCTGATTCGAGACTAAAACATTGTAGCAGTAATTAACATTCCTTTGTGAATTAACTTTAGGCAGCTGGGGAGATGATTCAGTGGGTAAAGCTTGAGGTCAGAGTTCAGATCCCAGCATGTAGATAAGGCTGAGTAGGCTTGGCAGTCAGCCTGTAATCCCGGGACTGGGGAGGTGGCTCTAAGATCCTCAAAGCAAGTTAACTAGTCAGACCAGCTCAGTTGGTGAGCTCTGGGTTCAGGTGAGAAAGCCTGTTCAGTGAATATGGTGGAAAGTGAAGGAAGAAATGAGCCTTCAGCAGCCATGAACACACACGCGCACTAAAAATAAATTTAGGACAAGAGGCCATGTCCTTACTGCTTTTGCTTCTGTATAGGGACAACTAGTTGGGCCACTAGAGATCTCCGGTCCCACCTCTTATGAAGATGGATGACCATTGGTGCTAATTGTTCCATTGGACCCCTGCTTTTTTTTGGGGGGGGGGAGGAGGAGCTAAATCAACATTGCTACCTGTTCCCTTCCGACCCAGAAAACTCAGGTACCTATCATCTTGTGGGTTAGGAAGATTAACAAAGTACTCCTTGAAGTTGACTAGATTAGTTAATAAACTTCTGGCAGTTAGTGACTCTGAAAGAAGCCTGCCATTGAAGACTGCTGGAAAGAAGTGAGCCGTGATATAGTACCTTACTGCATTGGAAGAGTGGGGAGGGGTCAGCTGCACAGCTGAGGGTAGCCCAGCCTGAGAAGAGAGCAGAGTTCAAAATTGCCTTAGCTGCTGCTTTATAATTTGAGTTTTATTTTCTTCAGAGGCCAGAGTGTCCTGATTAGGGAAAAACCTTCCACCCTCCCTTTTCCTGTCCAGTAACTTTAAGGCAAGAGTGCACCAAACAGCACCTGCTTCATTTTGAGAGATACTGGGTGTATCTCAACCTGAGCACACTGGGCAGCTTCTTACCAAAGTTTGACTTGCAGGATTCCCTCGGTGGTCCAGACTGACCACAGAAGGGCCTTCAAGAATATCTACAAGGTCATGGGGGCAAGCTGCAAGAACATCTGGTGGCGCATGCCTAGTAATTCCAGCATTTGAGAAGTGGAGGCAGGAGAATAAACTTATCCTCCGCTCCTTTCGAGTTTGATGAGTCAGCCTGAACTATATGAGACCATGTCTAGGTTTTTTTTGGTTTGGTTTTTTATTTGTTTTGATGTTATTGTTAATTTTTTTTTATAAAAAAAAAAAAAAAAAACGGAAGCTAGAGAGAGACTCTTTGGTTAAGAACCCTAAAAGTTGTTAGTGGTCTTGAAGAACACACAGGTTCTAGTCCCAGCACCAACATGGTGACTTACAAACATCTGTAACTCCAGCTCCAACGCCCCTTCTGTCCTCAAACAGAGGCACGCATGGAGTGCACATACACATATACAGGCACTCCGTATACATAAGCTGTTTTAAATAAACCAAACTCGTGGGAGCTGCTCTATCATCTCATCATCGAGTGTACAGTCATTGGTCTCAGCAGCCCACTATGTCATAAGACGCTGCCTCCCATTTCTGTCACTCTCTCTCACCCAGGAGTGAGAAAATGCCCACTACACTTTTCTGGAAAGAGGGAAGGGGGCGTTTTCTCCCGAGAACCAAGAAACTACTAATGGCAATGGTGTCTGTCCTAACGGTGCTCCCCTGAAGTGCCTCCACATTCGCGGATGGCCTTCTGCGATGCAGTGTATACAGCTCCGGGAGCGACTAGCTGGGTGCGGGCGAGGTCCCAGGGTAAGGACCGATGGGTGCGGCTCCGTGTAGGCGCAGCATCCCGAAGCACCGTCTCCTAGTGACCGCGGTGCGCGCTGACTCCGCCGTCCTGGTCCCAGCGACTGCGCAGCGCGAGCACCCCCGCGGCCCCTCCCCTGGGCGCGCGCGCGACCTGGGCGCCATGGCGGCAGCGGTGGCGACCGTGCAGCGGCCTGAGGCTGAGACAGTCGAAGAGGCCTCGAATATTCAGTGGCCACTGCCACCGGAGCATCGCCCTTCCGTGACAGCGACCAGATCAGGTGATGGTGAAGAAGCACCGGTGCGGCCGCTGTGCAAGCCACGGGGCATCTGTTCCCGTGCCTACTTCTTGGTGCTGATGGTGTTCGTGCACCTGTACTTGGGCAATGTGCTGGCCCTGCTGCTCTTCGTGCACTACAGCAACGGGGACGAGAGCACAGACCCCGGGCCCCAGCGCCGCGAGCAGAGCCCCCAGCCAGTGCCAACCTTGGGTCCCCTCACCCGGCTGGAGGGCATCAAGGTAAGAACATCCTCTCCACCCCCCGCTTCCCGCCCCCGCGCTGAGCGAAGCTTCAAGCCTTGCCAAGCGGAGCCAGAAGGAACCGTGGCTCAGCTCTGGGCCACCACGCTGCCCCACGCATCACTGTGTGCGGGTCACGCGCGCGCTTACTTACTTTTCTACTATCGCGCCCTGACACGGGACTTTTCTTGAGCAGTGCGGACTGGCACACCAGCTGCCTGCTGTGTACTTTTCCTTTAGGTGGGATATGAGCGGAAAGTCCAGGTGGTCGCGGGCAGGGATCACTTCATCCGAACCCTCAGCCTCAAGCCATTGCTTTTCGGTAAGTCTGCAGGACACTTCTGGGAAGGGTCCGGGAAGGGGGGGGGGGGGGGCGGCGGCTGCAGCATCCACCCCGAGGCTTCTTTTGACCGTGTGTTTTCTATTTTGAACATGGCTGCTTTGCACAGGCGCTCTCTGAATCCAGAGGATTACTAAAGTAGAGAGAGCTCCCTTTTCCGGAACATGCCAGAAGTTCCCTTTCCACATTTCCCTCCCAGCCCCATGCTCCCCTCAGTGGACCCTTCTATCATAGGCTGGGCAGCATGACCCTGAGACAAAGGTTCAAACAG
Organism: Arvicanthis niloticus; assembly: GCF_011762505.2. Classification (NCBI taxonomy): domain Eukaryota; kingdom Metazoa; phylum Chordata; class Mammalia; order Rodentia; family Muridae; genus Arvicanthis; species Arvicanthis niloticus. The sequence goes on along the minus strand of NC_047678.1, from coordinate 28,768,058 downwards.
TTTATTGAAATTATCTTAGGACAGTCTGTGCTACTAATCTTTCACCTTCCAGAATCCAGGGCAAGGTGAGAAACTGATAACCAGGTGCCAGATGTCCTTGTCCTGGGGGCTTCTGGGGAGATCACTTTCCCAAAGCTACCCCTGTGGTCTGGTGAGACGCAGGTTGTCCATGTTGGAATGAACTGATAACCCTCAAAGCCAGCGGCTCCCAAGAGGGGCGCTATTCAAAGGCCCAGCAGCTTCTTGCTTCCAGTATTTGAGATTCCTAGGATTCTTGTCTTTCACCCTTCATGGGCAGAGCCTTTTAGGGTGACTCTTTGTAGCCGTATCACACACAACTCCTGTTTTCTGAGTTCTTATTAAATGTAAGGCTTCAAACACAAAAACATGGTGTTGTGAAGACCCCCAAAGTCCTCCAAAGACTACCAATGTCAACATAGTGAGGGCACTTGCCCAGGTTAAATTTCTGCAACCCTAGCTGTGCAGTGTTGGCACCTGCCTTTAATCCCAGCGGAGGCAGAGGCAAGTGGATCTCTGAGTTCAAGGCCAGCCTGGTCTACAGAGTGAGTTCCAGGACTACCAAGACCACACAGAGAAAACCTATATCAAAACAACAACAAAAACAAACAAAACAAAAACAAAATCTGTACAGACACATGGCCTTGGTGGTATGAATTAGCAGACCCAGGGCTGTCCTTGGCTGCTGGGGAAGGAACTTTGTAGAAAGTATTAAGAGGTCTCTGGGCTGGAGAGATGGCTGAGCAGATAAAGGTGCTATAACGCCTGACCATCTAAATTCAACCCCTGCGATCCCCATGGTGGAAAGCAAGAACCCACTCCCACAAGCTGTCCTCTGCCCTGGTCTCCAGTATCCCACTCTGCCCCAGTTCTGGAAGGTGACAGATTAGTAGCACAGACTGGCCAAAGAGAATTTCAACAAACGCTCTTAACCACTGAGCCAAATCTCCAGCTTCTTCTTTTTTAAAGAGGATCTGGGTCCCATTCCCAACATTCACAGGGAGGCTCAACACCTCCTCAAGCCACAGACACACATGTAGGCAAAACATTAGTAATACTATAACATAATAAACATGTCTTTAAAATTTTAAAAGAAGAAGCGGTCTGGGCAAAGCTGAAAGCATGCGTCTACTGTAGAGCTGAGAGGGCCCTGGCTGGCGCTCTGGATAAGAGCTATAAATAGCACCGTCCCATGTGTTCTGTTCTGAGAAGGGCCCTACAAGGCTGCGAACTGCTATCATCAATACTACTGTGATAACACAGAGCCTGTATCAGGTCCTAATTCAGGTATTGGAAACGGCTTTTTCTGAAGCTGACGTTGAATGAGGAAGAGACAGACATAAACAATTAGCTGGATGTGATACAGTAGTGAGCACAGAGGAGCAGAATTTTTCCCTGGGCTGAGACTTCTGGTAAAAGAAGTCCTTCTTCTGGGGGCCTTTCTGGGGGACAGTGAAGATCCAGCCTGGCAGCTCTCAAGGAAGGGAGATCCAGGCCTGTGAACAGACATGTTCAGGTGTTGGATTTTCTTTCATTAGCCGCCAGCTAGTTCCTGTTAGCTTAGGTGAGCTATCAGCCTAGAGCCCTCTGAATTTGCAGTTTGTCCTATAAAGAAGATAATTAAAGACCCAGATTTAAAGTCCCCAAGAGTAAATTACAAGAAACAGAAGAGTTGAAAGGATAGTAAACCTTCTGCTGGGGCCATCAAAATGGGTCCCAGTTTCTGCCAAAACTTTCAAAGGGTACAGCTAAGGCTCTCGGCAACATCAGGAATGCTGGGTAACTCCTGAATGTGGGAGGGAGAGGCAGGAGGATCCTGAGTTCGAGGCCAACCTGGGCTACACATATACAGCAAGTCTGTGCCTTGGCTACATGTCAGGAATGGATGTAAACAAGCAAAACAACACCAGGACAGACAGACAGACACTGGAGGCTGTGTGGCTTCCTTTAATCTCAGCACTGGGGGGGTGGGGGGGTGGGGGTGGAGCATAGAGTGCAGAGGCAGATACATCTCTAAGTTCAAGGCCAACATGGTCTAAAAATATAGTTCCAGGCTAGCCAAGGTTATCCGAAGTGACCAAGTCTCAAAATTAACCAATCAAACGAACAAAAACAAACAAACAAAAAACCAAGAGGCTGGAGAAGTTGTCAGTTAAGAGCACTTGCTTTTCTGCTTTTCTTGCAGAGGACCTGTCCCGGCACCCACATAGAAGCTCACGACTGGCTTTAACCCCTGTTCCCGAGAACCCAGCACATCTAGGGTATAGGCATCATACGTGGTGCACATCACACACACAGCCAACACACTCGCATAAAAATGTTTTAATTTATTTTTTTAAACCAAGCTTTAGGGGCTGGAGAGTTGACTCAGTGCTTAAGAGCACTGACTGCTCTTCCAGAGGTCCTGAGTTCAATTCCCAGCAACCACATGGTGGCTCACAACCATCTGTAATGGGATCTGACACCCTCTACTGGTGCATATGTACATACATAAATAAATCTTTAAAAAAGCATGGGGGAGGAACACACCCAGCTGGTAGTGCACTTGCCTATCTATCTAAAGAGGCCATAGGTTTAATCTTCAGCACCAAGCACAACCACACAGTAGGGATTGTAGTGCAGGCCTAGAATCCCAGCACTCAGCAAGAAGAAGAAAGAGGATCAGGAGTCTAAGGCCATCCTTAGCAAGCCTGAGGCCAGCCTGGGCTATGTAAGACTTCTGTGAGGCGCCGGGCGGTGGTGGTGCACGCCTTTAATCCCAGCACTTGGGAGGCAGAGGCAGGCGGATTTCTGAGTTCGAGGCCAGCCTGGTCTACAGAGTGAGTTCCAGGACAGCCAAGGCTACACAGAGAAACCCTGTCTCGAAAAACAAACAAACAAAAAAAAAATAAAATAAAAAAAAAAGACTTCTGTGAGGGGTTAAAGGTCTGGAGCTCAGACATGTATAGCATGTATAGCCCAAGCTTGCTCTCTGAGTCCTCATTCCCCCCCCCCAAACATTTACATTGCTTATTGATCAGTTGGTGGGAGATATCTCAGGTTTTATCATGGAAAGACCCAGGGCTTGCTGCTTGGCAAATGGACAGGGGCTAAGGAGGAAGATTTCAGGGATTCATTCATTCATAATTGCTAATCCCAGCACTTGGGAGGTGGAGGCAAGAGGAGGATTGGGAGTTCAAAGCCAGCCTGGGTGTTTTAGTTACTTCTCATTAGCTGTGAAGAGACACCATGACCAAGCCAACAGAGCAGAGTTTTATTGGGGCTTAAAAGTTTCAGAGGGTGAGTCCATGAGCGTCATGCTCAGGCTTGTGGCTGTAAGCAGGCATGGTGATGGAACAGGAACTGAAGCTTACAGCTGACCCACAGCCTCAGGGCAGAGAGCTAACTGGGAATTGGCCTGGGCTTTTGAAGTTTCAAAGCCCACCACCCCCAAAGACACACCTCCTATTCTTTTCCAAACAGTTCTATCACCTGGGGACCAATTATTTAAACAAGAACCTATGGAGGCCATTCTAATTCAAAGTGTCATCCTGGGCTACATAAAAAAGAGAAACCACAGGGCAAGCGGTCTAAAGCTGCAGAAAGCTAAGATAACGGGAGTTGGATGGTCCAAAAAACACTTCATACCTGGAAAGAGCAGAGTGTGCCTGTCTTCTGTACTTGCCTGTCTGCCATCCATTGGCCTGATGCCCACTGTCATCCTCAAGAGGCAGGCAGAGCTAGGAAGAATGCCTCGCTCTGAGCCTAACCCTGCTGCTCTTAGCTCCCAACCTATGACATAACAGATGCCCAAGGGATGTGAATGGAACAAGGTCCCCCCATTTCTGTGGAAGAAAAATTCTTCAGTGCAGAGAAGAGTCCACACAAGCTCTAGTCTCTCTCTCTCTCTCTCTCTCTCTCTCTCTCTCTCTCTCTCTCTCTCATCCTGCCTTTATTTTGCTTGTTTATATTTCATGATAATTAACTCAGACATGGACTTAGAACTTGCTATGTAGCCCAAGTTGGCCCTAAACTCAGGCTCCTCCTGCCTCTTCCTCCCATCTTTAGGGGTTACAGGCCTGTACAGAAACTGAATCTTTGTTGTTGTTTGAGACAGGGTAGTATTGGCTCTGCTAGAGCTTGCTATGTAGACATGCTTAAAACTCACAGCAATCCTCATGCCTCTGCCTCCAGAGTTCTGGGATGAAAAGCAGGCACCACAATACCCCAGGCTGGAGAGATGGCCCAGTGGTTAAGAGCACTGACTGCTCTTCCAGAGGTCCTGAGTTCAATTCCCAGCAACCACATGGTGGCTCCCAACCATCTGTAATGGGATCTGGGTCTCTCTTCTGGCATGGAGGTGGACATGCAGATAGAGCACTCATATATATAAAACAAGTAAATAGATATATTTTTAAGAATAGCATGCACCACTACACCATGCTGGGAACAAACAATTCTGAGTGGTCATCACCGCCTTGGGGATGTTGCTTTCCTATAGTGGCTCTGTTTTATCTTAACTGGCCCCTCCTCTTCTGCTTTTTGGGGTAGGGTCTTCTTGGGTAGCCCTAGCTTCTAGCTAGTTACTGGCTTGTAACTGATGGTCCTCCTGTCTATGTATCCGATGCTGGAGAATCACAGGTGTATGACACCATGCTTTTTTCCGGGGTTGAGGAGTGGGATTTTTTAAAATTAACATAATCTCTCACATTATAGCTCAGGCTGCCTCGGATCGGAACTCTCTATGAACTCATGATAGTTCTCTCGCTTCCCCTCCCAAAAGCTGGAATTTCGGACATGAGCCACCATGTCTAACATGTATGTGTGGACATGCACAGGTGTATGCATATATGTACAGAGGCTACAGGTCAATACCACATGTCAATTTTTTTTATTTTATTTTTTTTATTTTTTGGTTTTTCGAGACAGGGTTTTTCTGTGTAGTCCTGGATGTCCTGGAACTCACTCTGTAGACCAGGCTGGCCTCAAACTCAGAAATCCGCCTGCCTCTGCCTCCCAAGTGCTGGGATTAAAGGCGTGCACCACCACTGCCCGGCCACATATCAATTTTTATTTATTATTATTATATATGTGTATGGACATGGATCAAGGCACACACACCAGAACATGCCTGTGGAGGGCAGAAGATGACTTTCTGGTGTCAGTTCTCTCTTTCACTATGGATTCCAGGCATTGAACTCGGGTTTGTGGTGGGTGTGTTTACCCACTAAGCTGTCTCACCCACATCTTCGCCTTGGTTTTTAAGACACAGTCTCACACTAAACCCGTAACTCACTAATTAAGCTTGGATGGCCAGTGGACACCTAGGGTCATCCTTGGCTAGATTTTTACTTGGGTGCTGGAGTTCCAAACAGAGGTCCTAAGCCGTGCAAAGTTTGCAGGCCTTTTATCCCAGCAACTGGAAGCAGAGGCAGGTGGACCCGAAGCTGCATAGTAAGATCCTGTCTCAAGATAAATGAATGCAAGTCAGGTCCGGCCCTCATGCTTGCTAGGCAGGAGCTAACTGTGCTGTCACCCAGCCTCAGGTTATCTTTCCTTAGGGAGTTCTTGCTCTGTGCTCCAGTCCTACCTGCACGTTAGTGATCTTTGGAGCCAGTGAGATGGTGCGGATGATTAAGATCACGTGCTGCTCTTCCAGAGGACCCAGGTTCCGTGCAGCTCATAACCTATCTATAATTTCAGTGCCAGGGGATCTGACACCTTCTTCTAGCCTTTGAAGCCACCAATTGTGCCCATGTGTGGACAGACACAATGGCAAAACGCCCATATAATGTAAAATAAATAACATTCTTTTCAATTTGGCAGTTTTCCTGCCTTAGTCTTCTGAGCGCTTGGGGTCCCCTGCGTATGCTACCAGACCTGGTAGAAATTCTAGCCCCTGTCCTTGGCACCGTGGAGAGCTAGCCACAGGATTTGATAGTCTCAGCTTTACACATAAATTGTAGTTACCAACAGGTGGCTCCCTGCACCTTCCTGCTAATACTTCCTGTATGCAGTCCTGGAAGAGCTCGTTCACATGACATCCAAGAACAGCCATGTTACATGGTGAACATCAACTCTGGTGAGGGTAGGGACCGCAAGTTCAACAACTCTGGTCTCGAGTCCAAATCACAGTGACCCTAGGCAGAGTATGTACGGTGGTAGCGGTCTGGTCTGCCCTTCCCTGCAGAAGGGCTCATGGAGCTAAAGGACTAGCTACATTGTCTCTAGGAGTGCTCTCTCCGTCCTCTGCACATAGCTAATTAAGATGCTGTGTTCTGACTTTGAAGCAGGCTCCAGGGAAGCCATTCTCCTTACAGAGTTCCTGTTTGTTGAAAATCTCACGAAGCCAGGAACTCTGTAGAGCCAGGGATGACTCTGATTTCCTGATCCTCCTGCCTCTACCCTCCATGTGCTGGCTTGGCAGGTGCCCACCACCACTCCCAGTTTGTCGTTAGTTATTTGTTTGTTTCTATTGATGTTTTAGTGGCACCACACTACCCTAAAGAAATATGGTTTTTATTCTGTTCGGGCATAGAATATAGATATCTCTCTTACATATGTCATGGTTTGCACACATGTTTATAATTCGTAAACTGGGGGTGGGGGCAGAAACTGGAGAGATGGCTCAGTGGGAGACTGCTTGCCAGGGAAGTTCACAGAACCCACGTAAAAGCTGGGCACACTATGACACACCTGTAGTTTTGGTATTCTGATGACAAGATGAGAGGTAGAGACGGGAGAATCCCGGACTTGCAGGCCCCTAACCTATTGGCACATGCCAACAACCAAAAAAGAGGCCCATCTTACACAAGCCGGAAGGCAAGGACAGATGCCTGAGTTTGTCCTTGGGTTCTGGCCGCCATATTCATACATACCCACTCTTACACGGGCACCCACCCCCACACATAGCATGTAAAGGGCACCACATACTCAGAACTCTCCAGAGTCACTAGAACAGAACATGTCCAGGACACCTTGGATGAAACTGCAAGTCATGGTCCCTATTACAGCTGCCATGATGCACAGTGGGGGAAGTGACGAAAGAATAAGGATTCAGGCCAGCTGCCCAGCCTCTACCTGTGTACCCTCCACAGCAGCCTATTATTGGGGTCTCCTCCCCAGCCCAAGGCTAATTTACGTGATCCCCACAGGACTGATTTGAAAGGGGTGTGGTTTGACTATGACATTGAATATAGGGGAGACATTATGCCAAGACCCACTCTGGGCACTCTGGGTGGGAGGTCTTGACATCTGCTGTGACACAGATAGTAGCCCACAGGGAAGTCTCTATGGTGGATCATTCTCTAGGAAAGCCACAGCAGGCTATGAAAGCCACACAGCTGGCTTACAAGGCTTGTCACTGGCTGCAACATGTTAATGACTCTGTGGTGTGGGAGAAGCGGGGTGATCAAGTGGAGCCTTTTGTGCTCCTAGCACTGCCTGGTAACAAGGAATACTCTGTGGTTGCTGGGCAACAACACTGTGGTCACCTAGCAACAGCTCTGCAGCCTGGCTTACTGCTTGGGCCACATCTCATACCTCAGCCCTTCCCCCCTTTATCTCCTGCCTCCTCCCGCTAACCCAGGCTTCTTTCCAGCCTTCCAGTGCACCTCCCCCACCAGCTTCTTAGTCATCCCCATCCAGAGAGGGCTAAGGGAGGGCCCTACACCCTGGATCTTCGCCTCCAACCTAGATGGAGCATGCAGCCCACCCCCAACGCCCAGCACCCCCTCCCGTACTGAAAGCTCTTTGACACCGAAGCCTCTGGCACAGTGTCCTGCGTCCTGGCCTTTGAGTTCTGAAAGAACTCCATTCTCAATGTTACTGATAATCCAGAGGGGCTTGCTCTGCCCAGAGGGAGCCGTTCAGAGGCGAAGTTAAGTTGGGATGGAACAATCCGCCTTGTGACCTTTGGGCTTCATCTTTTGCCAGCATCCTTTGGGCAGACAGAGCTTCCACGATTTACTGGAATGGCGTCCGGGTCTATTCCAAAGTTGCATACCTCTTGTCCTATCTTGATATTCAAGAGACTTTGATAGTTTCTGGTAACAGACCAAGACCCCAAATGCACAGGGGTCTCTGTCCCAGGGTACTTGCTTCCTTCTGCCAGGAACACTAACAAAAACAAATCTTCATTTCTTCCCTTCCCCACACCAACACCCAATACTGATGGATAACTGAAAGGATTAGTGAGGCCTGGGCTTCCAGAGCAGGGCCTGGCTGGGGGACCACACCCTACCTACTCTGCACCTGGGAGCCTCTGCCCCTTTTCTCAAAGCACTCATGGGAGGAGGATGTAAAGAGGGAGCAGAGGAAGACTCACAGGGCATTGGGTGGGATCCCTTGGGCAAGGTGAGGCAACAGGTAATCTCCTATTGAATCTGCTGTCATGGGCTGGGTCAGATACATCTCAGGGTGTCCAGTGTCATGGTATATCAAATCCCTCTATCCTTCTCTCTCTTTTTTTTTTTTTTTTTTTAACTTCTCTTGGTCTTAATGAGCTGAGGTTAAAAGCTTTTAAGGGCTGTGCCCACCCAGAAAGTTCTGAGGGTTTTTTGCAAAACTCTCAGGTCCCTGCACCTGCTAGTTAGGCCTCGACTTACTGACTTAGCTGTTTGCTTATTCTGTTTGGTTTTGTCTGAGACATGGTCTCTTGTAGCTCAGGCTAGCACTGAACTTGCTATGTGGCAGAAGGTGATCTTGAACTTCTGACCCTCCTCCAGCTCCCAAGTACTGGGATTGCAGGTGTGTCTCACCACACCCAGTTTTATGTGGTGCTTGGGACCAAATCCAGGGGTTTATCATCAAGGGGGTTGGGCAGGGGCTAGAATTATCTCCACTGGACTTGCAGATTCCTGGTACTTAATAAAGAAATCCAGGCTCCCGGCCTGTGTTGTCTTTCTCCAGTCCCCACCCCACCCCCCCCCCTTTTTTTTTTTTTTTTTTTTTTGGTTTTTTTTTTTTGGTTTTTTTTTTTTTTGTTTGTTTGTTTGGTTTTTTGGTTTTTTCGAGACAGGGTTTCTCTATATAGCCTTGGCTGTCCTGGAACTCACTTGGTAGACCAGGCTGGCCTCGAACTCAGAAATCTGCCTGTCTCTGCCTCCCAAGTGCTGGGATTAAAGGCGTGCGCCACCACCGCCCAGCTTTTTTTTTTTTGGTTTTTTGAGACAAGGTTTCTCCGTGTAGCCCTGGCTGTCCTGGAACTCACTCTGTAGACCAGGCTGGCCTAGAACTCAGAAATCCACCTGCCTCTGCCTCCCAAGTGCTGGGATTAAAGGTGTGTGTGCGCCACCACCGCCTGGCCCCTCCCCCCTTTTTTTTCTTTTCTATTTTAAGTTCTCTGTCTTTAGCAACCAAGAGATGAAAACTGATAAGCAACTGAGCCTGGCCTATTGTTCAGCTGTGTACCCAGAATCTGCTCACACCCTTTTAGGGTCCTGCAGGTTAGATGGGGGTCTTTATCCTGTTCTATCTTCACTGTTACCACATCTGGGGCCCCAACACCTACCCTTGGAAGCTAACTTTGATCTCCAATCTGGTTCTGGGTATAACATCTGGGCAGCCCTGGACAAAGCACTGATCTTTCTGTGTTTGGGGTTCTTCACGCACTGGAGAGGTAACAGGGCCTGGCTGAGGAGATTACAGAGCTGTCAGGAATGCAGGGATGCTTAGAGCTGTGCTCGCCGTTGGCAGAGTGTGATGGGCTGTGGTCATTATTAAAAATGGCTCCCATCATGCTACAGGGCCAGTCTTCTTGGCAGCACTGCTGTGTCATCTTAGAAGCATGACAGAGAAACGGCAAACTACTCTGCAAAGTACAGCCTTTTTCTCCGCTCACGTCTTGTCTCTCAATGGTGTCCTTTTCTTTCTTTCTTTTTTCAAGTTATGGAGGTGGGGGGCAGAAAGCATCTGGGCTATGAGATGTAGCTGTTCACATTTGAGGCTCAGGGTCTAGCTCCTTCAAACCACCTGCCAGCGGTGGCTGGTGTGTGGACAAGTAGACACAGAGCAAAGTCCTAGAGCCAACAGTCTTTACTCAAGGTATGAAGCGTCCTAAGTGGTACTCACTGACTACTCAGTACCAATACTTGAACAGAATAAGAGTAAGGCCCTTCAGTCTGCCCAGAGCAGTGGTTCTCAACCTGTGGGTTGTGACCCCTCTGAATATCAGATAATGAACATTACAATTCAGAACAGTAGTGAACAAAAAACAATTATAAAGTAGCAAAAATAAAATTATGTCTGGGGACCACTACAACAGGATGAACTGTATTAAAGGGAGGTACCATCAGAGAGGCTGGGGACCACTGCTCTAAAAGATGGTAAAAGGAAAACTGAAAGCAAGATCCAGCCACGATCCCTCTGTCTGATCTTTAAATATAAATGCAGCCAGTGTCGAGGCACAAGCCTTTAGTCCAGGTGCTTGGAAGGAAGAGACAGGCAGAGACCAGCCTGGTCATCAGAGCAAGTTCCAAGCTAGCTAGGGCTATATAGTGTGACTATGTCTCAACCCTCTCCCCGCCATAAACACACACACACACACACACACACACACACACACACACACACAAGCTGAGTATGGTGATACACATCTGTAATCCTAGCACTTAGGAGACCAAGGTTGAAGGACCAGGATAGTTCAAGGATATCCTCGGCTACATAGCAAGGCTGAGGTCATCTGGACTCTGTGAGACACTGTCTCAAACACAATAGCAACAACAGAGTTGTCTGGGAGTTGGAGTGTACCTCAGTGGTAGAGCATTTTTCTAATATGTGCAAGGCCCTGGCTTCAATCCCCAGCACTGTCAGAAAAGGAAAAAAAAAAAGACGCCACCCCTCTGCTGTTCAAGTTCACCTTGTGGCCTTCAGTTTGATGCAGAGGCGGTAGATCATCGCTAGCTAGGGCGAGCTCACCCCCGTGAGCACCCTCCCTCCTTGAAAGTGTATATTGTTACTGATGAGACAGGACAAACACTTATCCCAAACACTGGTACAAACCTCGGAAGGCAACTCAACCTTAATACACAGTCCTGCCAGGTGCCCACACCCTCAATTCCAGCACTCAAGAGGCAGAGATGGGTGGATCTCTATGAGTTTGAGGCCAGCCTGGTCTACAGAGCAAATTCTAGGCCAGCTAGGATTATACAGTAAGACCCTGTTCTCAAAAACAAAGTCCAGAGTGGATGGAAATGGAAAAACACAAAGTCCTCCAGCTCTGGTGGCCACTCAGGGACAGAAAATACCTAAGAATCTTGTAGGAGTAGGGGGAGTACTTGGTGCCCAGTGGCCCAGCTCAGTCGTCAGCATCACCTACACACTCCCTCTTCTGCTAGAAATCCCAGGCTTCCTGAGTGACGAGGAGTGTCGGCTTATCATCCACCTGGCACAGATGAAAGGGTTACAGCGAAGCCAGATCCTGCCCACTGAAGAGTATGAGGAAGCTATGAGCAGCATGCAGGTCAGCCAGCTGGACCTCTTCCAGCTGTTGGATCAGAACCATGATGGTCGCCTGCAGCTCCGAGAGGTTAGGACCCTGGGGTGTGGGTGGGTATTGGAGGTGATACCTGAAATTACCATTCTAGTTGCCATGCGACTTGACTAGCTCAGCCCTGGCCTCTGCAGTCAAATGCTACCCCAGGCTTGCTTGGACATGCTCCGGTCCATTCTACTTTCTCCTCTGACAGTCCCTTACTGCCCCAGAGACTCCAGAGGATGGCAAGAAAGTCCCTTTCACAGGGAAGACTGTTATCACTAGGTTTTGTTTTTAGTAGTGTACCTTCTGTGGGCTGAGTTTCTTGCTGCCATGTCAAAGGTGACAATGAAGTAAGGTCCCACCAGCCCCCATCTTTCTCTCCCACACCCTCACATAAGGGCTTCTGAGAGAAGGTGTAGTTCATGTCTCACACTGGGCCTGCTTTTCCTGACAGTGGTGGTAGTAAGGTCCCAGCCACATGTCCCCCTGGTTCCTGCCCTCATCATAGCCAGGTCTTTGCCTTTCCCTTATCTGAAGTGTCCAAGGATGACAGGGGCCTGTTTTCATTCTGCCTTTAGCAGGTCTGGGAATGGACATGGCCCCCTACCACCACCACATGTATACCTCCTTTCTGGCTTCCTTCATGGCTATCACTGAGACAGAACCTTGGCGTTCCTGTGTCTTCTTCACTCATGCCCTGGCCCTGAAACCTTTAGCTCTACAGCAAGACTCATGCCTTGTCTGTTTTGGTGATACTGAAGGGCCTTCCTGTGCTTTAGGTCCTGGCCCAGACTCGACTGGGAAACGGACGGTGGATGACTCCAGAGAACATTCAGGAGATGTACTCTGCGATCAAGGCAGACCCTGATGGTGACGGTGAGCTCACACCTTCCACTGTTCTGTGCTTGTGAGCTGTCTCCTCCCAGGAGCATGCGTGCCCTGGAAAGTGCGGGCCCTTCCCCTGCAGCAGGCAGCTTCCACGCCCAGCTTTGAAAGTGCACGGACATAGGGAGGTGAGGATCTAGGTTTCTATTGAATGTAGAGTGAAAATTCAGCTGGAGCCTGTGGCTGGATGGCTTTACATCCCTTTAATATGATGTCAGGCTCATGACATTCACTTTGAGTAGAAACTGGGCCATAGGATAGAAGAATTACAGCAAAGCCACCCATTCCTCCAGAGCCCCAGAGGGATACCCCTGCTTAGTGGTTTGAACAGAGGAGTCTTCTCCTCTGTGAGGTGGTCAGGATTATTTTTTCCCCTAGGGTAACTGGTATTGTAGGAAGAAGGGCTGGCCAACAGGGTTGCTCCCAGGATGGGACTTGAGAGAACTGGGTACTGGTCCTGCTTTCACACTATAGTGTGAATGGCCCTGGGGGAGACTCAGCATAGGCTGTTCTCTCTCCTCACACTCTATAGGTTGGAACATAGCTCACACCACTACAGGGCAGGTGGCAGAGCCTGCAGAGCCTAGGGCCATCTTGGTCATGTGGCCCAAGTGTCCCATGGAGACCCTGCTCTGGCTGTCTGGGTTTTCGGGACCAAATCAAGGTTTAAACAGAAAACAAACTTCTCTGGGTCTTCCCTCAGGGCCCGATGTGACAGAAACCAGGTTCATCTGACCCGAGTCCAGGTGGGGACACATGGCCCCCCAGTGCCTGAGGCCAGGGGCTGCCGCTACCTTTGGGGTAGGTAGGGAGGTGCTGCCTGCCACTGTGCTCGCTCCACATTGGCCTGACAGGCACTGATGAGGGCGCTCTGCGCAGGCGTGCTGAGTCTGCAGGAATTTTCCAACATGGACCTCCGAGACTTCCACAAGTACATGAGGAGCCATAAGGCCGAGTCCAACGAGCTGGTGAGGAACAGCCACCACACGTGGCTCCACCAGGGTGAGGGAGCCCATCACGTCATGCGTGCTATCCGCCAGAGGTGAGCACCTGAGATCATTCTTCCTGGGGCAGGGTTCCCACACACGTCCTTTGCCGGAGCCAAAGGGATGGAACTGATGAACTAATCTGGGATTGAATTTCAATTGTTAAGGCAGGAATGAGAAACCCTGAAAAACAGGCAGCTACTGAAGGTACATTAGTTTGGTTGTGGGCAAACAATCTGTATTAGAAATAAATCAAGCCTTGCGTGGCGCACACCCTTAGTCCCAGCACTCAGAAGGCAGAGGCAGGTGGATTTCTATGAGTTTGAGGCCAGCCTGGTCTACAAAGCAAGTCCAGTACTGCCAGGGCTATAGAGAGAAACCTTGTCTGAAAAAAAAAAGCAATCAATCAAATATTTATTTTCTGTTAATTAGAAAAACAAGGACTTATTTTTGATCAGAGAATCCCTGTGCCTTGAACAGATAGCTTCACGAGCCAGGGTAATACCTCACACCGGTCATCCTGCAGTCTGTAGCTAAGGCCTGGACTGGGGAGTGAAACTGTCTCAGAAAACCTGGAAAGATGAGGACATGGCTTGGTTGGTCAAGAGCTTGCCTAACATGTAAAAAGCAAGATGTGATTGATCACCACACTGCAGAAACCCAGGTCTTGCTGCGCATAGCTCCAATCCCAGAACTTGGGAGGCAGAGACTGAAGCGTCAGGAGTTTAAGATTGTCCTAGGTTACAGAGTTCCAGACCGACACGGGGCTACCTCAGACCCTATCTAAAAAAATGACAGAAAGAACAACAACAACAACAAAAAAAAAACAAAAGCAGAGGTTTTTAAATAAACAATTTTATTCTAGAGAGGAGAGTCTCAATTCTCCTCCTCGTCCCCCTGAGTATACGGCCATCTTGTTGTCTCTATTAATTGGGTACCTCTGAGTCTGGTAGCCTAGGATATAGAGGTCATCACTACCACCACAGATCCAATTCTTTGTGATCCTTCTGCCCCCCCCCCCCGTGTGTGTGTGTGTATGTGTGTGCGTGTGTAAGGTCTCATGAATCCCAGACTCACCTCAAACTTGCTATCTGCTTCTACCTCTGAGTCCCAAGTACTGGGGTTACAGGCGCACACCACATCAGTTTCTGTGCTAGGATTGAATCTAAGGCCTTGAACATGTTAGGCAAGCCCACTACAATTAAATGACATTCCCAGCTCAGCCTTCCTGCTCTTAGAAATCAAGCATGGTTCATGGGCTTTCCAGGGGAGGTGGCCAGGGGTAAAGCTTGTGTCTGGCCCAGGACCCACCTTGGTCAGCTCCTTTAGGTAGCCATCCTGCTGCCTACCAGGGTGCTGCGTCTCACCCGCCTCTCGCCGGAGATTGTGGAGCTGAGTGAGCCACTACAGGTCGTTCGATATGGTGAGGGAGGCCACTACCATGCCCATGTGGACAGCGGACCTGTGTACCCAGAGACCATCTGCTCCCATACCAAGCTGGTAGCCAATGAATCTGTACCCTTCGAGACCTCCTGTCGGCAAGTACCTCCCATGGCGGGGTGGCTTCAATTCCCAGACCGGGCACCTTGAGGATAGGTATAACCTGGTATGGGGCCAAGAATACACTGGGCCATCCTGGTCAGCTATGCCCCTGCCTTTCCCCCAAGTCTCTCCTTCATGGACTAACAGGAAAGTGGTTGCTCCTGGCCAGGTCATTGTATCTATTCAAATCTAGATACAGATCTAAAACAGATCCAGATATCCACAGATACTGATACTCGTCCCTGTAAGCACTGACCGTGACTTCATTGCTGGAAGTCTCTGCCTCAGCCCCTGCATCCGTTTCTACAGTTGTGTCCTCCTGCCTGGACAAAGTTAAGTTTTCTCATGGCTTTCTGGATCAGTCCTTCCAGTCTCCAGGAGACTTTACGTGATATTTCAGCTTCTACAAGCTTACGTTTCCTGGCCAGGTCTTTAGTTTAAGGTCACAAACTTACCTAAGAGCACTGTGATCTTGGCCACATAAGGAGAGAGGCTCTGTAGGGAAAAGGGCTAGAGAGGTCTTAGCCATCCTAGCCTGATGCTGTGGCCCCTGGGTATCCTGCCCTGCAAGTGGGCCTATCCACAGTTGGAGATCCGCTCAGTAGTCCCCCTGCCTTACAGCTACATGACAGTGCTGTTTTATTTGAACAATGTCACCGGTGGGGGCGAGACCGTCTTCCCTGTGGCAGACAACAGGACCTATGATGAAATGGTAAGAGCCAACGGGCTGTTCTATTACTCTTGGGCTGGTAGAGCCTTGGGCAAGTGTGTCCACACCCTTCCAGGCCCTGGATGAGGGCACATCTGTTTTCCCTCCAGCCAACTTTGGCTGCCTGCTCATGCAATGGCAGGCAGTCCAAAAACCTCATCACCTTGTTGCCCACAGAGTCTGATTCAGGATAATGTTGATCTCCGAGACACGCGAAGGCACTGCGACAAGGGCAACCTTCGTGTCAAGCCCCAGCAAGGAACTGCAGTCTTTTGGTACAACTACCTTCCTGATGGGCAAGGTGAGGGCTTACTTATGGCCAGGTCTTGGGCTTGTCTGAGGGAACTCAGCTCTCCCTTCTGCTACCCTGGAGGGCTGTTTCTGTCTGCTATAACCAGTGAGTTCAAATCATAGTAGCAGTAGTACTAGATATCTTAGGTTATCTCCGCCCATCTTCCTTATGCACCAGCCTTCCTGCTGTCTGGGGCAGGGAAACTTCTCTCCACAACCCAGGCTGGAAAGAACTATGGCCAGGCTCAGAAGCAAGGAAGCTTGGTTTTAGAGGGCCTACTAGTATGTTGACCATGCCTTAGTGGGTGAGATGCCAAGTCCTTCCATGGGGATTAGATGTTTGCACAGCTCCGGGGTTTCCCCCTAACTTGTCCTTTGTTCATGTCACCTTCTTATCCCAGGCTGGGTGGGTGAAGTGGATGACTACTCGTTGCATGGGGGCTGCCTGGTCACCCGCGGCACCAAATGGATCGCCAACAACTGGATCAATGTGGACCCTAGCCGGGCACGACAAGCCTTGTTCCAGCAGGAGATGGCTCGCCTGGCTCGGGAAGGTGGCACTGACTCGCAGCCCGAGTGGGCCTTGGACCGGGCCTATAGTGATGCCCGTGTGGAGCTCTGACGCGATGCCCTAATGAGAATCACCCGCTGCCCAACGTCAAAGACCCTGCAGGTCCTCTGCCCTATTGCAGACTGAAGTTCTGGCTGACCTCTTGCCCTACCCCTCCCTGCCTGCAGCCGCGATGAAAGGCGCAGTTCCCACATTCACATTATTTATTGGTGTACAGCCTCCATGCTGCTCCGTTAAATAAAACTACAGGGCTTCCAGCCAGGGGCCGGCGAGTAAAGCGCCCGCTTGGGGGAGGGGAGGCCCGCCGCCCCTCCCCGCTAGTCTCACGTGGGGGGGAAGGGTGACTCTCTGATCGGGCCAATCAGGAGCGGGATCGCGTGTGGCACAGGGTCGTCATTGGACGTCCGCTGCCCAGCTCCAGGGCTTTGCTACCTGTAGCTAAGGGCTCCGGAGCTCTGCCGCTCGGCTCTCCAGACGGCTGGTTCTCGCGAGAACGCAGCTCTCTCCTTGTCTGTGGCAGCTACAGCAGCTTAAGGACCATCATGGACGCTTTCAGCGACTATGTCTGGCCGCGGGCGACCTCCGAGCTCATACTCCTCCCCGTCACGGGTCTGGAGTGCATTGGGGACAGGCTGCTGGCGGGTGAGGCTTGGTCGGCTCTAGTCGTGCTAGCGGGCGAAGAACTAGCCTCTCCCCTGGGGTGGTCGCACGGACAAAGGGATGCCCTAGGGAGGAGAATGGGCAGCGGGCTGGGGACTGGGCGGGGGTGCGGTGGGGGGGGGATAAGACAGGTTCGGAGGTGGCGGGAAACACAGGCCAGCGGGAGGAGGGCGGGGCTCGAGAGACAAAAGTCTGTGGCAGCAGTGGCAGCTCCTCAAAAATTGCAGCCAGCGTTGAAAGGGTGGACAGAGACTCGGGAAGGTGTGGGGGACGCAGTCGTTCCATGTTGGGGGAGGGGCGGTGCACCCGTAGGTGGACTCAGATGATGAAAACCCCTGGGGCGGAAAACAAAATGGGCAGCTTCAGGGGGTGTGGCAGGAGTGTGGCTGCTGGGGAGGGTGAAGCTCCGCCCCCAAAGATGAGGGGGGCCAAAAAATTGCCTTCTGAGTAGAGCAGTATCCAGAGAGGCTGGGGTTGAGGTTCCTCTTGAGATGGTTGGGGTTCTGAGGCAACTGGGTTAGTAATCATATGCCCCAGTGTCTGGTTGTAATGGGCCGAGATGGATCTGAGGTGCCAGGTGGCCTGGAAGCAGTACGGTCTGATATGAAACCATTGGTGATGGTGGTGTTGGGTTTTATAAGGGCCCTTGGGTCAGCCATTATTAGCCCCGGCAGGGTTGTGTGTGTGTCTTGTGGGGAGGGTGGGGGGAATGTGTGTGTGCCAATATTGGGTTGCCCCAGTGAACTAAACTCTCTGGAGGTGGGACCAGCAAACTTCAGGAAATAAAATCTGTAGAATTTGAAGAAAGAGACAATAGATATGCAACATTAAGAGAGGAGTAATGGTGAGCTCTCTGGGTTTGGGTTGGGGGAGGGGAAGGGCTGAGGCTGGGCAGAGGCCCCGTAATGGTTATTGGGATGAGGAACACTGAAAAGCCTGGGGAGGATGAGATCGTGGAAGACGGCTGCAAGATGACCAAAAAGGAGCTGAGAGTCCCATTCTGGAAAATGTCTGTGTCGATCTGGGTCTGTGGGTTCTGTACACATGAATGGGGTATAAGATTGCCCAGGAATATATGAATTTGTATAGAGGGAGGCCCTGGACAAGCCCCTCTGAGCATAAGCTAGGAATGTGCCCAACTCAGAAGACATTAGTTTTGTTTCTGCTGTCCAGCACCCCATCTCTCCTTCCAAGGGTTCTTTCTTGTTGCTTCTAAGCCTCAGTCCCATACAAGGGATGGTCTCACAGCTCTCCAGTGGTGGGGCCAGAACGCAAGCCTCACCCCTGCCTGCAAAGTGTGGGCTGCCTCTGCACCCCAAACCCCTGTCGCCTCTGACTAGGCACAGGAACTAGATTGAGGAGGGGCGCTGATGATAGGCTGGAGGGTGGGAGGGTTGGCACAGCCTCTTCCCTAAGGGAGGGAGAATCAGGAAGATGCAGGTAGAGGCAGATGAAGCCGAGAATTTGGACCAGAGCAGACGAAGGGTTTCTCATCTGAAGTGTAAGAATGATGTGCACCAGAGGAAATCCTAGTATCTGTCCACTAAGGGGATGGACAGCCAGGCATAAGAGCACACTGCTAGTCCCAGCAGATTCGTGGCTGAGGCAAGGGGATCTTGAACTCAAGGCCAACCTGGGCTCTCCGAGAGAAGCTTACCACAAAAAACAAATGACTGGGAGGAGTGTGCATTTGTAATAGAAGTCCAGCTGAAGCTGAGACAAGGGTTTAGTAGGATTCTGTGTCCTGGTATATTCTGAACCTATATGCTAAGAAGTAGCTGGCCCATCTCACACATCCTAGAGTTAGGCGCGTGGCCCTCATGTGGCTCTTTACCTCCGTCTAGGTGAGGGGCCTGATTTACTGGTGTACAACTTGGACTTTGGTGGGCATCTCCGGATGGTGAAACGAGTCCAGAACCTGCTTGGTCACTATCTCATCCATGGGTTCCGAGTGCGACCAGAGCCCAAAGGAGACCTGGATTCTGAGGCCATGATAGCTGTGTTTGGGAGCAAGGGACTCAGAATTGTGAAAGTAAGCTGGGGTCAAAGCCATCTTCGAGAGCTCTGGCGCTCTGGCCTGTGGAATATGTCCGACTGGATCTGGGATGCACGCTGGCTTGAGGGTAACATAGCCTTGGCCTTGGGCCACAACTCGGTGGTACTGTATGACCCAGTGATAGGATGCATGCTGCAGGATGTCCCCTGCACAGACAGGTGCACCCTCTCCTCAGCCTGCCTGATTGGAGACACCTGGAAGGAACTGACCATAGTGGCAGGCGCAGTCTCCAATGAGCTCCTGGTCTGGTATCCAGCAACCGCTCTAACAGACAACAAACCCGTGGCACCTGACCGGCGGGTTAGTGGACATGTGGGTGTCATCTTTAGCATGTCGTACCTGGAAAGCAAGGGCCTGCTGGCAACTGCTTCAGAAGATCGAAGTGTTCGAATCTGGAAGGTGGGCGACCTCCGGGTGCCTGGGGGTCGGGTTCAGAATATTGGCCACTGCTTTGGACATAGTGCCCGTGTGTGGCAGGTAAAGCTCTTAGAGAATTATCTGATCAGTGCAGGAGAGGACTGTGTCTGCTTGGTGTGGAGCCACGAAGGTGAGATCCTTCAGGCCTTTCGAGGCCACCGGGGCCGAGGGATCCGGGCCATAGCTACTCACGAGAGGCAAACCTGGGTGGTCACTGGGGGAGACGACTCAGGAATTCGTCTCTGGCATCTGTCAGGCCGGGGCTACCCAGGCTTGGGTGTCTCATCTCTGTGCTTCAGATCTCCTAGCCGGCCAGGTGCCCTCAAGGCTGTGACTCTGGCTGGTTCTTGGCGAGTACTGGCAGTGACTGACGAGGGGGCCCTGTACCTCTATGACCTTGAGGTCAAGAACTGGGAGAAGCTTCTGGAGGACAATCGCTTTCAGTCTTACTGCCTGCTGGAGGCAGCTCCTGGTCCTGAGGGTTTTGGACTCTGTGCCTTGGCCAATGGGGAGGGTCTTGTGAAGGTTGTCCCTATCAACACCCCCACTGCTGCTGTTGACCAGAACCTGTTCCAGGGGAAGGTCCACAGCCTGAGCTGGGCCCTGCGTGGGTATGAGGAGCTGCTTCTATTGGCATCAGGCCCCGGCGGGGTGGTAGCTTGCTTGGAGATCTCAGCTGCACCCACTGGCAAGGCCATCTTTGTCAAGGAACGTTGTAGGTATCTGCTTCCCCCAAGCAGACAAAGGTGGCACACATGTAGTGCTTTCCTACCCCCAGGTGACTTCCTTGTCTGTGGGGACCGCCGTGGCTCTGTGCTGCTCTTTCCTGTCAGACCGTGTCTGTTCAAAAAATCTGGGGCGGGAGGCAAGGCTATTACTGCCGCTGAGGCCTCTGGAGCTGGTAGTGGCAGCGGTGGGTCCGAGAGTGTTGTAACGGGAATAGGCCCAGTCTCTATACTCCGTTCTCTGCATGGGAAACAGGGGGTGACCTCAGTTACCTGCCATGGCGGCTATGTATACAGCACAGGGCGTGATGGCTCCTACTTCCAGCTCTTTGTACATGGTGGCCACCTCCAGCCAGTTCTAAGGCAGAAAGCTTGTCGAGGCATGAACTGGGTAGCTGGGCTTCGGATGGTGCCTGATGGAAGTATGGTCATCTTGGGTTTCCATGCCAATGAATTTGTAGTGTGGAGCCCCCGGTCCCATGAGAAGCTACATATCGTCAGTTGTGGTGGAGGGCACCGCTCCTGGGCCTTTTCTGATACTGAGGCAGCCATGGCTTTTGTCTACCTTAAGGATGGTGAGGTCATGCTCTATCGGGCTCTAGGTGGCTGCATTCGGCCAAACGTGATTCTCCGGGAGGGTCTGCATGGTCGGGAAATCACATGTGTAAAGCGTGTGGGCACTGTAACACTGGGCCCCGAATTTGAGGTACCCAATTTGGAGCATCCTGACTCCCTGGAGCCTGCCAGTGAGGGGCCTGGTCTGATTGACATCGTGATAACAGGCAGCGAGGACACTACTGTCTGTGTCCTAGCTCTTCCCACCACCACAGGCTCAGCCCACGCCCTCACTTCTGTCTGTAACCATATCTCCTCTGTGCGAGCCTTGGCAGTGTGGGCTACTGGCACCCCAGGTGGCCCAGGGGATACTCGACCAGGGCTCACTGCTCAGGTAGTGTCTGCAGGGGGTCGAGCTGAGATACACTGCTTCAGCCTCATGGTCACTCCTGACGCCAGCACCCCCAGCCGCCTTGCCTGTCACGTCATGCACCTTTCATCCCACCGGCTGGATGAGTACTGGGACCGGCAGCGCAACAAGCACCGGATGATCAAGGTGGACCCTGAGACCAGGTACTGCGGCTGCCTCCCTGTCATGGGTGTGTCGTGGGATTGTTATAGGGAAGCTCCTCATGTCTCCTGACATGCAGGCTCCACCTGACAGTAGTGTTCTCCCTGCAGGTACATGTCTCTTGCTATTTGTGAGCTTGACTCCGACAAGCCTGGCATTGGCCCTGGCCCCCTTGTGGCTGCAGCCTGTAGTGATGGAGCAGTGAGGTGAGCACATAGGGCAGAGGATGAGGAGACAAAGGGTGTGAGCTCTCAGGATGGGTTCTGAGATGCACCCCCCTCCCCCCCAGGCTCTTTCTCTTGCAGGACTCTGGGCGAATTCTGCATCTCCTTGCTGAAACTTTCCACCATAAGCGGTGTGTCCTCAAAGTCTATTCCTTCACACATGAGGCACCTAACCAGCGTCGGTAAGAGGCAGTCCTCCATGGATTGGGTAAGGGCTCTTGTTGTCTTTCTCCGTTTTATTGATCTGGTTGCCCTCTCCTGGCTTCCAGGAGGCTGATCCTGTGCAGTGCAGCTACAGATGGCAGCCTAGCCTTCTGGGATCTCACCACTGCAATGGACCGAGGCTCTACTACCCTGGAGCCTCCTGCACATCCTGGGCTTCCCTACCGTAAGTACCACGACAGCCCTCATCACCTCTCACACAGGATGAAAACAAGCCTAACAGCCACTCTCTTCCTGCAGAGATGGGCACCCCCTGCATGACCGTCCAGGCCCATAGCTGTGGTGTCAATAGCCTGCACACTTTGCCTACACCTGAGGGCAACCATCTTGTGGCCAGTGGCAGTGAGGACGGGTCCCTGCATGTCTTCACACTTGCTGTGAAGATGCCAGAGCGGGAAGAGACTGATGGGGAGGCTGAGTTGGTACCCCAGTTATGTGTCCTAGAGGAATATTCTGTCCCCTGTGCACATGCTGCCCATGTGACAGGTGTCAGGATCCTTAGTCCCAAGCTTATGGTCTCAGCCTCCATAGACCAACGGCTGACCTTCTGGCGTCTGGGACATGGTGAGCCCACCTTCATGAACAGCACTGTGTACCATGTGCCAGATGTGGCCGACATGGACTGCTGGCCTGTGAGTCCGGAGTTTGGCCACCGCTGTGCTCTGGCAGGTCAGGGACTTGAGGTTTACAACTGGTATGACTGAGTCATCCCAGTGGTGGGAGAATGGAGCATGGGGCCTGACTAGACAGTGGAGCAGGGATCAGCTGTCTGTGTCAGGCTCAGTGTGCCCTGAGGAGGTGAGGGAGCACCACCATAGGTGCTCAAGTGTTCCTGTAGCTGTTGCAGAGGTGGACCAAGAATAAGCCTCTCCACAAGAGGATGAAATTGTATTTATTCTGACTTTTAGTGTCCAACATCTGTGAGGTTTTGTTTTTTTCCCAGTTGATGCTTTTATAAACATTCCTAGCTATTGGGCCATTAGATGTGGCTCAGCGGAGGGAGGCCCAGCATAGCCAAGCCTGTGTGGAACACCTCACGTACTGCCCTCAAAAGCTGTAGGCGAGCAAACATCTGACCAAAGAGGTGTGGCCGAGGTTCCTGAAAGAAGCAACCAGGCGCATCCTCGTTTCCTGTGCCCCCACCCTTGCCCACATTTCCCACAGACCCTCGCTGTATGCTCACCCCTAGAATGTGTACTCGGTTATAGTATGAGCTGAAATCCATGCTAAGCTGCACCAGGAACTTGCACACCTAGAGACAGAGGTTGAATTGTTGAGCTGTTGTCTTTTTTCTTGTGTCACAACCCAGAATAAAGAATAGTGTGTGTAGTGTCTTCTGTGCCTCACCATCTCCGTGCGAACAGGGATGTGGAGCCCTGGGGTGCTGGCCAGACTCACAGTCTGGCTCAGCAGGTCCAGGAAGGGAAGGACACTGTTGAAAAGCAGCAGCCACTCACCCTGTGGGAGACAAGAGTGCTAGGAAGACAAGTCCAGCCTTCTGCCTGTGGCCGTTTATAGGGACGAACACTCACCTCATCATGGAGTAATGAGAAATCCAGGCTGCTCACAAGCGGAAAAGCGGGATACAGACCTTGCTCCATTCCATGTTCGTAGCCCTCGAAGAGTGTGGCAAGGCGGGCACAGTTATACATGACAAAAGTCCCACTCTTTGTGCCCTTTGTGGAGATGGTGCTGTGGGCTAGGAGGAGCTGGGGAATGGGAAGACAGATGCAGGGGGCACTGGCTCTCTCTATACACTGTCTCCTCAGGCTCAGTACTGGGAGGCACCCAGGCTTACCTGGCTCTGGGGGGCTGTGCTTAGCATCTCAAATTTGATGGTGGCCACAGAGAGGATGTCAAAGGTCTCGGTCCAGGCGGGGTCTGGGGTGAGAGATATAGGCTGGTCAGTGTCTGAAGACAAAGCACACAGGGTAGAGGTATGCATGACCTGCTTCTACTTAAGAGCACAAGCAGGGTCTCTCCCAGGTGTACCTTGTGCCAGGTCTCCATGCTTCCGTGCTGAAGCCTGGCACACCTGTGCATGTCTGAGCCTAGAAAAGAAAGTCAGTGAGCACTGTCCCAGTGAGGGCTGCACCTACCTCTCTGCTATTCCTGGCTGTGGACGGCATCCCTTCCAAACTCACCTGTAGTACTCAGGGGCCGTCATCTGGGTGCCAGGTACACCAGCTACTTTCACTGGGCCACACACCAGGTGCTTCTGTGAAAGATTGGAAGGGTTCAGCCCAGTTGGCACTACCCTTCCACCTCCAGGGAGCCACATCACTTGCTTCCCTACCTCGATTTTCCCTCTGTAGCCACCAGCCTTACTTAGTACCTCCTCAAGACACAGTCACACTTTTTCTTAAGACTAGTCACAGGACCCCTAAGGTCACGTCAGTTTCTAAACCCATGGTCTTCTGGGTTTCAAGGGCCTTCTGAGGTTGGAGGTGGTTTACCTTTGGTAACCAACCTGCTTGTGAGGAGCCTGGTCATCCAGCTTCTGCCAAAGCAGATCCAGCTTTTGTTGCTGGAATGTCTCCTCACAGCTTACCACATGTATAACCATGCAGTCATCTACACCAGCATCTGGACCCCCAACCTAAGTAGAGATGGGTCAGTTACTTACAAAGATGCAGAAAGCAGCTTGGGTAGAGGTCAAGACAGCCACTGACCTGTCCTGGGTGGCCATCCTCTGGCCAATGGCGCACAGCCTCCTGCAGCTCAGACAGCACAGAGAGCAGATCTTCAGTCACTACAGAAAACAGAGGTGTTGAAGTGCTTGGCAGTGCAGAGAGACTACTACCACACCCATGTTCTGACTGTTGTCCTACCCAAACAGTGGTCTATGCTGGGGTCATAGCCAGCAGGCTGTCTCTGTTCTACCAGTTCCTTTAGACACAGTCGGCCTAGGACGCCAGGGGGCAGTGTCTCCTCAGAACCATTAAGGTTTGCAAGAACACGGGTCCTCAGTGCTTCTGTCGTGCTCTTCGAGGCAGTGGGCCATTCCACCCGAAGTTTCTGGAGGAAAGTTGACATGTGAGGGTCCCGCACCGGAGGCACTGAGCACACACGTACCCTGAAAAGCAAGGGAGGCTGTCTCACCCCGCGAACCAAGCTTAGATAACCATGATTCCCACCTTTTCTGCCCCAAAAGTTTCGGCCTTTTCCAATTATAGCTTCGAACACGCACTTACCCATGAGCACACAGCACCCGTACTAGGTGATCGGCTACGAGCACGGCACGCAGCTGGCTCAATCGGAGCGTACCCGGATCACAGCGCAGTGCTGGGCAATGTAGGACAACTCGCGGGCCTGGTGAGGCGGGTTTGGCGGGAGTAGCATAGGAGGCCAGGGCACCGAGTACATGTTCGAAGACTGCCGGCCGCTGGAGCTGGAGCGATAAACCCGCGGGTGTCGGCGCGCAGCGCAGTACAGGGGCCACTCCTGGACCCTGCAGGCAGGAGAGCGCACGCAACACGCACTCTGGCACCTGCAGGCAGATGTGTGTGTAAGTGGACTGTAGTTCCGCGTATCCGGCTAGACATGCCCGACCGGCGCGCACCCACCTGCCCATCCCTGAAGCGCGCCTGTAGCGCGCTTCGCGGTGCCAAGAAGTCTCGGACACGAAGGTGCCGGGCATGCGTTTCCTTAAACCACACCGGGCTACCAGGCCCTACAGCTGCATTAAGGGCCTCCAGCGTCTCCCCAACCCCAAGGCGCCCGGTCGCCATGGCGACCGGAAGAGTAAGTGGAACAGGAAGCAAGTTATCGGTAGAGCTTCCGGGAGGTCCGCCTGGTGGGGGCGGGGATCCGGCGATGGATTCTCCTGAGTGGACCAGAGCGCTTGAGCATGCCAAGTGAACTTAGATTCTACCCACGTCTCCAGCTCTCCCTCCCGATGGCCTTTCCTGTATTCGTGAGCCCTAGCCCCCAAATCTGAGGATCCTTTTTTCTTCCTACGTTTTTTTTCTTTAAATCGTCACCCCGAATTAACTTGGTAACGGATCTTTGTTACCACTGATGAGACTTTGCCACCAAAGTTTCACATCTTTGTGCTTATGTTTCTTTTTTGCCCCATTTAAACAAATTAAAGGTCAGACGCACTAGAGGAAATGTCAAAGGAATAAAGCTGTACCATTAATAACACTTCTGTTTTTTGACATAGGGTTCCTCTGTGTAGTTGTGGCTGTCCTGGAACTCACTCTGTAGACCAGAATGGCCTTGAACTCAGAGATCTGCCTGCCTCTGCCTCTTGAGTTCTGGGATTAAAGGCGTGCGCCACCACTTCTGTCTTCCACTAAAGGCCCTTTACCGCCTACTTGAAAAATGAAACAAAACAAAATTTGACTTCTGGTTATTGGCATGCCTTTCTTTGGCAGCGGTATGGGATGTCTTTATTCTCAGTAAAAGCCCAATCTGACAGAATTGCCCATCTTGATATCTGAGGAATTAGAGTCATAATTTCCAGAATTACCAGCCTTTAATGTTTTTCTTTTAAACTGGTGTTACTGGCACCTTTGGTTCTTTAGGCAACTGGCCAGTTAAAACAATTAAATGTGATTCTGAGAAGACCCAAATAAGCAGAGATCTCAAGTAGAGCATGCTGCAGGAAAGCTTTTCTCTGTCCAAACGCTTTCGTTTCAAAGTAACGTAAAACTCCACTTCCCCTAGTAATGAATGAATCCAACTGGTGAACTTCGCTCTGGAGAGGAATGAAGTCTAGAGATAGGAAAAGTTCGGCAAGGCCGGGCTATGAGGCCCTGTTTGGGAGGTGCCGAAAGAGCACTGGGCGGACACGACATTCCCGATGGCTTCTTGGGTGCCCACTCAACGGGAGTGATCGTGTCATTCCAAAGCACTTTCCATGCTGTGGGCTCAGCTGCTAGCAGTGTTGGGACCCACCGGCAGGTTGGTGATTTTTAGCTACTCTCCCTCCATCAAGACGGTTGGGGTGGTTTTTCCCCAGGAAGTGAAGAGCTATCTTTAGCGAGCTGCGGGCTGGGCGGCCCTGAGGGACTCACCGCCATTGCAGCCCTACAGAGAGGACCTTGGACCTCCCTCGTCAGAATTCTCCAGGGATTCCAGAGAGGGCCATCAGCCCGAGCTCTTTTCGTCGTCTCTGCCTGCCACCATCAGTCTGGGAGTGCACCTGAGAGATGGAGATGAGAATGGCCCAGTAGTGTTTCTGAGGATAGGGACCACCTTATCTGGGACAGGGCGCTGCTCAGGCAGGAGAGCAGGGAACGAAATCCAAGTGCAGCTGGAATGCTCTGGAGACAACAGCTGCTTTTGGGATTCCGTTGCCCGCTGTCCAGCCATTGGAGGAGGGCTCCCAGGTCACTCGCCCTGAGGCCAAACCGGAACCCGCCCATCCCTTCCCAGTGGGCTGACTAGGAGTAGGTGTTTTAAACCAGTCTAGTGAGAATGAGACGCTCACCTGGGCCCCAGAACAATAGGAGAAGGTGGGGGCATCCCCCGGGACGAGGTCCTGATCCGGATTAGATCAGAAGGGCAGGATTAGCCCTGTTGAGTCCCAAACAGGAGCCACTTGTACCGGGCGGGCTTCGGAATCCGTCAAGAGGGAAGCGATCCCTTGGGACCCGAGAGGAAGTAAACCCATGTCCACTTCTGGGACACCCCAAAGCCTAGGACCCTTTGTCTGATGATGCTGCCAGATCACGAAGTGCCAGGGGCCAAACTGGCCCATATAACAGCCGTAGGACAGCCTCCCCACCCCCAAACCCATTGCAACCGGCCCTGCAAGAACCCCACAGCCAAGCCCCAATTGTGTCGAGCATCCCACCCGTCTAGTCCAGCAGATAAGAGAACGCGACAAAGTTCCTCTGAGGCCAGGACAGAACCGGTGCGCAGAGATGCCCATGCCGCGGGACGCCAAGGACTCATGCGCCAGTAGGCCCTAGACTCAGCTCAAGATAGGGGGAGGGAGACTCTCGGTACGCGCACGCAGAGCGCGTGAGGACGGGGTGGTGCTCCAGGCGCTGTCTACTTCACGTCTGGTCCGGTTTGGCCCAGTCAGTCCCACCCGAACAGCTACTCCAGCACTGCCACGGCGTGCCCTTCCGCTGGCTCTAGCTGTCCCCCAGACTTGGAGCCATTTTAAGGAGAAACCATCTGGCCACACCCCCTCGCGCTGCCGGGAAGCCAATCCACGCTCGACCACGCCTCTCATGGAGCGCTGCGCCGTCGCCAACGGTCGCGCGGGTGACGGTTGGGGAAAGCAGCGATTTCGAGACTAGCTAGGGAAACCTTAGCCATCCGCCCCGCCCAAGGAGCCCGACTCTCCAAAGCCTGGGATTAAGGGCCTGGAGGCTGGCACCACACCCTGGCCAGGTGTTCATAACAGGACCAGGTGCGCAGCTGCCCCGCCCTGGTCCCTGGGAGCCCGGATAATGGCTGAGAATCCGAGGAACAGGCCTTGGCGGTGGCCTAAACAATACCCAGAGGGCACCCGTACCAGCAGGTGTTTCCCTCCCTCCTCCTTAGGGACAGTCGCTGGAGGCTTGGGGCGGGGTGGGCGACAGGTGCTGACACACCCGCACCGGGAGACAGAGGCTCTGTATTGCTCCACTGCATCGGCCAAGGTGCGCGGTGCCCTCCTGGACGCAGGGGGCGCTGTGGCCACTTTGAGACAGACAACTCTGCCCCTGCGACCGGGTCACTAAACGCCGCTGCAGCCATGGCCACTGCTCTAGGATTTCGCTCCCTTTACCAAACGCGGCATGCGCCGCTCTGTCGGCACGTCTATCGGCTGTGGTGAGCATCCCCTGTCCAGCCTCAGACCACATGGCCTCAGACCTTTCAGTCCTGCATAGTAGTACGGCCTGGCCATGAGTTCCTGACTTTAGCCCTCCGCAGGAGGAACCCGCGTCGAGGACACCGGCTCTCTCCGGCGGACGATGAGTTATACCAGCGGACCAACATCTCTCTGCTGCAAAAGGAGTTCCCTCAAGCTACTTACATCGACAGCTACAATAGCAGAGGTTTCACTATCAACGGAAACCGCGTGTTTGGCCCTTGCGCGCTGCTCCCACAGACGGTGGTCCAGTGGAACGTGAGCCTTCCCCTACATTGAAACTTAAACATAGCGCCCAAAGCCACTTCCTCCTAGCAAATTTAGCTTTATTTTGTTGCCTATTAGTGTCACTGTGGGTAAAAACTGGACAAATTTGATGTGTTGAATGGCCTCTGCTCCCATACAGGTAGGATCTCATCAGGATATCACTGAAGAGAGCTTCTCCCTTTTCTGGATGCTGGAACCTAGGATAGGTATGGGGCAGTGGGTAGCACTGGGTCCTAGGAGACCACCTTCTCTATCAGATCCTCAACGTTTGGTTGCTTCCACATTCCTTAGAGATTGTTGTGGTGGGCACCGGAAACAAGACTGAGCGGCTGCACTCTCAAGTCCTACGGGCCATGAGGCAGCGGGGCATTGCTGTGGAGGTACAGGACACGGTAGGTCTTTGGATGTGAACATTCTACCTAGTTCAGGCCCTACTTATCCCAGACATGCTAATTCTCCATTCTCATTGCAGCCCAATGCCTGTGCCACCTTCAACTTCTTGTGCCATGAAGGTCGAGTGACGGGAGCTGCCCTCATTCCCCCTCCTGGAGAGACTGCACTGGCTTCTTTGGGTCAAGCCTCAGAATGAAAGGAGCTGTCAAGGAGGGCACTGTGCATGGTATCCCAGTGGTTTCCCTACTCGCTGCCTTTTGGCATACCACACTTGTCATGCCTGCTCAGGATAATAATTTATGCTCTTACGTATTAGTTGTGTTGCTGGGTTTGGCTGCTGACAGGGTGGGGGTGAAAATTAAGGGTTGTTTCACTCAATTTAGGATTCCCTGGCCCCTTATCTACTTTGCTCATATGCAGATGAGGAGACCCCAATAGCTCTCCCAACTTCTTTAGAAGTACAACTACAGGTCCATGAAGTACACACAGCATGGCCCAGGCTGTGTCACAAATGAGGAGACTATAATCTGTGAACATGTGTGATGGTGGTGACCGCGAAAATTCCAAGTGTCCATTGAACTCAAAGATCAGTTGTCAATTTTTTTTTTCCCAAACTTTTATTGAAAAATTCAAGGCATATACTGGTTCTGTTTTCAGAAAAGCCGTTTCTCGTACCTGTAGGCAGAAAGCATCTGAGTTTAGAGGATGTCTGAGGCTTGCAGAAGCTCCCACCCAGGCTTAGGACTACTTACGAATGGAGGCTGTGGACACCACCTTCCACCTGGGCTGAGGATGTTCTCTTCTCAAACTTAAGTTCCCCCGAGTACATCATGGCTCTGAGGAGAAGCAGGTATTAGATACAGGCAGTAGCACTTCTCCTCCAGTCTTAAAAGTTCCACCTACTCACCCAAGCTTACCTGACTTGGGTTAAACTCTTGGCACCAATGTCCTGACAGGAATGCTGGATGCCAGCAATCAAGTAAGGGACAAACTTGTGGATAGACCCTTTGTCCTGCACTGCCCCTGAAACTCCTTGGGCCACTTTGATTTTGTCAGCTTCACTGTTGGAAGAGGCAGAAACATGAATAAAAGTTGCCAAAGGGATGAGACCAAATGCAGGACGTTGGGGGTTGACTTGTCTGCCTGTCCTACCTGAAGTATCGGTTCTGGCTGCTGAGATGTTTGTCCATGGCATCAAGAGAACCCATACCTCGGTACTTCTTCAGCCGGATCCCATCTGAGAAGAAGTACTCACCAGGAGCCTCGGTGGTGGCAGCCAAGAGGGAGCCCATCATGACTGTGGACAGAGAAGTGAGCTAGGGGCAGAATCTGAGACGTGCAGGAAAGGGGACCCCAACCAGGCCCTAAGGCCCTAGGCCTCACCTGTAGAAGCCCCAAGAGCCAAAGCTTTGGCAATGTGACCCACATTTTGGATTCCTCCATCAGCAATAACAGGAACACCAAAGCGACGTGCATACTCAGAGACCTTGTACACTGCTGTCGCTTGGGGTCGCCCGCAGGCCAACACTGTTGAGAGATGGAGGGACAGATGGGTGTGTAATACTGGGATAGAGGGATGCAAGGGCCACTCACAGGGCCCAGTAGCTCTGAAAGACACCTATACCAAGTCCATAGCTGATGAAGAGATGTGTCTGGGATGGTTACTACCCATCTGCCTTAAATAGTACAAACACCTGTGCGGGCTTCACCTCTGCATGTGCTCGTCGTGCATGTGTGCAGGGCCCAGGGCAGCCTCAGGCACATGCAGTTTATAGCAGCCGGGAAGCCCCGCCCAGCTGGTATCAGATGGGGCAAGAGTCACCGTGCAGTTAGTATCTAGAGACACCAAGTAGGCCTTGCCTTTCCTGCGTAGTGGGCAGCTCAGGCAAGATCAGGGCAGTGGTAATAGAGAAGAGAAGAAGTTCAAGAATTGGTGAGCCATGCCTACTGCAGAGTGTGTGGACAGAGCAGGGCCTGCCTCAGGAAGGAGGTCCTGCTCCATGAGCACCCTAGGAAGGAGCTGTGATCTCAAGCAGCCCCCAAACCATGGTCTGTACATCTGTTTGCCCTGCCCACCCAACAGCACCACAAACCCTGGGAGCTACAGCTACAGTCAACCAAGCAGCCGGGCAGTGGGCAGCTGGGCCGGGCCAGTGGGCCGGGCCGGACTTACTATAGCAGCCCGAGACAGTAGAAGGGCATTTGGGGCTGTGGGACTTTATGTCTGGTGGGATCTTGGGAGCCGCTAAATAAAACAAACAGACCAGAGTTTAGAGAGGGCACAGAGCAGGAGCAAGGAGGCCAGGCTAGGCAGGGAGTGGCAGGTGAGGGATGACAAGAACTTGTCTTGCTTCCAGCCATGTCACCCATCCAAGAGGCCTGTTTGGCCCTAGAGTTGCCCACGTTGGAGGACTCAAGTGTAGTTCCCCTAAGAGGCCATGGCCCCAATCAAAGCGTATTTTTACCTTCTTGGGTGATGCAGATGGAGCCACTTCCCATGCCAACTCGCAGAGCGTCCACACCTGCATCTATGAGGTTCTTGGCTTGAGCAGCAGTGACTACTACAGTGAAACAGAAAGGCTAATGAGGGTCCAGGTGGCAGGAGAGCCTGCATCTCATCACCAGCTTGCTCAGTGCTGTGTCTCTTACCATTGCCTCCGATGACCTGGAGATTCGGGTACTTCTCCTTAATGTATCTGATCATATTGATTTGGAAGATGGAATTTCCCTGGGAAGAGTCCTGGAACAGGAAGGAAGTTCTAGCTATACTGTGATATGGCCAATCACCTGTTGAGCCCCACCTTACTTATACTGTAACTCACCAAAACCACCACATCCACACCAGCGAGGGCCAGCAAGTCCAGCCGATACTTGTCATCCTCATGGGTGCCAATGGCTGCCCCACACAGTAGTTGTTTTTTGGCATCTTTGGAAGCCAGTGGGTAATCACGGTTCTTCTTCAGGTCTGTCCGGGCAATGATCGCCACCAGCTCATCATTTTCATTCACAATGGGCAACTTTCCTGAAGGCAGAAGAGGACAGAGTCAGGGTCCTGAATATAATTCCTTTGTTTGTTTTTCGAGACAGAGTTTCTCTGTATAGCACTGGCTGGTTTCAAACTCAGAAATCTGCCTGCCTCTGCCTCCTAGGTGCTGGGATTAAAGGCAGCGCACACCTGAATATAATTTCTGAGCCCCTTCCCACCTTTAGGTTAGGACTTACCCTTTTTACTGCGCTGCAGAATTTCATTTGCCTCTTTCAGAGTGACGCCGGCAGGGGCTACCACCAAATCTTCCCTCTTAGTCATGATCTAGGATATGAGTCATGAGGCAAAGACCAGTCAGATCAGGACCCCCCTTGCCCATAGGCCATACTATACTATTAAAAGACCACCAGGATCACATACAGAAACCCAAGCCAGCCCTCCTGACAGGCACTCAGTAGTTATGAAGAACACAGTACAGGGAGCAGCCTCTCCAGAGAAGGGCCACACAAATGCAAGGGGAAGAAAAGCACAAATGTTAGCAGACAGTGACCAGAGTCCCTGATGGAGAAGGGATGCAGAAACCACATGAACTAGTAAGAAACATAGCAGGACATTCTTCTTGGACAGAAAATAAGGCCACCAATAGCACCATATAGGTTAACAAGAAACTGCATGCTTTCTTCAGTTTGAGCTTAGACCTCGGTTTCTCCTCAACCAGGGTCACCTACCTCTTCCAAGAAACGGTCATGCTCTTCCTCCTTGAGAAAATCAATGTCCCTTGAGGAGATGATGCCCACCAATCGACTCCCCATCCGGCCTGTATCTGTGATGGGGATACCACAGAAGCCATGCCTGGCTTTGGCCTCAAAAACATCGCGTACACGATCCTTGGGGCTAAGGACCACAGGGTCAGTGATGAATCCCTGTTCGTATTTCTGGAAGGTATGGTTAGAAGGTCACTACATCTTTGAAATCACTGTCATCAGGCTCCTGGTCTAAAGAACAAGGTCCATGCCTAACTGTCCTGGATAGCAGAGCCACAGAACCAAAGCAAACCCTCAAACAAGGACACAGGTGGTCTGGAAGGACTGTGCACTTGCTTAAGAAATGGGGTCTTGGGGCTTCCCCCTCAGTAACTGAACCTCACAGCAGGAAGAACACTTAGCAAAACAAACCCTCCACTCCTGCCCCATGCCTGTAATTCCCAGGAACTCTTAGCCATGATTCTTGCCCTTCTAACCTTCACTTTCCGAACTTCATTGGCCTGGAATTCTGGTGTGCAGTTGTGGTGGATGAAACCAATACCTCCTGTAAGCTATAAGATGAACACACAAGTAAGTGATAAAAATAAGAGGCACAATGTTTGGCTATAAGATGGCACCCATGAGCCGGGCGGTGGTGGCGCACGCCTTTAATCCCAGCACTTGGGAGGCAGAGGCAGGCGGATTTCTGAGTTCGAGGCCAGCCTGGTCTACAGAGTGAGTTCCAGGACAGCCAGGGCTACACAGAGAAACCCTGTCTTGAAGAAAAAAAAAAAAAAAAAAAATGGCACCCATGACCCTTGAGCCTCACCGCCATTGCGATGGCCATTCCAGCCTCTGTGACAGTGTCCATAGGCGAGGAAACCAATGGGGTCTTCAGTGTAATCTTCTTAGTTAGAGCAGAGGTCAAGTCCTGATAAGATAAAGGACCAGCAAAGGAAAATACAGCTTATTGCTCAGGGTCCATCACAGGAGCCCTGGTTGATCTACGAGTTCACCAGGAAGACAATTCCATTAACTCTACCTCATGGCCCAAAGCCCAGTCTGGCGCAGAAGCTTACGGTGAAAACTAGCAGCATCTTACCCATCCTAGACGTTTACCAACCCAGTTCCTAGAGTGGGCACAGTGCCACATGCCTACCGTAACACCAGAAACCAGATGGAGGTCTGACACTAATAATTAGGGGTCAGCCTGGTCAACATAACCAGTTCGGGAACAGCCAAGGTTATATAGGTAGGCTGTCTCAAAAACAAAACAGAAACACCCAGTACTCACCACCTGATCCGCAGTGAAGTCGATATACCCAGGAAGAATGAGAAAATCACTGTAGGAGGGAAATAGGCAGGACTCTCAGGCTTGTGACACCAAGAAACTTCAACTCCATATACATCCCATAAAACTCTTGAGCAGGGAGACGTACCGAGCACGTCTGACATAGGCAAGATGTCACTGGGTGGATGCCACCGAGGTGTCATTAGTGCTACTGCACACTAACAATTCCATATATCCAAAACCGAGTCTCAAGACTCAAGTCTTAAGTACTATTGAAAGCACCCTCTCAACCCCCGCCCCACATGTCATCAAAGTTATTCTCCGGTGATACGTAATTCCCGGATCCTGTTTCCCATCCGCTCCCAGGAGAGCTTCAATGAAGCCCTCCCTCCTCCGGCCTTCTCGCCAGCGTGCGGCCCCCTCGCCTCGCCCAGATGGGTGCCCTAGACCCGCACTTGTAGGTGAGGCCGTCCCCGCAGTTGAAGAGCTGCTGTGCGGTGAGCCCGTCGTCTGGCACGTAAGAAGTGCCTCCGCTGATCAGGTAGTCCGCCATGACCAACGAGGAACCCGGACGCGCGCCTCCGAGGACCGCGCCGCAGAGGCCTCTGCCGTCCGGACCGCGCCAATATAAACTAGGCTATTCCGTCACACGTTGCGTGCGTCGCTGACGCCAGGGCGTAGGGCGTGCGTATTGAGTGCCACGCCCCGCTTCGAGGCGGAGCTAGCGGAGCTGGATAACCGCGTGCTCACCGCGTTCACAGGCAAGGCCACGGGGCTGTTTCCTGTCCCACCCGTCGCTGCGCCCCGCCCCCGCGAGACCCGGCCCATTTAATTGTTTCCACTTCCCCTGCAGAGCTCCTCCCCCAAATAAAGACACGTTCTCCAGTAGCTTGTTGAAAAGACGTGCTTGTCATTCTTAATAAACAACTAGAATAAGAATACATAAGAGAAAGAGTGGTATCTTTATATGATACACAAGTGTATGTTACAAGAATTCCATCAGGCACAGGAGCCTCAGTTTTAAGGCCTCAATGTTAGGCCAAAAAAAAAAAAAAAAAAAAAAAAGCATGGTAAAGTTTTTACTTTAACATCTATGTCACTTGTCATAAAGAAGGGTGTAATAGAAATTGTCTTTAATAAAAATCATAATTAAAGTTCCCCTCATTTTTCTTCCATCAAGATGCTAAGTTTATGTTGGAGCATTAAAAAAAAAAAATTGTGGCTCTGAGTGGTCAGTAAAGTTTGCAGGTCCAGAGAGAGAGTCGGCTGGAGATTTCCAGGAGGGTTGATTCATCAGCAGCTCCATCTTCCTTGAGGAAGGGAAGGGCCTATATTTCTTCATACAGTCCAAGTCCCTTTCCCCATGCCCCAGACAAAAGAAAAAAAGAGAAAGGAAAAAGCCAACCACTTCCTAGGTTCTCAGAAAACCCAGATCCCCATGAACCAGGGGTCTGTCCCAGTTTATGAAGATGCAAAGAGGGCAACATTGTCTTTTACATTTTTAACAGAAGTAGCCTGAAAAGTATGGTGACTACAAATTAAAAAAAAAAAAAAAGGAAAAAAAAAAAGAAAAAAGAAAAGGAAAAAATGGAGGCCTCTCCTTTAGTGTAAAAGTCTGTCTGGTTTTTCCTGGATTTTTCCTGTGGCTGAGGCACCTCAGTGCATGGTGGTTGCGTTGGCCACGGCAATGGCTTCTTGAATTTCTCGTATAACCAGGATCCGGGTCAGCATCTGTCCCATCTGTTCTCTGCTGATAGGCTGGACTGAGTACCAGATTGGGCTGTTGGGAGCTACAACTGGCTCAGGTGTCAGGTAAAAGGTGTCATTTCGGCCTTTCACACTCTGGGGGCTGAAGAATAATCTCAGTAAGTAACAGCATAATTTTAACCCTTTCAGTTTTGAACTACTTAAATCTATCTATATCCCATTTGCAGCAGACTTCAGCATCTACAAGACCGAGCTCCAGCTGTTTAATCACATTGTTTTTCAACTCAGCAGGAAAGGCCATTAAACATCTTATCTGGGCTCATTTTGCCTACAGCCTATATACAGTGTTGTATCTCTTCAGTACTCAGTGCACGCCAGCATCATCTACAACCAATCATGCATCCATCCAAAAATTTAGTGAACATGTGTCAGCTCTACACTAGGTACAGATGTTAAGTGGGCAGGGTTCCTGACAAAGTCAATACGAATATGTATGATAAGTAAGTACAAGAGAGGAAATAGCTGAGGACTAAGGTAGGCAACCTGAATATGATTTATTGGAGCTGCTAATGTCCAGAGAAAATGTCCTTGGATGTAAAGCAGGGCTTGCAAAGCAGCAGACACGACCTAGCAATGCCAATGCATTAGCGGATTGATTGTGTGTTATAGAAGAGGATTTACCAACCTATTGTGACAAGAAAACAATCAGAAACCCAAAGGAACACCTCCCACCCCCTATGCTGATGGCACCAGTGACAAGCATTGAGCCAGAGTGGTAGTAGACCATGTTCACTACGTGACTCTAAAGAAAAGAGCTTTTGTACCCTTATGCCTCCTCTGAAAAGTCAGGCCAGAGCCTGTCGCGAGGATGCACACTCAATCCCAGCACTGTCAAAGGCAGACAGATCTCTTGTGAGTATGAGGCCAGCCTGGTCTACAGAATGAATTCCAGGCCACCCAAAGCTACATAGAAGAGACAATGTCTCAAAAGAAGTGGCTATCAGAGTTCATGAAGCCTTTTGTATTATAGTGTTGTGTATAGTACACATGTTGGCAAATCAAACAAACTTTCCTCTTTGGCTAGGTGTGGTGGAACAGACCATTACTTCCAGTACCCATGAGGCAGAGACATTAAAGCCTGTAAAACCCCATAGACTTTCTCATGTCATTTGGGCTGTGCTGTGAGGAACTGTGGAGAAACCTTTAATAAGCTGCTGTAGCCACAGTCACTGTGCCTAACTTCCCCCTGGAGGAACTCTCAGTGATTCCCAGCAGCCACTACCCATAGAAGGTAGACTGTGTGAACTTAAGTCTGAGGCCAACCTAATCCAGGTCAATCTCAGGATAACCTGGGTTATAAATGGTTTGTTTTGGGACTCCAAACAAACAAAAAGTTCTTTCTTTGGCAGTACTGGGGATTCAATTCAGGGCACACCAATCACTCCCTCTAATCCTGAGCAACACCCCTCACTTGTCGTTTATATCTGTGTACGTGTTTATTATTTTTGTTGTTCAAGACAGGGTTTTTCTGTGAAGTCTTGACCGTTCTTTTTTTTTTTTTTTTTTTTGGTTTTTCGAGACAGGGTTTCTCTGTATAGCCTTGGCTGTCCTGGAACTCCCTCTGTAGACCAGGCTGGCCTCGAACTCAGAAATCCGCCTGCCTCTGCCTCCCAAGTGCTGGGATTAAAGGCGTGCGCCACCACCACCCAGCTTCTTGGCCATTCTTGAACGCAGAGATCCATCAGCCTCTGCCTCCAAAGTACTGAGATTTAAAGGAGTGACACACCAAAGTTTATCTTGTCATGAGGAGCCAGTCTCTAGTTCTTTTCTGAAATCAGAAGTTCACGGTCATACTCCCATAAGCACATACATACAGTTAGCAAGTCTCCTTACCATTTGAAGAGGTAGAAATCGTAGAGCTTGATGGGACACCTTAATGGGTTCTCTGGATTTTCGGTCTGTTCTGCATACATGTCATCTGTAACTATTGAAAAACAAACAAACAAACAAAAAAGTTCAATTCCCAGGATCCAACAGGAAGAAAAAGAAAACTGTTTCAAGTTATGCTCTGATCACCTGTAAGGTGGCATCTGTGCAAGGACAAGCATGCGTGTGGGCGTAAACAAACAAACACACAGGACAGACCTGGCACGGTAATGCAAACCTACATACTAGCTTTAGGCATTCAGCTACCTAACAAAGAAATACTGGGTTAAGAAGAAAGGGATGAGGAGCAGACAGTGCTGGGGGAAAAGCTATGTTCCCAGGGCACACTTCATTCTATGACAACTGTCTACAGCTTTAGGCCAAGAAAAAGAAAGTAGATAATTTCTGCCCAGACAACCTCAACCTCCCACAGGACAAAGTCAGCGGAGAGCAGGCATTTTTGGCTGTTATTCCTATGTCCAGCCCCCACCTTTCTGGCCAGTCTGATGTATTCCAAGGGCCTTCAGGTAGCGGATACTCGTGCTTTTATCCTTAGGATTTGAGGGGCTCTTCTTTGTCTGTCGGAGGACCTTGGAGAAAGCCAGCTTCATGTGCTGATCTACTGTCTTCAACAGGAAGTACCTGGATCACAAGTACAAGCAAGGCAAAAAGAGGGATGCCAGGAGGATAGGATAACTCACCTTCTGCTCATCAGTGACTCAAACGAACCAT
Organism: Arvicanthis niloticus; assembly: GCF_011762505.2. Taxonomy (NCBI): domain Eukaryota; kingdom Metazoa; phylum Chordata; class Mammalia; order Rodentia; family Muridae; genus Arvicanthis; species Arvicanthis niloticus. The sequence continues at coordinate 28,729,312 of NC_047678.1, read as the reverse complement.
TCCCCACTTCCATCATCTAGGTAGGGTCATGTCCAAGCATATTGTCCACAGAAAGAACCACATGAATATAAACTGAAGGGGGTCTGGCAAGGCTGTTTGCACCTTACCATTATTCACTACGCAGAAATGTAGCCAACTGGAACTCAAACTAGCTCAAAATTTCTCAAATGTATCAGAGGAATATAGAAGTCCTCCTGGTTTCCCAGTCTTCATCGGGTAGCTGCCAGTAGTAGCTCCTAGAGTACTTACTTGGTGTTAAAGAACATGAGGGTGGTCAGCAGTGTGGAAGGGGAATGTGCCCCAAGCTGCTTGCATTCCCACAGCATCTCTTCAGTCACGTGGCTGGGCAGAACATAGCCTAGGTGGAACAGAACACCACTGCAACAACTGGATGACAGAGGTCCACAAACACTAGGACCAGAAGGGACAAGGACTACACATGGACAGTCTTAATTAGGGCAAATACCACTAGGGTGTAGTTAAATAATCTAGAGCTAGTTAAAACAGATCCAGGGTTGGAGAAATGGTTCATAGGTTAAGAGCACTGACTCCTCTTCTAGAGGACCCTGGTTCAATTCCCAGAACTCTCATGGCAGCTCACACTTGTCTGTACCTCCAATTCCAGGGGATCAGACACCCTCAACAAAAACATACATGCAAGCAAAACATCAATGCCCATAAAAAATAAAAAGAAATTATTAAAAAGAAGAAAAGTTAGAGAGATGTCGCAGTGGTTAGAGCCGACAGTGGTGAAGAGCACTGACTGCTCTTCCAGAGGTCCTGAGTCCAATTCCCAGCACCCACATGGTGGCTCACAACCATCTACACTGGGATTTGATGCCCTCTTCTGACATGAAGGATATATCCAGATGGAAAACATACATACATATATATATATATATATATGTAAAACAACAAAAACACAGATCCCTGGGTTATAATCTAATTTCTGTAGTAGGCCCTGATAATGACTACTTGTTTCTAATTAAGTTTCATAATGACAGAAAACTGTTGCTACTTAAAATTTTTCTTCCTACTTGCCCCCAAGATGATTAGCATAAAAGGACTGTGATTAAGGAAGTAAATGACTTAAAGCTACAACCCAAGCTCTGCTTCCATGCTCTTTACGTCTTTATTTTATGCAGATGAGTGTTTCACCCTGTGCATGTGTGTGAATCCTGTGAATGCCTGGTGCCTGTGAAGGTCAGGAGATGGTATCTGATCCTCTGGAAGTGGAGTTACAGATGGTTGTGAACTACCACGTGGTTGTGGCTGGGAGGTGATCTGGGTTCTCTGCAAGAGCAACAACAAGTGCTTATAATAACCCATGAATTATCTCTCCAGCCCTTAGACCATATTTTTAGGGTGCTACGGCACAGAGACTTGGAACATATATACCTTATACATCTACTACCTCTGGTTAGCAAGGCAATTTTATGAATAAAAGAGAAGACTGATACTTAAATTACTACAAGTTTCCTCCAAAATAGCACTTATTACTAATACCCAAGTAAACTTACAGCTACAGGGTTTGGAAAGGGCAACAGTCTGAACCTGAAAAACTACCAACACACCATTTGATTTGACAACTATGGCACCTTCATGTGCTCAAGTCCTTTAAAGATGTGCAAGTATTTGTATACTGGGGACATGTTCAGCAGGTGAACTGCCACAGTCTACATCTCCAAAGACTTTTAAAACGATACAGTCAGGAAAGTGAGGTAACACTTCAAGAATTAAAAACAAAACCAAAACAAAAGTAAAACTATTACTATTTTAAAGCACATTTATTTCTTAAAGACATAGCATAGTAGCAATGGGAATTGCTTTGTTTCCCAGACATATCTGAAACTCTTTCAACAAAAGATGATCAGCACAACATAGCCCTCGCCTCAGGAAAAGCCATCTCATAAGAGCAGTTTCAGCAAAATGACTACATATTTACTCTTCTTGGATTACTTTGCCATCAAAACTCTCAGCTCTTGCTGCATCCTACCTGCCTGGGCACTGCCATGTTCCTTGCCTTGATAATGGACTGAACCTCTGAATCTGTAAGCCAGCCCCAGTTAAATGTTGCCTTGGTCATGGTGTCTATTCACAGCAGTAAAACCCTAACTAAGACAGAAGTTGGTACCAGAGACTGGGGTATTGCTGTGATAGGCTGACCATGCTTTTGTTTGGAAGAATGTGGATTTTGGGACTTTGGATTTGGAAAGCAGTGAAATCCTTTAAGTGGGGGGTCAATGAGCTATCCTAGTAGAAATATGGAAAACTTTGTTTCTGAGAGTGACTTGAACAGTGCAGACCTGACCCAAGAGGTTTGAGTGGAGAAGACTTTCAGTATGTGGCCTAGAGACTGTTTTTGTGATATTTTGGTGAGGAATGTGGCTGCTTTTTGCCATATTCTGAGGAGTTTATCTGAGGCTAAGATAAAGAGATTTAGATTAATTGCTTTGAAAGAGTAAGTCTCAAAACCGTCTGGAATAAGTTCTGTTGTGTGGTTACTAAAGTTCACTATTATAAAAAAAGGAAAAATACAAAATCTGTGGCTCAAGGGACACCAACAAGTAGAATGAAGCTGAATTCTATGTTCTAGGAGATAACAGATTAAGGGGTGGGACCTTGGGGCACGATCACACCCAGCTAACTTTAGGTCCAGGCATGGTTGCTACTCACCTTTAATTTTAGGAGACAAACCCAAGCAGATCTCTGAGTTCAAGGCCAGCCTGGGACAGAGCAAGTACTAGGTGAAAAAAAAAAAGCTTAAGTCCAGGCATGGTGGTACACACCTTTAATCCCAGGAGACAGAGCCATGCAGATCTCTGAGTTCAAGGTCAATCTACAGAGCAAGATCCAGGACAGCCAAGTTTAGGCCATGAGGGAGTTGGAAACCAGAAAGCCGGTAATAATGGGTCAGGTTCCAGCCACAGGAAGTAAAACTCCACAGCTTTGGCCTTGTGGCTCTGGCTTTAGAGCCAAGAACAGAAGGGACTACTGGGACAATTGCTGCTGGTCAGCTGGAGCTGAGAAACTAGTGGTGACTGAGACCAGCATCACTGAGGTGAAATCTTCTGGGAAGTGTTTTCTGAGAGCACAAAGAAGCTATGCTCCAGAGATAGCAGAAGTTGTACCTTATGCTGCACCTGTACTTGGTAAAGTGTAAGTCACCCAGGTGTTATTGGTTTTGAAGGCATGAAGGGGTCATAAGAACAGCTGAGGCTTGGCACTGTGAGAGGCCAGGGAAGGACACTGAAGAAGGTGTAGCCTCAGTTATAGATGATGGCCCAAGACTGAAAGGGGTCATGCAAAGGAGCTGAGACTTGGCACCACAAAGAGAGCCTATCAGAGGCTATGAGAGGTGAGGCCTAGTTACAATATAAGACCCCAGTGTCTTGGGGATGCCAGCATCAGGGAATGATCCCCGGGAAAAGCAGTAGCAGTGGAGTGGATCAACCCGAGCTTAGAGTACTACAGAGGGCAGAGCTGAAGAAGTGATGCCAGCCCTTTGGAGAAGCCCAGAAGATCATGTGTGGATCCCAGACATTGAAACAAGAAGCTGTAACATTGAAGTTGTCTTGGAGACCCCAAGATTTTTGAGATGCTAGAGCTGTGGGCTATCTGTTGAGGAAAGCTACTAACAGAGAGTGGAGCCAGCCCAGGAGAAAAGTTTGTTACAAGTTACAATCAAAACCAAAAAGGAATGGGAGATCTGAAGACTACTTTAACATAAGATATGGATGCTGCCATGCTCCTGGCTTGGTGACAATGGACTAAGCCTACGAACCTGCAAGCCAGCCCCAATTAAATGTCATCCTTATAAAAGTTGCCTTGGTCTTGGTGTCTGTCCATAGCAGTAAAATCCAAACTAAAACAGCTGGCTCAGTGGTTAAGAGCACTGACTGCTTTTGCAGAGGTCCTGAGTTCAATTCCCAGCAACTACATAGTGGCTCATAACCATCTGTAATGGGATCTGATGCCCTCTTCTGGTGTGTCTGAAGACAACTACAGTGTATTCATATATACAATAAATAAATAAATAAATAAATAAATAAATAAATTTCTTTAAAAAAAAAAAAAAGTAAACAAGTTGATGTCAGACACATTTGTCTCCTTCCACCATCAGGGTCCTAGAAATCAAATTTCAGTCCTCAGGTTTGGAGTTAAGTGCATTTACCCACTGAGCCAGGTTCCAAATAGGAGGGTTTTTTTTTGTTTCAGTAGGACCAAGAATACAAAAAGACTCAGTAGATAAAGCACTTGCCTCACTGGCCCAACAAGTTCCACCTGTAAGATGCACCAGTGCAAGAACAATCCCTGCAGAGAGTCCTGACATCTAATCTTACCCTAGGCCTTGTGTGTGTGTATGTATATACAAACAAGACAGTAAAAATAAGTAAAATAAAAACAAAAAAGTTTTAACAAATGCTGCTCCAGGATTAAAATTCAGGTAATCCACATGGACTTACACGTCCAAATTGTTTCAGTAAATAAAAGTTGTATAAAAATTTAATAAGCCGGGCAGTGCTGGCAGACGCCTTTAATCCCAACACTTGGGAGGCAGAGGCAGGCAGATCTGAGTTCACTGCCAGCCTGGTCTACAGAGTGAGTCCTAGGACAGCCAGGGCTACACAGAGAAACCCTGTCTCGGAAAACCAAAAAAAAAAAAAAAAAAAAAGAATATAGCCAGGTGGTGATGACACATGCCTTTAATCCCAGCACTAGGTGGATCTCTGTGAGTTTAAGGCCGATCTCCTCTATACAGTGAGTTCCAGAACAGCCAAATCTACACAGAAAAACAGTCTCAAATTCCCATACCAACCTCCAAAAAAATAAACTAATGAAAGCTCTGTGGGAACTGGGCTAGCCCCACAGTAGAATATTTACTTAGTATGCAGGAAGACAAGCAAACCCCCAGCACTCCAATTACAGAAGAAAACCAATCAAATAATACATTTACAAATACATGTTTAGAAAGACCCCCCCCACCCCACCCCCAGCCAGGCGGTGGTGGTGCAAGCCTTTAATCCCAGCACTTGGGAGGGAGAGGCAGAGGCAGGCGGATTTCTGAGTTCGAGGCCAGCCTGGTCTACAGAGTGAGTTCCAGGACAGCCAGGGCTACACAGAGAAACCCTGTCTCGAAAAAAACCAAAAAGACCCCCCCCCCCAAGGGTCTCAATTTGTAGTAGGTATTGGCTGTCCTGGAACTGGCTACTGCCTAGAGACTGGCTTCAAACTTCAGAGATTTGCTTGCCTCTTCAAGGTGTGCTACTGTAACAGCATACAAAATTTTAAAAATGGATGCATGCATGCACGTATGTGTTCATGTTCATGTGTGTATGGGTCCAAGTGTGTATATGTTTGTGGGATGAAGAAGACAATCTCTGGTATCATCTTTGAGAATGTGTGTTATCTCCTTTATAACAGGATCTCTCATTGGTCTAGAAATCACCAATTAGGCTGGAAAGATTAGGTGGAAAGTACCAGGAATCCTCTGTCTTCCTAGCAAAGGGTTACTAGGACACATTACCATGACCTGGTGCTCTTAAGAGGGTTCTGGAGTATTAAAGTCATGTCCCTATATTGGCAAGGTAAGTGATTTATCAACTGTGTCATCTCCACAGCCTTACAAAGATTCCAACCCCTATTCTTTGATACATAACACCCTCTCCCCAACCCCCTTTCTCTCACACACACTTACTTTATGTGTGTCTGTGTTTGTCTGCATTTACAAGTAGGTGGGGCTTCAGATCCCCTGTTAAGAGCAGTAAGCACTTTTTAAAACCATTTACCCGTCTCTCCAGTACTCTCCAATGTCTGATTTCATTTTGTGGTTAATGGGGTAATTTTTGAACATAAGGCCAAATGCATGTAGGCAAATACTATTTATTTAGTTAGGTGATCCTGTCTCTACTTGAAAAGTACTCAAGATTATGAGCATGAATCATGTCTAATTTAATTCTGTTAAGATTATTTTGCAAGCGCTGGAGAGATGGCTCAGCGGGGTTAAGAGATTGCTCTTTCAGAGGTCCTGAGTTTAATTCCCAGCAACCACATCTGTAATGGAATCTAATGCCCTCTTCTAGTGTATCTGAAGAGAGCAAAGTGTACTTACATACATAAAATAAATCTTTTTTTTTTTTAAAAAGATTATCTTGCAATAATTAAGTTAAAATTTTGAGTTACAAGTATTATATATCACCATGGTGGTTGCAAACTCATAGGTTCAGTTGATCTTCCTGTCTTAAGACTCCAAAGTAGTACAGTCTACAGACATGTATACACTGATTATAGTCTTTTTTTCCTCTTAAACTTTTTCATTTTATGGGTATGGGTGTTTTGCCTGCATGTATGTCTGTGTATCACATGCATATTTGATACCTACAGAACCCAGAAGAGGGCATTGAATCTCCTATAACTAAAGTTGCAGACAGTTGTGAGCCACCATGTGGGTGGTGGGAACTGAACCTAGGTCCACTGTAAATAGAGCAAGTACCTTCAACAACTGAGCTACCTCTCAAGCCCCAATTTGTTCAAGTTACTAACTTTTCTCCCAGATTGTGCTTCTGGTATTATCTTAAAAAGTCACCACCAAATAACAAAGATTAAATGATTTTCCCCTGTTAATTCATATGCATGCCTGGATGTGCATGTATAGAGGCTGCAAATTGAAATGAAGTGTATTAATTGCTCTCTACATTATATTTTGAAACAGTGTCTCCTTTATTATTTATTTATTTATTTATTTGTTTGTTTGTTTGTTTATTTAGGTCTTTCCAGACAGGGTTTCTCTGTGTAGCCCGGGCTGTCCTGGAACTCACTCTGTAGATCAGGCTGGCCTCGAACTCAGAAATCCACCTGCCTCTGCCTCCCAAGTGCTGGGATTAAAGCTGTGTGCCAACACTGCCCGACACGGTATCTCCTTCTAAACCTGGAACCCACCAAAATTCAGCTACACTTGTTTTCACATAGTGTTAGAAGTATGAACTCAGGTCTACATGCTTGTGCACCAAGCAGTTGGCTCCTGAGTCATCTTCCCAGCCTATTTTTTTTTTTTTTTTTTTTTTTTTTTAATTTTACTATTTAACAAGAATGGGTGTTTTGCCTTCACCTATGTCTGTGTACTACACGAGTATCTTGTGATTAAGAAGTCCAGCAGACGGTATCAGATTCTCCCTATAAGACATAAATCTGTTTTACATTTAAGCCTGTGATTAATCTTCAGTTAATTTTGTGAAAGTTTTATGCCTGAGTTTAAATTGACTTTTCTGAATATGAATGTCTAGTTCTACCTTCATTTATTGAAATGACTATCTTTTGTCAAATGGAGTTTCTCTTCTATCAAAAGTTAAATTTATCATATTTGGATAGTTCTATTTCTAGAAACTAGAAATGGTTGACAGCCATGTAATTTCAGTTCCAAGGCCAGGTGTTGGATCCAGTGGAACCTGAGTTACAGATGGTTCTGAGTTACTATGTGGGTGCCAGGACTAGAAGATGGGTCCTCTGTAAAAACAAGTACTCTAACCACTCTCCAGCTGCTCAGCAACATGTTCTGATAGCTTGTAATGACGGTCTAAGCTTCACTGTTTCCTTCGTTTTTTTTACTCAGATAATGGTATCATAATTTCACCCACTCTGGTCTTAGCCTTTTGACTCAAAGCAATCTTCCTGTTTTAGGCTCCCAATGACAGGTGTATTCTATTATTCCTGGTAATGACTCTTAATTAATAAATTTGGACAAGTGGAAAAGTTGGTAGTAATTACATGATGACCAGTTCTGCAAGCCCCATGTGTCACAGCCATGTAGGGACCAGCAAGGGTCTCTGGTGAACACTGCCTTTCCTAACAGAGAAAGCACCAAAGACTCATGCTATTGCTTGTGAATCATCGTCCCTTTCCTCCCACTGTAACTGCAGCCAGCCAAAGATGCCATCTATATTTTTGTTCTCTGTGTGTGTGTATGCATTTTTTATTTTTGAAGTGAAGCCTTGGCTGGCCTGGAAACTTGTAGAGATCCATCTGACTCTGTGTCCTTGCTGGTGTGTATTGGCCATACCCAATTTAGCTACTAATCCTCTTAAAGCCCAAGTGGAGGGCTGGAGAGATGGCTGGCTCAACGGGTAAAAGCACTGAGTGTTCTTCCAGAGGATCGAGTTTCCCAGAAATGACATGGCAGCTCACAACTCTCTGTAACTCCAGTTCCAGGGGATCAGACCCTCTCCAACAGACAGATACACATGCAAGATACCAATTCTGATTTAAAAAAGAAAAGAAAAAACATTCAAAGACTAGGGTAACTCTTACCAAGTGGAGTGACCCGGGGCTGTACATCCTTCAGAACTTCATGTAACCATTCGGTGAAACGAACATAATAAAGATCAGAAAATATGTCATCTACTCTTCCATTTTCAAAAAGATACTAAAAGAAAAGTAATTGACAAATGTTACCAGTGGTGTTTTGAGTACAACCTTTGAAAAATAAAACACATTTTTTTTTACCAACACCACTGTCTTACCCTACCCATTCTTTCCAACAAATACAAAAAGTAGTAAGTCAGAAGAATCATCTAGCTTGTGTCATTTCCATAGCACACCTTAAATGACACGAGCAGATTCCTATGTTACTAAGGGCTGAGTCAACGAGGGATCTTTTGTGAATTCATGGTAGCAAATACCATGGGGAAGGGGGCTAAAACATGGCTCAGCAATTAAGAGCACTGAGGCTCAGTTCCCAACATCCACACAGCCACTACTGCATGTAGTTGCTCATGCCTAGTCACACATATATATGAAATAAAATGTATCTAAAATTAGAAAAAGCAGGAATTGAACTGAGAGATTTATTTGCCTCTACACAAACCCCACCCACTTCCAGCCCCTTGCTGGTATTAAGGGCAGGGACTACCATGTCCAGTTTTAATTCTGTTTAAATTTATGTATGTGTTTCTGTATGTATACCTGGTACCCCTGGATGTTAGAAGAAAGCATTTGATCTCCTAAAACAGAAGTTAGGGATGGTGTGAACTACCATGTGGATGCTGGAAACTGAACACAGGTCCTCTGTAAGAGCAGTAAGTATTCTTAGCTCTAGCCCCAGCACATGCAAGTTTTTTAATTTCCTTTTTTGTAAAGGAGATTACAATACTATAGCAGCCTTCTATGAACAGAGACAGCACATAAAATAACTCAGGTAGTTCTTTCTGGGTAGGATCAGAAGGAAAAAGGAATGAATAAAGGAGGCTGACTTCTCTCAGAAGCAGGCCACAGTTGAGTTCCAACAAACAAGTCTTTGAGCATCACACTGTGATGTTCTACTCTAGAGCCTTAGGGTTTGAAGAAATCTACTTCTCCCCCAACTCTTGTCTCCATATCCCTCTGTTGTTATCCTTCATCTCATATCCCCAGAAAAACCATATGTATACAACTTTAGTCATATTCCTTCAAACAAATATTTTGTATTAATGTAAGGTACAGCAAAACCTATTCTTGAGCACTAGATTTTGAATAACTTAATAAAAACTATACATATTAACAAAATGCATTAAATAAATGCTTTGTAATTAAAGAAGAAAGTTACTTTACATAATGAGTTCTGTGAATCAAATTCGGGTAACCAGGCTTGGAGAGCAAGCATTTTCATGGGCTGAGCCACTTCACTGGACCTCATTAAATATATTTTAACTCATGGTTTTCTAGGTGGAATTATACATACTTACTTGCATATAGTCTTTTTTTAACGTGAACATCTAAGCCTTTAAAAAAAAGTTGGCCAATGGAGTCTATGCCTTTAATCAAAGAACTTGGGAGGCAGAGGTGGGCTGATCTCTAGGTTTCAGGACAGCCAGGGGTATGTAGACAATTCCCGTCTCAAAAAAAAAAACCAAAAAATCCCAAACAATCGGCAGGATCCATGTAGCCTTGGCCAGCAGGACTCAAAGATAAGCCTGCCTCTGCCCCACGTGCTGGGATTAAAACTGTGCCACCAGTTTTTTTCTCACTTGTCATTTAAGTAACCTAGGCTAAAGTGAAAGCATTCAGTGGGAACCCAGTTCAAACATGATCACGTGAAGATCTGTTTCCTACCTTCTGTATACACAAGAAAATGTAGTAGAGTACATCTGGGTCATAGGGTTCCCCTTCTCCATTCCGAGCTTCTCGTGTCATTAAACAAAGGCCATAATTCAATTCAGCCACAGCAGAGGAGATGAGATCTTCTTGGAATCGTAGTAACTGGCGCCCTGCAACACAAATCCTAAGGGTGAGTGGGAGTCCTGGCCACAGTGATGTCCTAACTGGTTACTACATTGTTGAAAGGAGGGCTCAAAGAGGACACTGCCCACCAGGGTTCAGGCTAGGAATGTCCATTCACATCTGTGATCAGAACTTCCCTATTAATGCACTAACATATGCTATTACACCAACAAGTTCTTTTCTATAAGAGTCAAGAAATATAAGTAGGAAAACCCCAGCAACCACACTAAATGAGCCCAAACCAAGACAAGTTTAAATATAACCCTCTGGCACCTCCCAGGTCTTCCCAGAAGCCATTCTTCCGTGGTGCCTTTTGTTGATGCTAGAAACAAACAGATCTCAAAATCTGGTCTTGGGCCATCCTATAAATCCTGCTCATTTCATGATGTGAAGACTGCACACTGTTCATCATGACACAAAGTATACTTCCAAGTATATTCTCCTTAAAGCCAGGAGTGCTACCTGCCTGCATTCTGTTTTCCTTGTACTTACATTTTGACACACCCCATCATCCTCTCCCTCCCAAACACTCACTCCCAATAGGGGCCAATCTGTTTTGAGCATCCTTTTCTAGTTCAGCATTCTTGGTCTGAGCCCAGTTTTTCCATACTTCAAGCCCTTCTTCTGGCTTCAAAGAATTTGGAAGCAAAAGCTCTGGTGAAGGCTGTGGTTGTGACTGTGGCTCAACTTCAGCAACCTGAACAGTCTGTGCCTGTGAGAGGGAAACCATTACAACTGTCAGTATATGTCATTAGGACCTTTGCTAAAAATACCAGAAAATGAAACTTAACTGCTTATTCAATTGGGAAAAACAATACCAACAACAAAAACCAACTCTTCCTGCTGTCCTGTTTTCATGCTTTGGAGAGTTTATTTGGCTACAGGGACAGCAAAGGCAGCAATGTAATAACTAAGCACACCTCAGCTCAAACTGTACCAGTTCTCACTGAATGTGTTAATTATATTTTAAATTGTTATGAGCGTGTATATGAATGTATGTGGGTGCATGCCATTGGTGTGCCTGTGGAGGTCAGAAAACAACTTGTGGAAGCTAGTTCTCTTTCCACTGTATGGTCCTGAGGGACTGAAAGGACTGACTTGAGGATGTCAGACTTGGAACAAGTGCAGTTACCCACTAAGCCATCTTGTTAGCCCTTGATTCTCATTTCAAACTACCAAGGATGGCAATACACGATTGTACTACCAGTACTTTGGAGGCTGAGGCAGGGTACAGGGTCACCTCAAGTTTAAGACCAGCCCAAGCTTTATGGCAAATCCAAAGCCAGCCAGGGCTTTAAGTAGGACTTGGTCTCAAAAAAGAAGAAAAGAAGAAAGAGCTGGGCAGTGGTGGTGCCATCCTTACTCCCAATACTCAGGAGGCAGAGGCAGGCAGAACTCTATGAGTTCAGTTCAAAACGAGTTCCAGGACAGCCGGAGCTATACAGAGAACCTCTCTGGAACTGCCCCCACACCACATCCTGCTGAAAAACAGCCAAGAAAACCAAACACACATAAAAGAAAACAAAAAATCTACAACACTAATACTGCAAACTGCCCAAAGGGCAGAGGCCAAGTCTCAATCTTTTAAAAACTACCTAAGACAGACAGGCAGTAGTGGCACAAGCCTTTAACTCCAGCACCTGTGAAGCAGTGGCAGTCGGATCTCTGTGAGTTCCAGGACAGCCAGAGATACACAGTAAAACCCCATCTAGAAAAACAAAAAAACTCCCTAAGAAAATAAATCTAAATAGAAGTTAATTTTCAAACACTGCTTCAAAACTTCATTATGCAAATAAAACACTTAGGCATTTTATTAAACTGTTTATAAAGTGACTGAACACATCTGGCTGGAACCTGAGAAAGCTCTATTCCCAGACTATGATCTGAGTGATCGTCCATGAGGAGAGACTGGAATCCACAGCAGTAAGGCTGGAGTAGAACATAGGTGAGTGCTTGGTTTGCAACTTATGCAGTACCCTTAGAGGCAGTGTCCAGCACCTTAGGAGACTGGATATGGTAGCTCCTCCTACCTGCAATCCAAGATGTGCAAAGGTAGAGGCTGCAGAAGTAGAAGCAAAGGGTCACCCTGAACTAACAGCAAGTTTCAGGAAAACCCCATCCAAAACAAGTTTTCCTGTTGAGGTGGAATGATACAAGCCTCTAATCCTAGCATGGGGGAGTTGGGGGGAGGGAAGGAGCAAATGTTCCCAAGATTATTTTAGTCTAGAAGAATCATTCACAAAGACAAGACAAATAGTGAAGACATTGTTGCCATTGTAAAATAAAAGGAAAAACTTCAGAATCTTCATGGATGATTTTCTAGTTTATAAGATCATTGTATTTTTTCAGACCGAACAGGTTTAGACTGACCTTAAACTCTTGATCCCTAAGTGGCTCTGAAACTACAGGCACATGACACCATACTAGCTACAAGTTCAAACAGTATTTTCACCCCTAAGAACATGATCCATCCTCATTATTGACACCCACCTCGCCTCCCCCCGTTTTGTTTTGTTTTTTTGAGACAGGGTTTCTCTGTGTAGCCCTGGTTGTCCTGGAACTCACTCTGTAGACCAGGCTCAGAGATTTGCCTGCCTCAAGTGCTGAGATTAAAGTCACGTGCCACCAATCTCAACTGGTTGGTCTCTCTCTATAGTCGCGGCTGTCCCTTAACTTGGTATGCAGACTAGACTGGCTTGGACTCACAGAGGTCTTTCTGCCTCTGCCTTCTGAGTGCTGGGATTAAAAGTGTGCACCACAATGTCCAGCCTTTCTTCAGTCCTCTTAGAACTATCAGGCACACACAGTGTGTGAACAGACATGCATGTAGGCAAGACACTCATACATATAAAATAAAGTTTAAAAAGAACAAAAAGAGGGGCTGGGGAGATGAACCAGTACCCACGTAAAAATGCCAGGTGTGGCCAAGAATGTCTGTAACTCCAACAAGAATCCTAGGGAACTCAATGGTAATCATCCTAGCCCAAAATAATAAACTTTAGGTTTAGTGAGATATCCTGTCTCAGGGGAATAAAACTTAAAGAGTGACCGAGTAAGCAGAACCACTGTTCTTTGTCCTCCTAAGATGTGCACATGGGTGTATGTATCCCAATGCACACTACACACACACACACACACACACACACACACACACACACACACAAATCTTTTGAGCACTACTTTGATCGTAGCACTTCAGGAGGTAGAAGCAGACAGATCTCAGAGTTCAAGGCTAGCCTTTTCCCTCCCTTTTCTAAGTGTTAGGATTTCAGGTGTGCTCTACCATACCCAAGATCCTTTTTGTGTTTTCTAACATTTCTGTAATGGAAGAATAGTTCACAAATGTTCCTTTCCCCCAATCAAGAACTGTGGTAAGGCAGCTGGAGAGCTGACTCAGCAGTTAAGAACACTAGCTTAAGAGTGTGGCACACACCTTTCATCCCAGCACTCAGGATGCAGAGGCAGGCAGATACTGCGCTCAAGGTCAACCTGGTCTACAGATTATGTTCTAGGACAGCCAAGACTACACAGAGAAACCTATCTTGAAAAACAAAACAAAAACAAAAAAAAAAAAATTAAAATAATAAAGTAAAGAAAGACAAAAACACTGACTGTTCTTCCAGAAGACCCAGGTTCAATTCCCAGTACCACAATGGCAGCTTACAACCAACCATCTGTAACTCCAGTTACAGGGGATTTTACATCCTCTTCTGGGTACACAGGCAACACTCACACATGGTGTAGAGAAATACATACAGACCAAACACTCATATACATAAAATAAAAATAAGTTAATCAGCCAGACACTTGTGGCCCACACCTTTAATATCCCAGAGGCAGAAGGAGGTGGATTTCTGAATTCAAGGGCAGCCTGGTCTATGAGTAAATTTCAGGATAGTCAGGGCTATATAAAGAAACCATCTCAAAAAGACAAACAAAAAAGGAAAAACAAAACAAAACATGACTTAACAACAAAAACAACTGAAGCCAGATGCAGTGGTGTACACACATTTGGCCTCAAGTATTTGAGAGGCTATAAGGCAAGAGAGCTAGTTACACCTCAATAGAAAAATGGATAAAAGTAGAGATAGTTTTCTACAGATAACACTTAGAGTAAAACAGATTGGGTTAAAGTGCAGTCAAGAGTGGAAGGCTTCTCTATTGAACACAGTTAGAAGACAGAAACAAAGAAGGAAGGCTTTCAGAAATGGCACCACTTTTCCCAACTCACTGTAACTGGAATTCAATGCTTTCTCACCAGCTCTTCCTGAGGGTCAATTCACAACACAACTGTCTTCCCCACAAACTATTAAGTGGTATAAACATAAAGGAAACTGTCTTGTTCTGTTTTAGACAGTCTTGCTATGCGGCCTAGGCTGACCATTAAGAACCTGTGATCCTACTCACTCATTTTCTGAAGTGCTATATTATGCAGATATGTGCAACAATGGACCAGTTGCTATTTATTTTTGCCATTTTTCCTCACCTTTGTTTTCTAAGACAAAGTATCATTATGTGTGGCCATGGATGGCTTGGAACTTGCCAAGAACAAGCTGGCCCTGAATTCAGTGATTTACCTGCCTCTGCCTCCCAAGTGCAGGCATTACAGGTGTATACCCCCACATCCAGCTCCTTCCAATAGATCTACTAAGAGGTATTCTTATATCTATTTATACCATATTCAAAGATAACTAAAGGAAAAAAGCTATCTATCTTACAAGCTCTCTACCAGGAATTTACTACTTGTGTGCTAAATTAATGGTTCAACTACAGCTGTAAATACAAGTAACCTATGAACAGTAAGTAACACTTTGGGGTCTTCCATTCTTCATAGCATTAACTTTACTCATCATAACAAGATATTACAAAGAAATATTATAGGCATCTGTGATGGTTTGTATATGCTTGGCCCAGGGAGTGGCACTATTAGAAGATGTGGCCTTGTTGGAGTAGGTGTGTCACTGTGGGTGTGGGCTTAGGACTCTCATCCTGCTGCCTGGAAGTCAGTCTTCCACTAGCAGCCTACAGATGAAGATGTAGAACTCTCAGCTCTGCCTGTACTATACTCACATCTAGATGCTGTCATGCTCACACCTTGATAATGGACTGAACCACCTCTGAACATGTAAGCCAGCCCCAATTAGATGTTGTCATTTATATAAGACTTGCCTCTCCGGGCAGTGGTGGTACACACCTTTAATCCCAGCACTTGGGAGGCAGAGGCAGGCGGATTTCTGAGTTCCAGGCCAGCCTGGTCTACAGAGTGAGTTCCAGGACAGCCAGGGCTATACAGAGAAACCCTGTCTCGAACCCCCCCCCCCCAAAAAAAAGACTTGCCTCGGTCATAGTGTCTGTTCACAGCAGTAAAACCCTAAGACAGCATCCTACCCAAATATTCTCTAAATTACCGATCATTTTGCTGAATTCCAAGAATGATAACCACCTCATCTACTGTTTCTCTCTCTTCCTTCCTCCATACACTATCATTGTCGCAACAATCATGATGGAATAATTCAGACACTATAGGTGAGTTCTATGTTACACTGGAACCCAAGGAAGCAAAATACCCTAAAAGTTAGATTAAGTCTTACTTACTGAACAAGTGACCTGCAGCTGCTGCTGCTGCTGCTGTGGTGGTGGTGTCTGTTCTTGTGCAGTTTGCTGTTGTGGCTGCTGCTGTGGGTCCCATATATGTACAGTCTGAGCCGTATTCTGGTATGTGCCTGCTACAGCCTGCACAGCCACTGGAATGTGGATGTTGCCATTCATGAACTGTGCTGGAAAGAGAGAGTTTGCAAGGGTCTGCACTACCTCTTCATGGGAGTTTTTCACTACAGATGTGGTGCCCACCATCTTCTCCTTGTCATCCTCCAGCTTTACAGCTGCCAGGGCCGTGGGTGAGCCACTGACATGAACCGCGTTGTAGGCTTCCTGGGGAATGGCAATGTGGGTAATGCTCTGCTGCTGAGGGTCCCCCCGGGGCTGGGCAGAATAAACAGGGATGGTCCAAGTTTCTCCTGTAGGGCTAGTTATGGTCCCAGTGGCACTGTACAGGTGGGCACTGTCTACTGTCAGTAAGTCTGGCCTCAAAGACACATAACTCTGTTGCTGGCCTTGTGGAATGGCCAGCACGGTGGCCACTGGCTGCCCTGAGATGGCGTAGGACACGGTGATGGGCATGTCCACTTTGCGTTTCTTCACCGGCTGAAGGACACTGGCTGTGCCAACCCTCCGTTCCCCTTCCCTGGGTGAGCCCTGCTGGGATGGTGGTGGGGAAAGAGCACCCACAGTCTGAATTTGAATCTGCTGGCCCCCAGCAAGAGATTGGCCAGCCACCAACTGAGCCTGGATTTGTTGATGTGGGATATGCTCCTCTGGGATTTCTGCAGCCTGGATCTGCTGGGCTGCCTGCACGTGCTGCACCTGGATCTGGGCTGCTTGCAGCTGCGAGGGGCTGGGGCTCTGCAGAGATGGAGTCTGGATGGAGGGGGCTGCAGACTGTGGTGCTTGACCCTGGATCTGCACCTGGACCTGGATGGGTTGCTCAGTAGGCTGGTGAACGGTGAACTGCGGGGAAAGTTGCTGAGCTGAGACCTGTTGTGGAGACTGCTGTACCTGCACCTGTACCTGCAGGAACAAGATTTATCAGTGAGAAAAAGCAGGTAGCACGAAAATCCAGCTCCCAAAAGAAAACTCTTTGGCAGGACACTGTGTAATGTGAATAAGGGGAACTGTATCAGTCAATGCTTCTACAGTCATGATTCCTCAAACCAAATTTGACATCACACTGAATTGACTGTGAGATATATCCATCCCAGAAGTAAGACAATATGATCAACAGGGAACAAGAAAAAAAGATTACAACTTTCTTTTCTTGGTTCTTTGTACATTAATAAAGTGGTATAAGCACACACCTAAAGTGCATGTTTTCATTTATTAGGGTTTGAGTGTTGGCTCAGTGTCAAATTATAGAAATTAAAATTTTATGTATGACCCGAAGAGATGGCTCAGTGATTAAAAGTACTACTGGTTGTTCTTACAGGACTCAAACTCTATTCCCAACAGCGCAACATGGTGGCTCAAAACTGTTTCTAACTCCAGTTCCAGAGATTCTAATGCTCTCCTTGGAATGCCACAGGTACCAAGCACATGCATGGTACACAAACATACATGCAGAAAAAAAAAATGTAGAACACATAAAATAAGAATAAAGTTTTCGGGCTGGAAGATGACTCAGGGGTTAAGAGCACTGGTTGCTCTTCCAGGGGTCCTGAGTTCAATTCACAGCAACCACATGGTGGCTCATAACCATCGATAATGAAATCTGGTGCCCTCTTCTGGCCTGCAGGCATATATGCAGGCAGAATGCTATATACATAATAAATAAACCAATCTTTAAAAAAAAAAAAAAAAAAAAAAAAAAAAAAAAAAAAAAAAAAAAAAAAAACCTTTCCAAAAATAAATAAATGGCAGGCAAGATGGTCCATCGAGCAAAGTATTTGCTGCCACACCTGAGTATTTTTTTGATTCTTGGTACGCACGTGGTTGAAGAACATAAACATACATACATGTATGTACACGCACAAGCATGTAAACAATAAATTTAAAGATGTAATAAAATACAGAATTCTGAGCTGGGTGGTAGTGATGCACACCTTTAGTCCCAGCACTCCAGAAGCAAAGACAGATGGATCTCTGAGTTTAAGAAAAGCCTAGTATAGCCGGGCAGTGGTGGCGCACGCCTTTAATCCCAGCACTTGGGAGGCAGAGGCAGGCGGATTTCTGAGTTCAAGGCCAGCCTGGTCTACAGAGTGAGTTCCAGGACAGCCGGGGCTACACAGAGAAACCCTGTCTCGAAAAACAAAAAAAAAAAAAACAAAAAAAAAAAACAAAAAAAAAAAACAAAAATAAAGAAAGAAAGAAAGAAAAGCCTAGTATATAACAATCAGGACTAAACAGAGAAACCCTGTCTGGAAAAACAAACAAAAAAACCAAAACAAAACAAAAATAGAATTTTCTAATGGTAAAAATCGGATATGATTTTTAGGACTACTTGGGAAAAAATTGTTTCACCTATGTATTAAGACTTCGTATTAATGAAGTCCATGGTAGACTAGGTCTTTCATCACAGTACACAGTGAGTTCTAGACATAAATGTAGCTAAACAGCATTTGCCCAGCACATGCAATACATCAGGTTCAACTCTAACTCCTTCACAAAAGAAAAAAGGAAGCATTAGTGCAAACATTTTCAGAATATGATCCACTTGCTATTTTAGCTTCAGAAACTATACACTGAAATTTTTCCTTTTGTTTCTCTGTAGTGTGTTTTTCTCTTCTCCTCTAGTGTGTACTCAGTGGTACAAGGAATCCAGGGCAAGCCCTCTAACACTGACTCTACCTCTAACACTTGCTATACCCACCAAGTTCCATATATAATCCTGCGTGTGTGCATGCATTCGTATACGTGTGTTTTGTTTTTGTTTGAGGCAGTGTCTAACTACAAAGCCCTGGCTGTTCTGTAACTCACTAATGTAGACCAGGCTGGCCTTGAACTCTCAAAGATCTACCTGCCTCTGTCTCCCAAAATGCTTGGATCAAAGGCGTGCACCACCACAACAGGGGTAATTTCTTTTTTATAATCATTTCAAACACATTAACTCTTTATGTTGGGCACATTTAAAATCCGAACAGTGGCCCAGTGGAATGGCATTTGTTACATAAGCCTGGAACAAGGTGAAATGGCTCCACAAAGTTGTCCTTTGACCTCCACATGTGCTCAATGGCATATACATGCATACATCATGTATACCCACATGTGCACACACACAAAATTAACTAATAAAATAAAAAGTCCTGTTTTTGACACTGGGTGGGTGATAGTAGCACATACCTCTAATCCCAGAACTAAGGAGGCAGAGGCAGATGGATCTCTGAGCTCCAGGCCAGCCTGGTCTACAGAGTAAGTTCCAGGATAGCCAAAGCTACACAGAAAAACCCTGTCTTGAAAAACAAAAACACCCAGGCAGTGGTAGCACATGCCTTAAATCCTAGCACATTTTCTTGGTTTGGTTTTTGTGTTTTTGTTTTTCCTCTGGAGATGGGGGTCTATGTCTCAAAAAAAATTCCTATAACTATATTCAACTTATAATTTTCTTTTGACTACTACTCCCTCAATGTAATATAACAGCTATTCAGATTGTATTAGAGGGGCAGGTGAGATGAGTCAGTGGGTAAAATATTTCTTGTGCAAGCATCAAGACCTGAGCTTAGAATTCCAGCATCTACATAAAAAGTATGATATGCAGGTAATTCCAAACAGGGGATTCCGCCGGGCAGTGGTGGCGCACACCTTTAATCCCAGCACTTTGGGAGGCAGAGGCAGGCAGATTTCTGAGTTCGAGGCCAGCCTGGTCTACAGAGTGAGTTCCAGGACAGCCAGGGCCACACAGAGAAACCCTGTCTCGAAAAACAAACAAACAAACAAACAAACAAACAAAAAAACCAACAACAAAAAAAACCAAACGGGATTCCAGGGTCTCACTAGCCAACTAGTCTAGTCAATCAGTGAGTTCCAGACTCAATGAGAGAGAATGTCACAGGAAGGGGGGGAAGAGGTGGTAAATGATAAGCAAATCTCAACCTCTGACCTCTACAAGTCCATGTACAAACACCTTGTGTGTTTAAGAACTGTTTTGGATAATATACTTAACCTAGACAAGATTTAAAGAAAGAATACAAGAATATATATATCAGTTTATAATGCAATTTTAATTTGAGCTTGCAGGAGATCCTGAAAGAATCCCTCACAGCTCTTAAGGAATGAATGTATGCTTTAAAATGCTTGTTCAATACCCAATCTTTGTCCATCTATAGGGGATCGTTCTGAGTAGCCTTTAGATCTCAGCTTGGTAAGTCCAGAGAAATGTTTCATCTTCCCAACAATTCTCCTAAAGTACCATTCTCTTGTTATCTTATTCTGTATCTGTACTTTATTTTTAGCAATTTTTCAGATTTCATGGTTTTGGCCAAGATGGACGCAGAACTCACAATACTCCTGCTTCTACCTTCCAAGAGCTAGAATTACAGGCATGTGCCATCATGGCCAGAAGACTCAGTGGCTTGCTTTTGCTTTCTTTTAGACAGGATCTTACTTTGTAGTGTCATCGGTCCCCAGTGTTCGAAGTGCATAAATTACACTTGAGTTACACCTGGTTAAATTTAGAGAGGTTTAAAAACCTGTTTGTTATTACATGTGTGTTTTATGTAATATATGGGTGCATATGTGCCACAGTGCATGTGCAGAGAAGTTAGGAAAGGACAATTTTGGGGAATCAATTCTCTTCTTTCATCTATGGAACTCAGGTCACTTTATGCTACAGGCCCTTTGCCTGCTGAGTCACTCTGCCAGCCACATCTAGTGGGTTCTGACTTTATTCTTTTCCCCCTGGCACTGTGAGGAATTTTCTTACTCTCTACAATCACTAATGAAGGAAATGTAGTTGGGCATGGTAATACACTTGTTATCCCAGGCACTAAGAAAATTGAAGCAAGAGTATATTGTGAGTTTGAAGGTAGCCAGGACAACAAGGAATACAGTATGAAATCCTGTTTCAAAATAAAAAATAAAAATAAGATATAAAGAATGAGAAAAAGAATTTGTTCTCAGGAACCTATCTTATGAATTATATTTCTACTTCTTTTATAAACATGAGTTTTAGGGAAAATATGTTAGAGGTGATACTACTGAATTATCTTGATTATCACAAAGTTTCAAAAAGGTCTGTAACACCCAAAAGCTCAACCTCTTGAACCTTAGTAAAGAAAAACTTTAAAAAACTAGAGATAGCCTGGCGGTGGTGGCACACGCCTTTAATCCCAGCACTTGGGAGGCAGAGGCAGGCGGATTTCTGAGTTCGAGGCCAGTCTGGTCTACAGAGTGAGTTCCAGGACAGCCCGAGCTACACAGAGAAACCCTGTCTGGAAAACTAGAGATATTTTTCTTGTCCATTATCTCATTTGGTCTCACTTAATTGGTATTTTTACCATTTCTGACAGATCAAAAAATTAAGACTAAAAAAATTAAGATCAAGTGTTGTTTGTTTGTTTTGGGGGGGGGGGGTTTCAAGACAGGGTTTCTCTGTGTTGCCCTGGCTGTCCTGGAACTCACTCTGTAGACCAGGCTGGCCTCTAACTCAGAAATCCACCTGCCTTTGCCTCCTAAGTGCTGGGATTAAAGGCGTGCGCCACCACCGCCCGGCAAGATCAAGTTATTAACAAAGAAATCAAGTTACAATTTATAGCCAACCTTTAGTTTCAGAGCCCAGTTTCCCACAATATCTTCCCTGTGACTACATAGTCAACCCTTCTAGCGCAGATGCATTTCTGCTCTTCCATTATGTTTTACATCCTTCCTATTATCTGGTGTGAAAAGCAAAATGAAACTAAATCATAATACAGTGCCAAGAAAACTACTGTAGGACGTAAAGATCCCTAAAAAAAGAAAAACCTCACCAGCCCTAAAAAAAGAAAAACCTCACCAGCCAATGTACTCGCTCCTCCATTTTGAATAAGCTTAATGTCTAATCACCCATACATCAGACTTTAATTTTAAAGCAAGTTCTGAATTCCACACTTTCCACAACTAGTCAAAAGGAGGTATCCTGCCCTTTCTGCTAAGACTGTTGCAGAAAGCTAGAAAGGCTTCAGTCACCTGAAGCTCTCACATTCAAATTCAGTGCTGGCCTCTACTTTTCTGTACTATTCAAGCCCTCTAAAGCAACTAGCAAGTATCTGTGGTCTTTATAGTTTACAGTGACTAAAGATATTGTCAGTCCACATTAAATATCAAAGATTCCACACTTCAACATCTGTATAAGTGTGTTGTAGCTATCCTAAACTGTGAGAGAAAATAAAAGTTTATTAACAGGCTCCAACTAAATATTTCCTCTTACCTGAACCTGCTGTGGCTGCTGAACCTGGATCTGCTGTTCTTGCTGAGTTTGTGGTTGAACACTGGTTGTGACTGGACAAGCAAGTTCAAGCAAAGACCCAGCCACTTCTGTGCTGTCTGTATAAATGCAGTTCCCACCCTGCTGGTACACCATGGTGGTAGTGGCAGTCTGCTGGAACTCCTGAAGAGCTTCTGGTCCCTTAGAAGCCAGTGAGTCCAGAAATTCCTTCATCCTGTGTTGCGGGACAGACCTCGCCTTTACTCGGATGTACTCTTCAAATGAGATGGTGTTCTCTAGAGAATTATTCATATTGCAGAGTCCTTAGGGTTCCTAAAATTAAAATGGATAGTCAACACTCTGCTACTGTTAACATATCATTTTTATATTTTTATATTTTTACACTAATTATTGGGGTGTGGGCATGCACATGCCAAGGCATGCGTGTAGAGGTCAGAGGACAACCCACTTGACTTGGTTCTCTCTTTCCACCATGTAGGTCTCAGGGATCAAAATCAGGTCATCAGGCTGGACAACAGATGGCTTTACCTACCGAGCCACCTTACCAACCCTACTATTTGTATATTTTTTTTTTTGTTTTTCTGTTTTTTGTTTTTGTTGTTGTTTTCTGAGACAGGGTTTCTCTGTGTAGCCCTGGCTGTCCTGGAACTCACTCTGTAGAGCAGGCTAGTCTCGAACTCAGAAATCCGCCTGCCTCTGCCTCCCAAGTGCTGGGATTAAAGCCGTGCGCCGCCACCGCCCGGCCGCTGTTTGTATATCTTTAAATATATAGACACAATTACTCTGGCAATGAGAATGGAATGCGTGTAATATATATATATATATATATATATATATATATATATATATATATACATATATTCACACACACACACATATATACATACATACATACAGAATGCGTGTAATATATATATATATACACACACACACACACACACACATATATACATACATACATACATACATACATACATACAGATAGATAATATATATAAAAGTTTTATTATACTTTCTTTTTTTCCCCAAAATAAACTGTGGGGTTTTTTTCGTTTTAAATAAAGCTATTACTATGAATCCTTAGATAGCCTGCAACTTGCTATGTTAACTAAGCTGGCCTCAATGCCACAGAGATTTACCTGCATCTGCCTTTAGAGTGTTGTGCCCATCTCTGTGAGGTATTTTTGTTAACGTTTAGTGTGTGTACAAGAAAATACAGGGCACACATGCCATGACAAGTGTACAGAGGCAGAAGACAACTTTGTACAGTTTGTTTTCTCCTTCCACATTTACATGGGTTCCGGGGATGAAACTCATAGGTTTATACAAGTGCTTCTTATCTGCTGTTAAAACTTCACCAGCACTTGTGCCTAGTCTATGCTAGAATTCCATGTAGCTCAGGCTGGCTTTGAACTTAAGGAAATTCTCTTCCTCCTTCTCCAGTCTCTTAAGTGTTGGGATTACAGGTGCAAGTCAGTATAATATGCTAATTATCTTTCAATATTTTGTTTGTTTTGTTTTCCTAGACTGGGATCAGCCCTTTGTAACAGCCCTGGCTGTCCATCTACAGCCACTGTGTAGACGCGGCTGGCCTTGAACTCATAGAGATTCACCTGCCTTTGCCTACTGAGTGCTGGGACTAAAGGCACAATGCCACCACTGCCAAACTATCATACTAAAACAAAAAACAAGCACATTCAAGTACCAGATAGAATAGATTGAAATCATATTGTCCATCCATCAACAGGCCAATTTCATCCTCTCTATGGAGTCAAGCATTAGACAGTAACGTTGCATGCAAAACCACTTCCATGCCTCTTTGTACACACCTTTATTGGAAGCACCTACCAGGCAGATCCAGGTAGGTTTGAGACTAGCCTGGTCTACATAGAAAATTACAGGCCAGTCAGAGTTACAGAGTAAGACCCTGACTCCAAATAAATAAATAAATAAGTCAATAAATAAATAAAAAGTGTCCTCATAATACCACAGAAAAGAATACCACAAACAAGGGGAGAGAGCTATGAGCAGATTCTTACTAACTGTTTTGGTTGTTTTTTTCTGAAACAGGGTCTTACTATGTAGTTTTGGCTGGTCACCTGGCCCTTACTGACATTTTATTTCCACTATTAAGTACTACTATAGTAAGATTATTTATGTATACCATCTTGCAAGACCAAAGAGACAGGGAGCATATTCTTTACCTCCCATTAGAAACACCAAAAATTCCTCAACTTAGTGGTACACTCCTTATTCTCTAAACACGTATAATCCCAGTACTTGGCAGGCTGAGGCAAGAGAATCTCAAGTCAGAAACCAGTGAAAACTATATGCTACATACACGAATCACTAAAAATAGAGCAAAAGATCATTTTTAAAAGGCAAAAATACAGAGAAACCCTGTCTCAAAAAACAAACAAACAAAAAAAGCAAAGATAAAAGAGAAGTAACAATCTCATTTTCAATACACTGCTTGCCTTCTTTTGCAGGCTGGCTAAGACAATCTCTAGAACCATATTGCTTGGTTTCAAACTGCACTCTGACATCAACTGTGTCTATTTTAGGCTAACTAGTTAACTTCAATATTTATCCTTCTATTAAACAGGAATAAAATAGCACTTACCTCAGTGTTAACATGAGAGAATATATGTGTGTTACAGTGCTTGGGAAAATATGTGAGAAAAAGGAAGTATCATATAATATTGACTAATTTTATTAAAATAACTAGAAATGGGGCTCAGTAGGTAAGAAGCCTGACTGCTCTTACAGAGGACCAGGGTTTAATTCCCAGAACCCACATGGCAGCTCACAAGCTCCTGTAACTCCAATTCCAGGAATCTGACACCCTCGTCTGGATTTTGTAGCACAAGGCTTGCATGTGGTACCCGTTGGCATCAGTACAAAACACCTATATCCACATAAATAAAAATAAATAAATCTAAAATAAACTGGAAGGCCGGGCGGTGGTGGCGCACGCCTTTAATCCCAGCACTTGGGAGGCAGAGGCAGGCGGATTTCTGAGTTCCAGGACAGCCTGGTCTACAGAGTGAGTTCCAGGACAGCCTGGGCTATACAGAGAAACCCTGTCTCGAAAAACCAATAAATAAATAAATAAAATAAACTGTAAGAAATTGAATAGTTCCTTAAATAATTAAGTCACTACTAAAATTCAGAAATCAATTTTGCACATTTTTTTTAAATCAAGTATCTATAACAAAAATGATCTGGACCCAGGCATGGCCACAATCCAGTAATTCCTCATGAAGCCAAATCAGGAAGATCATGAGTTTAAGGCCAGGTTTCGCTAGATCCTTTAATCTTGCTTCAAGAAACAAAACTAAGAGTTAGGGATATAGCTCAGTTGGTAGAGTACTTGCTTGCCTAGCACACACAAAGTCCTAGGTTTTGACTCAATACTACACAACACAACAAGATGCTGTAGATCTGTAAATTCAGCACTTAGCAAGTTCAAGGTCATCTGAAAAACCAATGAAAGCAAATTGATAAGACTTTTAATTGGGCCAAAGAAAAGGGCCAACAAGATGCTCAAGGGTAAAGATGCCTGCGTTCACGAACTGTGACCTGAGTTCAATTCCCATGACATACATGATGGAAGAAAGGAACCAACTCCATGAGTTGTCCCTGACCTCCACACACATGTCCTGGCATGCAGCCACTAAATAAATAAATAAAGTAAAAAAGTTTAGAAACACTCCAACAACAAAAGCACCGTGACCTATAGATACTAAGCTGTCTGGTGACACTGTCTTTGCACTACCTTCTTTTAGGCAGCACTAACTCAAGAATAAAAGTAGTCACAGGTGATGAGTAACAAAATGGGAAGCTTCTTGCCAAAAAGGGCTCTCAGTTGATCTCAGATGTCTGGAACATTGATTTGTTTCTCAGAGCCATCAGACAAGAAACACTCTCACTGCTGAGATGTTCTACTCCACATCACATTTACCGGGAACCATCTACTTTCTTCCATCTGACTCTAAAACTCCTGGCAGACAAAACCATGTAAAACTGTGCCCCATTCATCTCTAAATAGTTCATACATGGAAGGTGCTTCTCATAGACAGAATTCTAACAAGAATTAGGATTCTTTCTTTCATGGCTAGAGAGATGACTTAGTGGTTAGAGCATTTGTTCCTCTTCCAAGGGCATAGGTTCAAATCCTAATACACATGAGAGGTCGCTTACAACGCTGGCTTCAGGGGAATCAGTGCCTTCTTCTAATCCCTATGACACTGTCAGACACTTACACACTTGTGTAACAATTAAAAAAGCCGGGCAGCGGTGGCGCACGCCTTTAATCCCAGCACTTGGGAGGCAGAGGCAGGCGGATTTCTGAGTTCGAGGCCAGCCTGGTCTACACAGTGAGTTCCAGGACAGCCAGGGCTACACAGAGAAACCCTATCTCAAAAAAACAAAATAAATAAATAAGCCAGGCGGTGGTGGCACACGCCTTTAATCCCAGCACTTGGGAGGCAGAGACAGGCGGATTTCTGAGTTCGAGGCCAGACTGGTCTACAGAGTGAGCTCTAGGACAGCCAGGACTACACAGAGAAACCCTGTCTCGAAAATAAATAAATAAATTTATTTTCAAGACTAGGTCTATGTAGGTCTATGTAGTCCTAGCTGTCCTGGAACATGCTCTGTGGACTAGGTTGACATTGAACTCAAGAGATCCACCTGCCTCTGCCTCCCAAGTGCTGAGATTAAAGGTGTGTGCCACAGTGCTATCTAGCGTTAAGAATAAAACTTTGGGCTGGAGAGATGGCTCAGAGGTTAAAGAGCACTAGCTGCTTTTCCAGAGGTCCTAATTTCAGTTCCTAACAACCACATGGTAGGTTACAACCATCTATAAGTTCTGATGCCCTCTTCTGGTAATGCAAGTATACATGCAACTAGATCACTCACATATGTAAAACAGATATATAAATCTTTTTTAAAAATTCTTCCTATTACATCCGTAACTCAAGGAAAATAAGGGCACTACTTTTCTCAAATAGTCAGTATACTTCTTGGGAAGGAAAAAACTACCTATCCAGGGCCAACAAGTGAAACCAAAGAAAACCAAATAGCCTTCTGGTTATTAATTCAGTGACATTGTTAACATTTCTGTGGGACAATATGTAAGTACAGTATACTAATTATACTTGGGACTTGGGTGCTTTCAAACAGAATAATCCAATGACAACTCTTTAAAATAAAATAATGCACATATTGTGAATACTTCTCTCCATATAAGCACAATAACAATGGGACTGAAGAGATGGCACAACAGTTAACAGAGGACTTGTGTTCAATTTCTAATGCTAGTGTCAGGTGCTGGAACCAACTTAACTCTAGTTCCAAGGGACCCAATGCCCTCTTCTGCTTTCTGTGGGCAACTGCGTGTAGACATGTAGACATACATAAACTGAAAAAGATAGAGTCTCACTATGTAGCCTTGGCTGGCATGGTACTCACTATGTAGAACAAGCTGGAGATCCTCCTGTCTCTGTCTTCCATATGTTGGGATTAAAGGCACACTTGGTCCATGATTTAAAAAGAAAAACAACAACAATAGACCATCATCCTACAGAGACACAGTATTTCCACAAAGAGGAGAAGAAAACAAACCAATAGCTATTCCTTTATCCTATAGAAACTCTGTCTTTCCAGGCTATTGTAAACTTCAAGACTACCCTTCATACTACAATATCTCAATAAACAAAAGTTCATCAAGCTAGCTTCAACCTGACACACAAATGCTGCTCTGAAGAAAAAAAAAAAAAAAAAAGATAGGAAACTTTCCTAAGAGTTCATTGGAGACACACACACACAAACACAAACACTTTTTTTTGAGAAAAGCTGTCACCTACTGTGGAGTTCTGGAGGGCTGGGAATCAAATCCAAGACCCTACACATAGGGATAGCTCCAAATTGTATTTTAAATCAATACTGTGAGCCAGGCTTACTGGTGCCCACTCTCAGCACTCAAGAGGTAGAAACTTGAGGATCTTTTTGAGTTCAAGGCCAGCCTAGTCTACACAGTAAGTTCCAGGATAGCCAAGGCTACCCAGAGAAAACCTGTCCTTTTTCTTTTCTTTCTTTTTTTTTTTTTTAATTTTATTTTATATATGAGTACACAGTAGGTGTCTTCAGACACACCAGAAGAGGGCATCAGATCCCATTATAGATAGTTATGAGCCACCATGTGGTTGCTGGGAATTGAACTCAGGACCTCTGAAAGAGCAGTCAGTGCTCTTAACCGCTGAGCTCTCCCTCTCTCCAGCCTGAAACCCTGTCTTGAAAAACCAAAACCAACCAAACCAAAAAAATTCCCTGTTGAATTTTCAATAAAATTCCACTGCCATTTATATAACCAGAATTGTTTTTGGAAAATATGTTAACCTAGACTGTATAGCAAGCTTTAAGCAAGCCTGGGATATATCAGCCTGACTCAAAAAAATTTTTTTTTTAAATTAAACTAAGAAAAGCAGGGCAGTGGTGGCACACGGCTTTAATCCCAGCACTTGGGAGGCAGAGGCAGGTGGATTTCTGAGTTCCAGCCCACCAGCCTGGTCTACAGAGTGAGTTCCAGGACAGCCAAGGCTACACAGAGAAACCCTGTCTCGAAAAACCTAAAAACAAAACAAAACACTAAGAAGAAAAGTATGTCAAAATGGAATGAATGAGATGTTTCTTACCCCAACGCTACATACAACTTTAAAAATATTTCATGACACAGAAACACACATTAGATGTGTTTAAAAAAATAACTTATATATACCAGTATGTTTTTTAGGAGAAAAAAAAAAATCAGAACAGTAATACTTAGCTGATCAATTTCTCACTGTGTAATACTCTACTGTGTTTTCCATAAATTACATTGACAGAAAGGTATTTAAGTCATTCTTTCCTATTTTTACAGTTATATTACAACAGTAGGACAAACAATCCTTTTGTGAGTAGTATGCTCTTCCCTAAAAAATCTTCAAGTCCCCCAAATTTACATAATAATGGCGTTAAATTCTTTAAGATGCTGCTCAGAAGATACAAAGGCTGAGCCTCCAAAATCAATTACCCCCCACAACATTCAGAGACAAAAGACTCCTAATTAGTGCCTTATAGTCTAAGGCAAAGACCTGGTGAGAAGCAGTAAAGAAATTAAGACTTCTAAAATCCTGAAGCTGTGGGAAGAGGCTGAGTACCAGCCAGTACTAGGAAGTCAGATGAAAGTAACAATAGAAAACAAGAGAACACAACAGAGTTCATAGTAGGTAGAGAGTCCTTAAACAAGACCTCAAGTATAGCTGCTTTGCAGGACAATTTAAAGACAGGTCCACAGCACTCTCTCTCTCTATGCTAGTTATCTGCCTGAGCTACTTAGTTTACTAAAGCTATTACTAACATACTACCTGACTGGATTCATGAAAAAGATTACTCAAAAACAAAACACTGCCAAGGGCATTGTTTTCATTTTTACTTTATTTTTACTTCATTTCACTTTAGGTATTAAGAGATGACTCAGTACTCACCTTCTAGAGTCATTCATATCTGCCTCCTGTTGTTTGACTAGTCAAGCACAGCAGTAAGAGGGGAAAGCGCATGATAAATTCAGTCTAATGACTGACTGCAAACAATTAAGATAACTCACTACTTTTGGGCAAGCCAAGTTTTTTTTTGAGGTTTTAAACTTGTAAGAGAATATAGCCTGAGTTGCCTCTGTCTCACTTCTTTGAGTCTCAAACCTGTTACAAAGTAAGGTGTTATTGCCAAAGAAGCAGAGTGGAAAACCCAGTTCTACTGTTACAAATGCTAATCCACTATAAAGTTTGCCACTCACCCACCCCATGCCTTTACTGAGAAGTACCAGATTTAAGGGCATTTTCGTCATGGTTCCATTTTTAAACAACACACACTTTCAACCAAGAATTTAAAGTCAAAGGCTGGAGAGATGGCTCAACAGTTAAGAGCACTGACTGCTCTCCCAGAGGTCCTGAGTTCAATTCCCAGCAACCACAAGGTGGCTCACAACCATCCATAAAGAGACCCAATTCCCTTTTCTGGTGTGTCTGAAGACAGTGACAGTGTACTCACATACATAAAATAAATAAATAAATCTTTAAAAAAATCAAATACTAATGGTCTATAAGTTAGTACAACCACTTACATTGGCTTGTGAAGTTGAAAATATCCCTTCCATAAAACCAAGATCCCTAACCTTAAATGTGTATGACATCCAAACATATGCAAACCTTCACAGCACTGATTATAAACTAGAAGCAATTTGGTAGTTTACCGATGTGGGATAGAAAAACTATGAAATATCAACAAGACAATGCAGAAATGGGCATCAACTACCACAAGTGCACACATAAAAAGCAATGACAAAAGCAAAAGACAATAACTAAGCCCGGGAGGCAAAGGCAGGTGAATCTCTATGAGTTCAAGGCCAGCCTGGTCTACATAGTAAGTTTCGGAAAAGCCAGATGTAAGTAGTAAGATCCTGTCTCAGAAAACAATATAATAATGTGTATTTACATGGAATTCAAAGCAAAAGCTATGCTTAGGGATACAAAGGTTTAGGGTAAATATAAAGACAAGATTATCAAGCTGAAGAGATGTTTCAGCAGTAGTCAGGCACACTGGCTGCTCTTCCAGAGGCCCTGAGTTTGATTTCTGCACCCAAGTAACAGCTCACAATGGGCTCTAACTCCAATCCCAAGGGATCCAACACCCTAATCTCTTCTGGTTCTAAGGACATTGCAAGAAATGGTGCACAGACATATATGCAGATAAAAGACAGAGAGAGACAGAGAGAGAGAGAGAGAGAGAGAGAGAGAGAGAGAGAGAGAGAGAATATGAATGAGAATGAATGAATATGAATGAGACTGAGATTATTATTCAAACCAGAAGACTAGTTTGTCTCCACAAACTGAAACACTATGAGGAGGGATGAGGGTGGCTGCATTCTATTTCTTAGAGGCAGTTACACTAATCTGATCTGTAAGCAGGGCCTAAATATTTCACAACTTTAAGGGAGGGGTTGTAGTGTGCTTGTATAGTATACACAAACCCCAGGGTTTGATCTCCAACCCACGTAGAATGGGCCTGGTGGCAGCACACCTATAATTCCGACACCTGGGAGATAGAGGCAAGAGGATCAGAAGTTCCAACATCATGTCCTACTTCAACAGGCCAGTCCAGAATTTCTAAAATAATGTCTCAAAAGAGAAAAAAAAATCAGCTTTCTAACACATCTCATCAACCTATAGTTACGCCTTAGTGACTGCAAAGAACCATTTCTTTCCCCTTTTGAAGAAAGCAAAAATTTCCATCTTTTTCTTCATGCAACCAAGTCAGTTTAAAGACAAATCCCAACCCAGAACCAGAGTTTAGTGGTAAAGTGCATGCTTAGCATGTGCAAGACTCTAACGTTCAATCCTCTGCACCAAACAACAAACAAAAAAAGCCTGCTAAAAACAGAAATCACAATTCATTATAGGGAAAATAAAGAAGCTAAGAGAGAACTTATACCTGCAACTAAACGCAAGAGAGCAAAGTAAAGAACAGAGGTTCATGTAACACTTCATTTTGAGGCCAATTCAGAAATATTCACAGAAAAAGCATGGCCATTTAAAAATGACAGAGGTAAGAAGCAAAGCATACCAAGTACAAACCACTACTGATTACTAAAAGCATGCAAGCTT